>NW_026571353.1:30744293-31094293 GCF_026225935.1 Boleophthalmus pectinirostris | reverse complement strand
ACTTTAAAGGTGCATTGTGTAACTTTTTGGTTGGGGGTCCCTCAGCTGCTTGTTTCTATGGAGATGTCACTGCTCTGTCTAGAATGTTCCACAGTGTGACATTAAACAGCTCTACCTTACATTTATTGAATCACACGTGGTTTTATAGCTCAAAAATGCCTAGAAAAACTGGAATTCTGACTGTGAGGGGGGTCTGGCATTATTAAGTGTCCAATAGGAACTTTGTTTCCGTGAAACGATTGAAAAAGCTGCTCTAAGTGCAGTTATTTCTCAAATAAATCGCAAATTATGCATCTTGGTTTGCATAATTGCAGTTTATACTCTTTTTTTAAAGGCTCCTACAGTGTTAGACTTTCAGGTTGTTCTAAATACTAGTGAAGGGCGAATGGAGCCTCATGAAGCATTGACACCTCAGTCGCAATATTGTCTCAAATGGTTCGACGTGTCTGAGGCCTCGGAGAAACACTGACCTCTAGTGGACAAATGTAACCATTGTCACGCAGGTGTTTCAGCATCGATCAAGTATTGTTAGTGTAAGACAATACTTGTGTGCAGAGAGACACCGTACCAACAACAACAACAATAATGATGACTTAAAATAATATGTAAAGAGCAACATAAATAGCAGCTGTAAATAAAAAAACTGGTTACTTTGTTAGGTCAAAGTGATCTCAAACCATGGATCGTTTTTTTCCACTTGTAGATGCCATCGAAAATGAAACAAATGCCAAAAGTCGCTAAAATCACCACTAACTTCACACAATACTCCTCACTACCCAACATTTTTAAGAAATATTGGTGCATCTTTTATACTGTAGCAGTTTAGCGCTTGTCAAACCACGGAAGTGCGCTGAACACTCTGAAGCACTCTGAACCAATCACAGAGCAGAACATTCGCTGAGCCAATGAAACGCTTCGATACACTGAAGTGATTGAGCGAAGCAGTAGGGGGAGGGACCGACACTTCGACACTTCGGTCACGTGAGCGGCTGCTGCGAGACGAGCTCCGAGGCAGCGCTTCGGAGCAATTTGTTTCAGAAAGAACGAGACGTGCTCCAGAGCTCCGTCTCGTTTGCCCATCACTACCAAATACTAACCCCTCAAACAGAAATGCAATCACTTTTTTTCTTTTTTTTTTTAAGTTCTTATATTGATTTTTTAAAGATGCCGGTTTTGTTTTCATTTATGGTCGTACAAACTAATAATAATGACAAAGAAGACACAAAATATATCGTTAAAGGTTGTAGTTTACTTGTGAAGACAATACATCTAGTCTTCTAGGTATTTCTGTAAGATTAGATTTTATATTTTTTATATTTTTGAGCAATGTGTTTCATGTCATATAAAGCATTTCCATCTACATCTCCACGGAGACCTTTAAGTCTTTTAGATGATAATTGCAATTTAAAATATCCACATTACAACATCATGATCACGATGTATCTTCTTTAAATGCAATCTTTCTCTCTTCCTCGCCAACCAGTCTTCACCACGGCAGCGAAACCAAGAGCTTCCACCTCCTCTCATCTCTTCTTCTTTGATACCACACTTGAGCTTGTTTATTTACTATTATTATTTTTAATCTTCCACCATTTTAGGCTAAATTGTGCGCACAAGCAACCGTAAAAGAAGCCATGATAGATAGTTCCAGAGGCAGATGCATGTAACACTTCATTATGAAAGACAGAGCGTAACAAAGGAGAGATGAAAAGCAAAGAGAGAGGACGAATCATTTTTTAGTTGGATCCTATTAAGACCGCCATCTTAGTTTTAGCTCAGTGATCCAGCTCCAACATCTGTCTGCAATTACTCCTCTCCGGCGTTATCGTATCTCACATCGGTTCAGCTCGGGCTGGGTAAAGATTTGCATAGGAGATGGCAAGGAGCGATTCATTTTTGTATTTTTATTTTTTTTTCTGATTCTGTGATCGAGAAACAAAGCGCTCTAATGACAGCTGAGGGTAATTAAACAGCAGAGAAAACAGAGGAGGAAGCAGTTGTCGTGTGGGGGTCCCGGGGGAGTTCGCAGGAGCACGGAGCCCACCTGTGCGTCGCTTTCATCAGGCAGAGATTGGCCACGAACGCGGGGAGGATGTGAGTGATGGGGGACGGAAGGGCAGCCAATTTGCTAATTCGTTTGAGATCAGAAAAACTGGGACGAGCACCAAAGGAAGTACAATAATGATGGAAGGAGAGCTGTCAAAAATGTGTTTGTGTGGAGGAAAATCCATCAGCATCTGAAGATTAGATAATATACTTAAAGTTGAACTAAATAACTTTTCTGACGGGCCTTGTCTTCATGGAGATGTTATTGGTTTGTCTAGAAAGTTCCGGTATGGCATAAAACAGAATTGCATGTATTTAATTACAATCCGTGTATCATTCGTTTATTCGTTTTTCAATATAAAACCAAAAATAAGGAAATGAAAAAAAAACCAACAGTTTTCTTCATTATTTGTCTCCAAAACCAAAATAAAAAAAACGGATAACGATTCGTTTTTTCAGTTTTTGATTTTGTGTTTAAATGAAGAATGGAAAAAATGGATAACGACCGTTTCCCGTTTACGTGACTTCCGTGACTGTGATGCCGGACTTTTGCACCATGTACGGACTGAAGCAGGACTGATCCAGGTCCGGGACCAGAGCGGGACCAGAGAGGGACTGAGACCAGGACCAGACTGGGACCAGACCGAGACCAGACCGGGACCAGAGAGGGACTGAGACCAGGACCAGACTGGGACCAGACCGAGACCAGACCGGGACCAGAGCGGGACTGAGACCAGGACCAGACCGGAACCAGAGTGGGACAGAGACCGGGACCAGAGCGGAAATGAGACCGAGACCAGCAGTCTGAGTGGTTCCGTGTTATCGTCAGCGCGCTGGTTCCGTGCAGGGAAAGCGAGAATGCGCTGTGGACTACAGGTCCAGATGGGCTGCTCCAGTCCTCCGCGCTCAAGAACCACGGCTGGTTCCAAGGTGGTGCAAAGCATCCAACTGACGCTTTCACACCAACGAAAACGAACCGAACTAATGGACCAGGTCTGGGACCAAACCGGGACCAGAGCGCTGCCGAGACAAGACCAGGACCAGACCAGCACCAGGCCGGAGGCTCAGAGCCCACGGCAGGGCTGGAGTTCGAAGCTTAGGCTCAGACCCCGTGAAGGCTCGGTGTCAAAGCTTGGAGTCCGCCCTGGTCCCAGTCTGGTCCCGGTCTCAGTCCGACTCTGGTCCCGGTCTGGGCCTGGACCTGGATCAGTCCTGGTTCAGTCCGTACATGGTGCAAAAGTCCGGCATCACAGTCACGGAACTCAAGTAAACGGGAAACAGTCGTTATCCTTTTTTTCCATTCTTCATTTAAACACAAAATCGAAAACTGAAAAAACAAATTGTTATCCATTTTTTAAATTTTGGTTTTGGAGACAAATAATGAAGAAAACTGTTGTTTTTTAATTTTCTTATTTTTGATTTTATGTTGAAAAACGAATGAACGAATGATACACGGATTAATTACAAATGTTTTTAGTGCAAAAAATGTCTTGAAAAGTCTATTCTTACTGGGAATGAGTTCGCCTCTCCACAGATCTGACCCGCAACTTGGCCTGATGGCATCACCTGCTTGATTCTATGAGATAAAATTAAAGCGAAACTATGGAATATTCCAGACAAAGCAATCCCATATTTATATAGTTGTGCAGGTGGTGTTTTGGCTAGGGTTGGGCGGTATCCAAATTTTGATACCTTTAAACCTTCTCAGGATTTTACTGGTGTATGTGGTATTACTGTAGTACCAAAATGTTTTAGTACCACTATACGATCTATGTGTATGACCTTCAGACTTATAATCTCATCTCCAATGTGATACACGCACAGAACAAACTCACCGTCAACCGCACATCCTCAAGGAAACCCACAAGGAGCGAGCTGTTTTTATCAGCACTTTATTGTTTATGCAAATTAACCATGTGGCTTTAAGTTTAATTTCTGTAAAACTTAAACAAATGTGCGCCTGAAGCCAAAATGCTGCCAATTTGCAGAAGTACAAGTATTTTTTGGGGTGTGACCAACTCGCTTGCAGCCTGATGCCATCTTGTCTCGGTCTCCCTTATGAGCGTCATGTGACAACGGAACGAAACTAATCGAATGTCATCTCCCCATGCAGTGAAAAGAAACATTATAGGCACATTAATTTTAAATCGTGAGAGCATTAAACTGAAAATACACACACATTAATTTGTGGTAAGCAAACAAATTTAGGTATCAATAAATTATAATATTATATTAGATCTTTACGCGCTGCAGATTTTTTTAATGATGGGAATGAAACTGATACGGTTGCTACTTTTTGATACCATGGGATACTATAATACTGCATTACCACCCAACCAGTGTTTACTCATCCAGGAAAGTTACATGTCCACCTTCACCATCCACAAATGTTCCTGTTAACACTTCATATTACTTTGCTTGGAATGTTCCACATTACCGCATCAAATGTATCTATCTCCATGGATACAAGCTGGTCAAGTGATCAAGTCTATGGAGAGGCTACGGTGAGAATGCATTTTCTGTGATATTTTTGATAAGTGAAACTCCAAGAGGGGAAATTTAATGTCGTACTGTGGAACATTCCAGACAGCGTAATAGTATCTCCACGGAGACAATCTGGTCAAGTTACAGATCAGGTTTATGGAGATTCTACAGTAAGAATGCATTTTCAGTGATATTTTTGATAACGGAATTTGACTGTGTAACATTCCAGGCAACACAATAGTATCTCCATGGAAACAAGCAAGTAGCTGACCCTCCACCTGAAAAGTTCCACAGTGTTCCACAGCATTGCAAACTAAAAATAATATATGAACACGTTAAACCAAATGGAATGAAGCTCTGTGTAAAACTCCAGGCTCTATAAAACGATGTCACATCGCAGCCACCACACTTGGCGGGATTTAATCCTCACACTTAGTTGTGGGCGGCTGGCCTAAAACAAACCGAAAATGTTTTACTGGAGCAGAGAAGAGCAGTTTAAATCTTTGGGACTTCATTGGTCTACGGGTGGGCACCCCCTTTCACCGGTGTTTCGTCAATTAGCCCACGACACGTCCGGAGGGCTTGGCGGCAGAACTAGAGTCCTGGAACCACCTCCTCCGTTCCTCTGATCCTCTCCACTCCACTCTCTGCTCCCTTTCATCTGCCAGCCTGGTTGGGCCATTGCTCGTTCCTCTTAAGCCAGAGCCATCTTGATGCGGTTTCTGTCCTCTTAGTGATGTTCCCAGTCAGCGTTTTACAGGCAGGTCCTCTCACTCCAACGGCCCCGAGCTCCTTCCACAACGACTGCCCTGGGAAACCCTCGACAACCCACTTCCACCAGCAAGTTCCAAGCTCTACATTTTATTCTTGAACAAAATACATATTTGCCTTGGAAACGTGAACCAATTGCCACATTTTACTGTTCAAGAGACCTAAAAATATGACTTTGTTTTGCTTAAATGTGAAGGACTATGCTGGATATCTGTCACATTCATTCTGTAAACATAAAGACACACTTTCTACCTTAACACTGTAAACAGAAAATCAGAAAATTCCTCGTTTAACAATGCACTATGTTACTTTAATATAAACAAGTGGGTGGATGGTGGAAAAGCTACTAGTTAATGGGGAAGCTGCTCACAATGTAAACACCATAATATGAAGATAAATGAACCCACACATAGGCTACTACACTGGACCAGAGAACGTTTTATCAGGTATTAATATGCATGTGAGTGGATGGACGGTCCTTAATGGGAATATGTAAAACTACGAATACATAATTAATAAGAAAACAATTATTTTGCGCTCCCCTTAGGACTACACTTACAAAGGGTCCAAAGTTTTCAGCTATAAGTTAAGATGACAATGGAACTTCACTGGTCATTAGCTGTTGCAGAGCTCGGTATCTTTCTTCACATTTCGTTGCTTTGTAAATGCTCCTCGATATTTGGTCCAGTCAAGGAGAAACAATTACCCAGGGCTCTCATTTATACAGTGTGTCCGTACAAAAGTGTTACATACGACATTTTCCGTGTTTCGTTTGTGATCTATTGATACTTTGCAGTGAGATCACGCTGGGGGTGTTCTACATGTATCTCTGATGGTGTAATGTTTAGGTGTTACCATGGTAAGATGGAGCACATGTTGGCAAACAGTGCCGACAAACATTTTAAGATTGAAAATTTAAGAATAAGCTCAAAATAGATTTAAACAACACATCTGCAGGAGCTAACTAAATGACTACCGTATTTCCCGGGCTATTAGACGCGCTCTTAAGCCTCTAACCCCATCAAAAAATGACTGCGCGCCCCACAATCCAGAGCGCCCCATACACGAATCCACTCGGGTGTCCCAGCACGACTTCAGTAAACTACAAAGCCGCACCACCTGTAGCACACGCAAACACACACGGAGCAGACAGCGACCGCGTGGTGAAAAACACCCGCAGCCACACTCATCGCTCCACGCCGACGAGGAACGGAACGGAGGAACGAACCGCAAAAGCGAGTCCAGTGTGCCTTTCTGAGCCACAACTGAACAACTGAGTCACTGCGAACACGCCGACAATCCGTTGGTCCCAGACAGCACCCTCCCTACACGCCACAACTGAACAAAGCCCAGAGTCACCGTGAACGCGCCAAACAAAGTCCCACTGACCCATCCAACTGTTGTGTTTCGTTTAAAGTCAAGTGCAATTTATTTGTGAAAAAAGTTTGAAAAATAGACCATTTAATGACAGTGCGCCTTATAATCCAAAGCGCCTAATAGCCCGGAAAATACGGTAAAAGAAAAAGCTGTTGGCTAGTGCTTTCTTTTTAATTTTTAATTTTTTTGTTTTAGCAAGGTACAACAAAACGACAACAAGGATATGTTCAGGTACATATTTGGGACCTGGCACCCAAAAGGAGTAGGCAGGCTGGTGTCACCTAGTTCCTCCGCTCAATTTCATTTCTCTCCTGCAACTAGGTCAGGAATCGTAATACATTAGATGATTTGCAAGAACCTTGGAAGTTGTAGACCGCGCACCAGCCAATCAGTGAAGAGCTGTGAAGCCATGATGTCAAACTCAAGCGCCTGTCTGGGTCCAGACAAAAGTAAACAAAGCGGTCGAGATGGACGTAGACGAAGACAGACATTCTGTGTTGACAACGATTCCCGAGATCGAGGATTTATAGCTGGAGAAAGAGAATGTTTGGTGAGTTTTATCAAGGGAAATAACGTTATTGTCCTTCTTCCTACGGGATTTGACGCATTACACGTCACGACCAAATAGCAGCAATTGGTTAAATAAAAAAAGTACCCGCGTACCATCAAACGAACAAATCCTAATACTGCAATGTCAGACGGTTTCTACAAAGTAAAACTGGCTACAAAAGGAGTAGGATGAAGTTTAATAAACTTACAATGCTGTAATTTTATGCAAGAGGGACTTTTTTTTTTAAACACCACAAATCTGTTTTAGAACCAGCGTAGTCAATTCTTGCTAGTCAAATTGTGTTAAAATGAAGCTCAGACTAACAAGCCTTAAAAAGAGCAATGCTTACAGTTAGCAACACAGGATGCTCTGAGGATTTTCAGGGATGAGACAGAAGACGTCTCAAAAGCGAAAAGAAATGAGCAAGTTTTCGGATGTTTGTGGAAATGTGTGTTTTGTCCCTGTTTACACTTTCAGTAGGAACGCATGTAAAGTTTTATAAAAGATGGCCCAGGGCACTTGTTTCACCTGAAAGAGGAAATAGTGTCTGCTCCTGTGCATTTAGAAAATCTCTTGATAACTAATTGCCAACACTCAGCAAAAAAAGGATTTAATTTGACTTGCTAAAAGTCTATGTAATAAATCATCTTCACATTAGACTTTGGTGCATAATTCACTTGGCAGGGATCAAACTATGAGCCTGTCATGGCAGACACCGGCACGCACAAAAGTTTGGAACCAACTGCCAAAACTAGAAGTTGGTAGAACTCAGTTACTCTTCCCCAGTGTATTTATTTGAGTAACTTTTTAAAATACTAATTTGTACTTCTCTCTCTAGTAGTACAAATGTTTCCGTACTCTTCCCGCTGTAAGTCTAACTGGCAAAACTTTTATGTTGACAATCAGATCAGAAGGCTTTTTTCTATGTGCGCTGTTGCTTCATTTATGATTAAAGGTCATACATTACACAAAATTGACTCTTGTGAACTTTTAGCCATGTTAGAATGTTTTATGTTCTCAAAGACAGACCTGGAGTTGTGTTTTGTTTCATTCACACATGTTTGAGTCGCCCTTTATTATTAGTCTGTCTACATCTCCAAAGCTCAAAACGCTCTGTTCCACCTTGTGATGTCAAGAAGCTGCTACATTTTACCTTTTGTTCAGTGGAGGTTGACAGTGTATTACCACATGGCATCACAAGGTAGAACAGAGCGTTTTCTGTTTGCCTAAGATGGTGTCCACACAACGTTTTTTGGTAGAAATGGTGAAGTCTTTATTCGTTTTGGCTTTTGTCTGCACAGAACCGTGGGAAAATGGTGTTTTTTGAGGAGTGGAGAAATCTGAGAATGTCGGCGTTGCAAACTGCAGCTTTTGGAAAACGATGACGTCGTGTTTGTTTGTTGTAGAAGAGGACAGACTTGGTGTGCATGCGCTCTTTGTAGTATTGTGTGTCGAGTGGCTCTGGCTGTATCCTGTTTACAGCACTACATACAGGTGTGGCATATGTATTACATCGTTTTCACTCAGTGCTCCATTGTTGGGTGGACATGGATGCAAATTTTTTTCAACCTGCAAAAAAATAAAAAAATTAAAAATCCAGGAGTGTTGTTGTGTGGATGTAGCCTAAATATGCAGGGTTTGTGTGTTAAACATGTGTTAATGAAACAAAACACAACTCCAGATGTGTTTTTAATGTTTTGGGGTTTTTTTTACGTTTTCGGCATGATTCTATGTTTTGTCACCTCAATTAACATCAAACTATTAATCAGATGTTGCAAATACGGCAGTAGCTCAGTTGGGAGAGCATTTGCCCACTGATCTGAAGGTTGGCGGTTCGAATTCAGCTCTCAACATAAAAAAAAACAAAAAACATCACAGGTTGAGTGGTCAGATCCACTGACCCACTGGTTGGCTGGTGTGATTCCAGTTCCCACAGATGAATGTTGTTGTTGTGTCCTTGAGCAAGACACTTAACCCACCTTGCCCACAGTGTCTGTGTGAATGGGTGAGTGGTTTGAGTGCCTTGAACGTGGAAAAGCGCTATAGAAAAATGTGACCATTTACCATTACCATTCTTTGTTTGTGTTTTTACTCCAGTCATTTCTTGCACTTGGACAATGCAGGTCAAAAAATTTTCTTTCTATATTTTGACTAATTTTTACATTCAATGTACACACAGAAGACATCAAAATATATGAAGTAAGATATATTGAATTATGCAGTAAAGGAAAAAAAACAAAACGTAAATATCTCAACTAAATATTTTTTTGACAAAGCAAAGGGTGACTACTTCGAGGATTCCATTTATTCTACTTCATATATTTGATTTCTAAAAATAAAGAATAATAAAAATGAACTGAATGAGATAGCGTTTTCAGACTTTTGCCTGGTAGTGTACGTGTACTTGAGTAACATTATTTCAAAGTCACTGCCCTACTTGAGTACATTTTTATCTATTCCTCCCACCTCTGCTCAAAAAATACGCACAACTCTAACATATATTATTCCCTTTGCTTTGACACAGTATTCCCAAACACTCCCTCACGCTATTTCTGAAGCTACTCATAACATCAAACTTTTTATTTGTCACTGCCACTGCTCCCATGTGATAACTGTATCCCGAAAGTGTCCCGAACCAACCTGCTGAGCCTTTCAATGCGGTCTGATGCATGAAGGGCTGTAGGCAGTGACTGATTTGCCTCCACCTAATCTTATTTTTATTCACATCTCACATAACTGCGGAGAACTGGCTGCTGCAGACTTCTGGGACCGCTTGGCGAGGGAGAGTATAGCCTCTTCATTGTAACGTCTCCTGATTTGTCAAATGAAGCCAAACACCATCATACATATAATATTCTATCTACGCGATGCCAAGGTGGGAGGTGGGGACTGCGCGTTTAATGTTTATAAATTGACTGAAGTTTCCAAGTTATTCCGCACTTGCGCTTTGAGATTTGGGAAGTGTTTGAATTCGCTATCTGCCTCGGCGTTGCTCTCATCCATCAAAATCTGACAAAGCCCAGCCAGGGGACACGTGATGGAGGAGAGCGGTGGTGGAGTACAGTGAGGCGGGCTGCAGTGAGTGCCAGGCAATTAGGCTGGAGAAGGAGATCCAGGTTTTAAATGTTGGTAATGGATGGTGCTCAGATTGGGAAGTAAAGTTTAGGTTTGTTTCAGGTGTATGTACAATATTTTCATCTAAATTTTCACCCTATAGCTCGGCTCAAGCAGTGACAGATACTGGACTGCATTGATACCATCCACAGCTTTTGTTCACCAACTTGTCATTATGTAAGATAATACTCCCTACAACTGTCCAACAGCTCAACCTTACGTTACAGATAACCCTATGTCAGAGTCCTGCACTGAGTCGGGTACCTGCAAATAGTTGCTGAAATGGGCAGGTTTTAACGTTTTGGAATTTTACGGGCGGGTAGTGATTACACACGGGTGGGTCAGGTGAATCAATGACATCAAATGAACAACAAACAGGAGAAGAAACACTTGACCGTTGCTCTCGAAACAAGTGCATTTCCCGGTCTTTTCCTGGAACGATGGACCAGGCTGAGAGAGTGACTTAAACTTTAGTCTTTTTATTACATAAAACCATCAGCATAGGTGATCAGCTCGGTGGCTGTGCTCCTGGTTTAGTCCTGGCTTAGTCCTGGTTTAATCCTGGTTTAGATCTGGTCCAGTCCTGGTGTAGTAGCCCTGGCGAGTGGTTTGGCAGTTTGCGGTGTGTATATATTTGTAATCCAATAATGACACGGCGCAGGTTCAGTCTTGGTTCAGTCCTTGTTCAGTCCTGGACTATTAGATTGTTGGACTAATGGGCCAACCCGGATTTATCACAGGCACGAGCGGATAACGGGTGGAATGTTAATGGGTCCGGGCCAGTGCGGATTTAACTTTGATATAATCATGGGTTAATGGGCGGGTGTGGTGCTGTACTGCGCAAGATCCGTGCAGGACACTGCGCTATGTACTGTCAATCATTATATCATCTTTGCACTGTTTTTCCTTTTGACCTCTTGTACAAAACTGTGATAGACTGTATTTATATAGCCATATTTCTATTTTTTTACTTTTATTAAGTAAAACAAACAAACAAACAAACAAAAAAAAACATTTAAACACTACTGAAATAAAAATGCCTTATTTGACTCCAGTCTCTTGCTGTTTTTACTTCTATGTTCAAATAATTCCAACTATGGATCAATAAGTCTAAAAAAAAAGTCTAAGTCTAAAATACACAAAAATTCAACTTTCAATTTGTTGTTGTGTAGTAAACAGTTATATAAAAAAAAACTGCTTTACTTCAATAGATCTAGCTCACAAACAGAAACTGTAACAAGTAGGTAAGTTAGTTTCAGAGTAGTTTCAGTGTTTTTAGCTCCTCCCTGCAGATAGATATAAGGCATTGTGTACCAGCATTCTGACCAGAACTAAAGAAGCTGCTTCATGGAAACCAAACCAGACCAAGTTACAGGCCAGATCTGTGGAGAGGAGGAGGAGTATGCTGCCTGGAGGCAACAACGCTTACAATCAAAATACCTGTTTTTCTAGTTATTTTTGCACTATAAAACCAATAATTAATTGAATAAATGTAAGGTAGAGCTGTTTAATGTCATACTGCGGAACATTCCAGTCAGATCAATGATATATTTATAGAAACAAGCAGGTGACGGACCCCACCTTTAAGGAGTAGTGATAATTATTCACAGACTCATTAGAGAATTGTAGCATTTAACGTCAAAACATTTATCCCTCATTATCCCGTACCGTATTGTCACACTATTACAGATTTTTATTAATTTATTTTACTCGAATCAGCCCGTACACGCGCCTCCACTAACACTAACATGCCCCAAACCCCTCTTAAGTATTCACATCTTCCTCCTCTTCCATCTGACAGCCTCTTCAAAGTGTGTTCTCCCATGTATCCTTGCACCTCTCCATTTGTTACCAGCCCCCTTTAAACCTAGTATTTGTAATCCCATGTCAGTTTATGGACCGAGAGAGTTTTGATTTCGTGTGAAGGAGCAAGATGAAAAGTCTACTATTTCTCTTCTGGTGTTCTGAAAGCGTGAAGCAATGGGAGAAGGGAGGGGAGAGATGGAGCGAGGGAGGAGGGAGAGCAGGAGGGAGAGGAGTATGCAGCCTGGAGTAGTTTAGCGGTTTTGAAGTCGTACTCTGATGTTGTGGTGTTTGAACCTCACTGCGTTAGAACGGCCACTCCAGACCTGCCAGCACCCTCACAGGGCTAGTTGGACTAAATAATTGGAAAGTTTCATGTCTTGTATAGTTGTGTTCAATAGAAGAAGAAGAAAAAAAAAAAAATCACTCCAACAAATTCAAATAAACACTTAGAAGTCTCATTGTTACATCCTTTGTTTTAGTGATGGGAATTTCAGTTCTTTTTGTTTGTTTACTGTAAAGAACCGGCTCTTTCGGCTCCCGCGTGGCTCCTCATGGCTCCTTTTTCCTATTTGAATTAGATTATCACCAAAAATAATGCAAAACTGTATCTAAAATGAATTATTAATGTACAAAAAAACATACATGACGCCAAATGTTTATCCTTTATTTGGCTTTATTTCAGCCTTAAACAGAGTGCTACAACATAAATTATGAAGTATATAAAAGTAGACCCATCTCAATTAGACAAACTTTTAATTTATTTATTTTTGGATCTGCATTTGAGCTGGATATTACATTGAGATGCGTCCAAATTTTACTGGTGTGTGTCTAAATGCACAAAAGAAATCTGATCATCAGAAAGATCCGGTGTCCAGTTAGTCAGTAGATTTTTAGAGCAACTGTTGTATTTGGAACTTCACTTCACTTTCATTTTGTCTTTTCCCACAATAGTTTGGCTTTTTTGCATAACTGTCCGTGTCAAAACTTTTTGTGAACAATCAGAAAGAAATCACATTACTCACATGACATTTCAATAATCTGATAACTCCAGAAATCAGATAAAGATCAGATTTTGGAGTCCATGTGAGCAAAGCCATTGTTTGATTTTGTTTTAAATTATAGATGTCCAGGAAAGAGAGCGGTGACCAGACTATAAATCACATCATCTAATAGACAGAGATCCAATCAAGATTCGACAAGCTGCTGTTTTGTAAAAAGGGACCACCAATGTAGAAAATGATTGAGATTAAGTTGTGGTTCAGTGGTTTTAAGTTCAAATCGCAAATATGTTGGACATTTTTGTTTGGAGTTTGTATGTTCCCTTGGTGTGTTTATGGTTTTCCTCCATATAATCAACTTTTCTCATTAAATAAACAAGACAAATAAAGTTAATAACAGTATTGCCAAGATCCGTAATTTGGTTAACTGACCATATGAAGGAAAATGTAATGTATATCAGAATTGTAATCAGGTGTACCACAGGGGACAACCCAAGGCCCCTTAATGTTCATGGTCTGTTAGTGTAAGATTGACAGGTGGATTGGTGCAACATCGGCAGTGATGTGGTTGCTCTATCAGACCGTTGTGGTGAAGAGGGAGCTCTCGATTTACCAGTCAATCTACGTTCCTACCCTCACCTATGGTCATGAGCTCTGGGTAATGATCGAAAGGACGGGATCGCGGATACAAGCGGCCAAAATGAGTTTCCTCCCGCAGGGTGGCTGGGTGCTCCCTTAGAGATAGGGTGAGGAGCTCAGTCACATGGTAGGAGCTCAGAGCAGAGCCTCCATGTCTAGAAAAGCCAGATCCTGGGTGCCTCCCTTGAAATGTGTTCTGGGCATGTCCCACCCGAAGGAGACCCCAAGGAAGACCCAGGACATGCGGGAGGGACTATGTCTCTCGGCTGACCTGGGAATGCCTTGGGATCCCCCTGGAGGAGCTGGAGGAAGCGTCCAAGTTGAAGGAAGTCTGGGAGTCCCTGCTTAGACTGCTGACCCCGCAAATCGGCCCCAGATAAGCGGAAAAAAATGGATGGATGAATGTCTATTAGTGGTTTTCAGATTATGAAATGTGATGATACTCTCAGATGGGGGCAGGAGCTAGTTTTTCCTTGTAAGTGAACTTTACTTGGACTTGAAAATTTCAAAATTCACAAATGTTGAACCCGATCATTTGTATATCTGACTAGACCCTTGAACTCACCGTATTACAATGAGAATCTGCATTTTAAACATATTAATTTTAGCTTCCCCCAAGCTGTATTAAATAGTCTTGACCTACAGAATGCTGTGTCATCTGAAACCTACAATCGTAGTATTACAATGGGGAGTGCCACAGGGGACCACCAAAGACCCCTTAATGTTCTTTGTACAGTCTATAGCCGTCATATTGAACCCAGTGTCATGACCGGGCTATTTAAAAAGATTCAGACATTCTTCTCCTGCTGAAGACCACAATGGCTGTGTAAATGACTTTAATAGAGCCGCCATGATTCTGTCGTTATGAAATAGTCGTTATGTTCGGGAGCGATGAGTTCAGCCTCAGCAGTGAGTCACATTCTGCCAAAGTGTTCCCTGTACATGACACTGCTGCACGATTTCGTCTCCAAAATGAGAAGATATTTTTGATTTTAAAACACATAATTTTTTTGTCTTTTTATGCTATTTGGCTGTAGTTTTTGTTGAAGAATTGAACTGAAAAGGTTGAGGTTTATCAATAATAAAAAAGTTCTTTACATTTGATCAATCAGTGCTTACGTATTTTAAGTTTAAAGCTCCAGTGTGTCGCTTTTTAGCCAAAAAATAAAACCACAGAAGCATTAAAATTGTATCTCTTTTCATTTTGGATATTTCTATGGCACTAAAAAAAAAAAAAGTCAGTGAGTGGGCTTGCATCTCCACAAACCTAACTCTTTGGGCTGGTTCTTGCCTGTCTTGGAGAGCAGAGTCCTGCACGGGTCCATTTTTGGAGACCCGCACCCATCCGCACCCGCACAGTACAGCACCACACCCGCCCGTTAACCCGTGATTATATGAAAGTTAAATCCGCACCCGCCCGGACACTTTAACATTCCACCCGAATACGAACTGAAAAGTTACGACTTCAAGAATTACAATCACGAAATGAAATATAACGGCTACTCTTTATTCATTACGAACACGAAATCACAGACGCAACTCAACTGTCAAAAATCCAACATCACTTCTCAGGCATTATTTATTGAGCAGAAGAAATATTGATCAAGATACCAGACGTTTGTGCCACACACTCCACAGATTGAACCAGGATTAAACTGGGACTAACCCAGGACGAACCCAGAACTAACCTAGGACTGATTCCAGGATTGAACCAAGAGGACTAAACCAGGACTGAACTAGGAATAAAACAGGACTAAAACAGCACTAAACCAGGACTAAACCAGGACTAAAACAGGACTAAAACAGCACTAAACCAGGACTAAAACAGGACTAAAACAGGACTAAACTAAAACAGGACTAAAACAGGACTAAAACAACTAAAACAGGACTAAAACTAAAACAGGACTAAACCAGACTAAAACCTAGGACTAAACCAGGACTAAAACAGGACTAAAACAGCACTAAAACAGGACTAAAACAGGACTAAAACAGGACTAAAACCAGGACTAAACCTAAAACATAAAAGGACTAAACCAGGACTTAAAACAGCGCTTAAAATACGGACACCCTGCTCCACGGGCTTGGGGTTCTCTCTCTCTCTGTCTCAAGTCCAAGATTAGTCCTGACCCGCTCATGTGTAATTACTACAACTACTACTACTACAATAACTACTACTCGCAAAATTCCAGAACATTAAAACCCGCCTGCTTCAGCAACTATTTGCCCGAACCTGTTGACCCGATGCAGGACTGTGTTGGAGAGTTGTTCCTTTGGTTACAATATTCCACAGTATAGCTTTAAACTGATATGTCTTCTTGGAGGATGTTCTGAAGTACGATTTTAAGTTTGTATTTCCATCGAATCGTGCCACTTCCAGAAAATTACACGGTGCTTTAACCCAATACATGTGCTATATAATGAGAAAATGAAACGAGAAAAAATAAAATCAGTTGCAGTGTCAGATTTTACAATAATTTACAGTTGCTATGACATTCCACGTGTTTTGAGCCGGTCGCTGAAAAGCTACAAATGATCCCTGACTCCTGACTCTTGTTGTAAAACATTTTATTTTTCAATCTGTGAAATAAGACGCTCTGCACAGAAGTACAAATTACATTTACTCGATCACCTCCTCTAAACTTCTCTGGAAATGAGAGAGGAGCGTACGCAGTGGAAGTGACAAGGGTGGCTTCATGATGACTTTAATTTTGCGATCACGAATTTCACACAAGCGGAAAAAATAAATAAATCTAAAAAAAAACAAGCAGCAGCGGTTATTAGAATTCAGTTTGGCTCCACTAATGCTTCATGTGTGTGAATTTGGCGTGGCACAAATCGAAAATACCTGCTATTAATTACCTTTACGCAACCTTGGTCATGGAGTTGTTTGTGTGCATCTAAATCTTTTCATTTTATTCTCCCAGAGTTCTCAAACAAAGTTGCAACAAAAGCTGTAATTTTAGCACTTTTTCGCATTTTTATTACAAAAAAATATACCTGCGAATGAAAGCGGTAGAGGGCTCGGAGGGGCCGTAAAGTTGTACATGATTGCAGACTGTTAGCTCACGATTTGAAGATAAAAACAAAAAAAGTAGCAGGCGAAATAACTTTTTAATGGTCATTGTTCAGTGGTGGTTTAACACTAGGAGGAATTTGTGTTTAGACAATTTCAGAACACACTCATCGAAAATGTTTGGGCTATTTTTTTTCCCTACTTTTATAAGCACTTATGTCATTGCATTGCATCAGCTCGGGTCAAATATTCAGATGGGGTTGGGGTAACCTCGTAAAAACAGCGAGAAAAAACGAAAATGGGAAAAATAGTTGGTACAATTTTGTGTTGTAGAGAGTCGAGATGCTCCGTTCTTTTTTGTCAGACAGACCTCTTGAATAATGCATTTCCTGTGTCTTGTAGACCACCATTACTTATACTCAGTCAATTTGTGTGCACTTGCAGGAATGTGAGTGTAAACTTGTAAAAGCGAAATAGGAGCTAAAACAACAGCAAGCTGAGATGCCCAAGGAAATCGACAGTGATGCGTACAGACATCCTTATTTTCTGACTGTTTTATTGGGTGAGAGTGGGGTTTATGAGGGTTATTCTCTATTTTAAAGATCCTACATTACACAAAATTGACTCTTGTGAGCTTCGAGCCATGTTATAATGCTGTTATCTCATCAAAAACGTACCTGGAGTTGCGTTTTGTTTCATTGGCACGTGCTTGGGTTGTCATGAAGCAGTAGTTTTCATGTTAACCTCTACCTTTTACCTTAAGTTCAGCAGATTCCAAGGCTGAAATGATCCAAATGACTCTAATTTGTATCTGTTTGAGAGAAGAACTCAGCCGAAATATGCAGGATTTTGGGTGTTAAATATGTGTGAATGAATCAGAAACACAACTCTAGGTCGGTTTTTGATCAGGGAACAACATTATAACATACACAGTCGGTCAAAAGTTTTAAAACACCACACTTTTTCCAGTTTTTGCTGTTTACTGTTGACCAAAACGTATTCTAAACTTGTAATTCATGAAAGTGTCCACCTCTGGGAGATGTAACAGCTGAACACACTCATGGATTTTTCTTTCTACATTAGAAGTCAAATATTCTTAAAGTTCTTCCCAAGTCTGTTGCAGAAGTTCCCATAAATGTGTGGCACTTGTTGGTTGTTTGGCTTTCACTCTTCTGTCCAGTTAAACCCCACTGAGCTGGTGACTTCAGTCTGAACGGCCACGTTATACACGTTATCAACAAGCCACAAACGTCACTATTCTGCGCTGAAGTAGGCGAAAATTGTTAATGAACTCCGTATCACTGAAGCGAAGCACATCACCACTCACCACTCTTGACTACGTCTCCACATCCACACGTTCATTGCAATGGACGTTGCTGCCGCTGCCCCACAAAACACCACGGCCAAAACCCTCGTCCTTCTCCTTCTCAATCTACTCCTTAAAACAAGTAAATTGTTCATGTTCTGGCTCCGGTACGAGAGGAACTTTAAAATCACCAGGTGCTCAATGCTCGTCTCCATGTTTGGACAACTTCCGTAAACACAGAGCACGCTCGCTGCGGTTGATGTCGTCGTGTCTCCAGTGCGCATGCGGGACACTTTCGGGACGTTTAATGTTCACACTGGAGATCACATACAAGTCACATTTAATTGGAAATGTGAACGACCTCGCAAAAACATCGGATTTCACAAAAAAATCCGAATTGGGCATTAATCCCTGCAGTCTGAATGTAGCCTAAGTCTGGAGACTGTGCTGGACACTTCATGTTTTCAAGCTTTACCAACTTGTTCCTTTTTCCTGAGGTAGTTTTGGCAGAGCTTGGACTTGTGTTTTGTTATCTTTTATCTTTGTCTGTTCAGTACTTATCTTTGTACCATTTCAAGCTCTTCATTGGACTTGCACGACCTGAATTTGCGATAAATAACTGGAAAAATTAGGGTGTTCTAAAACTTTTGACCGGTAGTGTAGATCAGAAACGAGCGCAATACGATCCCTTTAAAGGTGCACTAAATAATATTTCTGGAAGAAGGGGACACTTTATTGTCTCCGTGGAGATGTTATTGCTTTCAAGTTCAAGTTCTTTATTGTCCCGCCAGGGTAAATTAGTTTTACCGTACTCAACATCAGTGATCCACAATAGGGCATTAAACATGTAGAAACTTCTGGGAGACAAGCAGGCAGTGTCTTCAGGCCAAGTTACAGGTCAGATCTGTGGAGAGGCGATGGCGCTCACAGTGAGAATGCATGTTTCTCAATGTATTTTACAGCTATCAATAAATAAATGTAATCATTAAATATAGGAGAGATATAATAAATGCCATATTGTGGAGTTTTCCTGACAAACCAAACTCATTTTTACCAGAAAAGTGACATTGTGCGTCTTTAAATACCATAGTTGTAAAATGCTGGTTTAAAATTCAGGTGCCCTCAGCTCCAAAATACAGAGTGCACAGCCATATATCTGCTAACCAAAAGTGAAGAGCTGTATTTTACTTGCAAAAAATAAAATGTAAACACGAATAACTTTTGCATCATGCAGTATGGTTTTGTAAGTGTGAATAATGTTATCAGTTGAATCTGTATTTGATTTGAATATGTTTACTGCATTGTCAAAAATACAGAAATCAGACCTTTTCAGTAACAAACAAAACAGCTCACTATTTTGAAGTCCGGGGAATGATTAAAGGTTGTAACTTTTCTAGTCGGGGGATTGCACCAGATTCTTCATGATGTCTCCATTGAGATGTAATTGCTTAGCCTGAAATGTTCCCCAGTATGGCTTTAAATGTATCCGTCTGGCTATTATTCATTTACATGTGCTTTGTTGATGAATAAATACCTTGACCACAACCAATATTCAGGGAAACCAAATAGTCTCTACCAATATTTGCCATTTTATTTTAATAAACTAAAATTATATATATTATATATTTTTCCAGACTCAATAGTATTAATTGAACACGTTTTAGTTCACATTTTGTTTATTAGATGTTCTGAGATGTATTCAGTGATATGACGACAGGGTTACTCCTGCTACTGTTTCATTGGCTGTAACAGAGTGATGTCATTAGTGGAGCCAGGAGCCTAAACTGGGGAAGCGGCAGGACAGGGCCGCACCTGAAGATGGCGGCTTGAGCAGGCGTGAGTGAAGAAGCTGCTCACTAAACTTTGAAAAACCTTTCAAAAGGAACTCACTGGGCTTCATCTTCAATTAAACTTGTCTTATAATGAGTCGCTGCGGAAAAAGAGCGACTATCACCACAAGCTCCGTCGAAAAATGTTTGGACATTAACTCACAAATATCTCATCACCAACAAGCAAAGGGAAATCTGCTACAAACTTCTACATCGCTGTTATCCGCTAAAGAATCATCTTAGAAGGACAATGGACACAAACTGTACATTTTGTGAACTGAAAAATGAAACCACCTCTCACTTATTTTGGATCTGGCCAGACTCTGTGTTTTTGGAAAGAATTCATAAAACATATACAGAACTTCTCACATTTTACCCTTTCTTATAAAGATGTGCTGTTTGTTTTTTGCGGTGTGCATCATACGAAAAGTAAACAATATTATATAATTAATTTCATGGGGGTTTAGCTGATAATGTCCACACTAAAGCTGAGACCAAACCTACGCCCTTGCTGTGAGCAGGGTCATCGCTCCATATATATGAACTGCAACTTGCCCTGGTGATTTAATGCAATTTAATGCGACCGTGGAGCATTCTCGGTAAAGCAATCAATATCTATGAAAACAGCAGCTGGTGGTATTTCCATCAGAAAAGACACCGTGCATTGTTAAATGAGCTGCTTTAGTGTATTTCCAACAGCAGTTCTTTTGAAACAGAATTCTCAGAAAACATGGATGAAACCACTCCTGGAAATCCAGACTGATATTGCTCTGTATTTTTATACTGACTGATTTAGTCGCCACCTCCTCTGCTCAACGAGATCACTTCTGATTTACAAATAAAATGTAATTTAGAGTTCAGAGTTGCCTGCCAGAGAAGCCTGTATTCTGAATCCCAGACAACTTAAAACACTCTTTTTCATATTGATTTTATTTCAATTTGTATATCGTTTTATTGATTTTATTTAGTGATGGGCGAATGGAGCCTCGTGAAGCACTGACACTTCAGTCGCAATATTGTCTCAAATGGTTCGACGTGTCTGAGGCCTCGGAGAAACACTGACCTCTAGTGGACAAATGTAACCATTGTCACGCAGGTGTCTCAGGGTCGATGAAGTATTGTTAGTGTAAGACGATACTTGTGTGCAGAGCGACACCGTACCTAACAACAACAACAATAATGATGATTTAAAATAATATGTAAAGAGCAACATAAATAACATGCTGTAAATAAGAAAATAGGTGACCTTGTTAGGTGGAATTAGATCAAAGTGATCCCAAACCATGGATCACTTTTTTTTTCACTTGTAGATGCCATCGAAAATGAAACAAATGCCAAAAGTCGCCAAAAGTCACCAAAATCACCACTAACGTCACACAATACTCCTCACTACCCAACATTTTTAAGAAATATTGGTGCATCTTTTATACTGTAGCAGTTTAGCGCTTGTCAAACCACGGAAGTGCGCTGAACACTCTGAAGCACTCTGAACCAATCACAGAGTGGAACATTCGCTGAGCTCCGAGGCAGTGCTTCAGAGCAGATTTGTTTCAGAAAGAACGAGACGTGCTCCGGAGCTCCGTCTCATTTGCCCATCACTAATTTTATGTATTTATTTATTGCTTTTATGGGTTTGCTTTTATTTGACTACTGGTTTTAGTGTTTTGGGTTTTTTTTACTTTTTTTGTTGTTTTTCATGTTTTTCTTTATACGTGCAGCACTTTGGAAACTCTTTTGTTGATCAAAAGTGCTACAGAAATCAAGTTATCTTGCTTACAATGTTTCCATTTTCCATTTTAAAGTCAGAAAATGAAACACAAGGACAGACCAGAACTACACGCAGACCTCTAAGACTTTTGAGAGAAGAATGACTTTTGAGCGTAATGACCAAGAATGACTTATTTGAGCTCACATCCTCCTCAGAACTTGCCCTATCAAAAGACGATTGGAAAAGTGCATTGTTGCCTCTCAAACGCTAAGTTAATGATGCACCAAGTTCATAACAGTGACTCATGTTCATTAAACTCTGCTGCCTGACTGATTTGTGCTTCAAGGTGACCGCCGACATCTGACTTGTGAGCTGTTTGTTCCACATTTTTCAACACCTGGAGAAATATAAATATGTTTAGTATGAATTAAGAGCGCAGGTGACAGCTTTTTAACTACTCCTTTTGAGTTATAGCAGATAAATTTCAAAAAGCACTCCACGGCACATGCGGCTGTCCATAACAAGGACATAGGTGCGAGCAAATCAGAATCGGACGACAACAAAGCTCGCACGGTTTGAGTGAGAGGTACAGTCGAACACAGGAAGTTCTAATAAAAGTGGTATATTGTGAAAAAAATCTGTCGTTATCTCCATATTTCCATCAGAATAAATGCTTTGTATGAAATATTGGACTAGTGTTTCTCAGATTGTGGTGCTACTTTTTTCCATCTTTGGCTAATTTCTTGTTTAGAATTAGAGCGGAAATGGTGTAAATCCACTTTTAGACCTGGTTTAGTCCCAGATTAGACCTGGAATAGTTCTGTTACAGACCTGGTTTAATCTTTTCTTTATCGGTATTGTTGTGAAAAGTTTGACTATAGGATCAAAAATGAACTTACATGCAATGAGGTTAAATTGAAAAGACTATATGAACAGTTTTATAATACACTATCTGTTTCTTAGACTTAGACTTAGATGAGCTTTACTGATCCACAAGGGAAATTACTTGGACGCAGCAGCTCACACATCGCAAGATATTATAATAACAAAGAAAAACATATAAATGGTAATAATAAATTCTAAATAAGTAGCAAAAATAGCAACAGACTGGTGTCACATGAGTCATAATTATATATCTGTAGTATATGTACAAGTCATAATAACGATAATACATTTTATTTAATAGGCGCCTTTCTGGACACTCAAGGTCGCCTTAAAACAGCATAAACAAGTTAAATATTATTAAAACATACAGTTAAAAGCATACAGGTTAAGTGGTACAGTAGTTTAATTTAGTGTTTTTATTTCATTGACCTCCATTAGCTATCAGTTATAATTTCTGCAGACCTAAGTAGCACGTGTGAGCCTCTTACGAGATTTTTAGTCTGGTGTTCTAGTGCAGACATGTCAAACTCAGGCCCGGGGGCCAAACTTGGCCCACAATATATTTATATTTGGCTCATCATATCAAATACTCTGTATTAAAGCTGGCTCGCTGGTTACAGATAGACTATAGAGACATTATTTATTTTAAATGTTGTTATTTTTTAATATTTTGCTTGTTCTGGATTTAATGTTTCAAACTCAAAACTTGTGTGAAGAATCCCTCAGTCATTCAGGTAGAATCCATGGAGAGCTTCTTCAGTTCTGGTCAGAATGCTGGTGGACACTTCCTGATATCTGCAGGGAGGAGCTAACTAACTGAAACTAACACACCTACTTGTTTACAGTTTCTGTTTGTTAGTTCGGCCTATTGACCTGTGCAGGGTGTGGGGTCTAATTAGCATAATAACAGGATTGCTATGCTAATTAAACCTCACACCCTGCAACCAAACTAACTTTTGTCCAGTCCTTTAAGCAAAACTGTTATTAAACATTTATTTTAGTAAGAAAAGGTTTAACATTTCATATCTCGAAAGAAGAAGTTGTTGAAATATTTCAATAAATATTTAGTTGGCCCACGACTTTGTCACAGTTTTTAATTTTGCCCTCTGTGAGTTTGAGTTTGACACCCCTCTTCTAATGTGTGCGCCCGTGTGTTTGATATTTGTTTATATTCATTACAAATGTGTATTTCATTCCATTTGTAAAAGACAGAAAATTTCAAATTGTGCAGCAAAAATGTGTTTCTCAAATCATACTTATAGGTGCACTGTGTAACTTTTTGGTTGGGGGTCTGTCACCTGCTTGTTTCTATATAGATAAACCATTGTGCTGGCTGGAATGTTCCACTGTCTGACTTTAAACAGCTCTACCTTACATTTGTTCAATTACATTTGATTTCATAGTTCGAAAATATCAAGAAAAACAGGCATTCTGATTGTGAGCAGAGTTGCCTCTCCACAGATCTGAGCTGTCTGGTTTGGTCTCCATGAAGATCTCCATGGAGAAAAGCATTTGATGGACTCACAGTGCAGCTTTAAATACAGTACTGTTTGTCTGTGTGTCTCAGTAACGCTGATATTTCACACCTGAGTTTTTTGATATTTCACACCTGAGTTTTGTGTCAGTTGTTCGGGACAAAGAATTGTACTGTTGCGTAATACTGTAGTGAGAAATAATAAATATAAGAATGTCAAATAAAGATTAGGTCAGAAAGTGCAGCAGACGCTCCTGGCTTATGAGTTTTTATATAGTGGACATTAAAATTCAAACAATAGATCTGAATTGAGTGGTGTTTCAAATGAAAGGGCTCCTGCAATTCTGCTGCAAAGATCAGCGGGCTGCCATTATTTATTATCACCATTCTCAAAAGTTTTTTATTAGTTGCAAACTCTCTTTTAAGACGCTGTAAAGACAATTAAAAAGGTCTCCAACACATAATCTCTTGCCTAACT
This sequence comes from Boleophthalmus pectinirostris, assembly GCF_026225935.1. NCBI lineage: Eukaryota > Metazoa > Chordata > Actinopteri > Gobiiformes > Gobiidae > Boleophthalmus > Boleophthalmus pectinirostris. The sequence goes on along the minus strand of NW_026571353.1, from coordinate 31,069,815 downwards.
CCTCACAACTCACAAAAACAACTCACAGCAAAAATCTATTCAACTCAAGTTACAAAAGATTGGAGCTCTTTAGCCATTTCTACATGTGTCACCCCCCGCTGTTGCCAGCAGAGGGCGAAAGACACATAATCTGAGTCCAAACCTTTTTACCGCTCCACAGATCTGACCGGTATAATGGAACATCCAAGTACTAGACCCTTCATTAGAAAATTTTCATTCAATTTTGTGGCAAGGAATGCTCAGAAATCATGAGTAAAATACATGTACTTATACTCATACACATATTGTTTTTGGTATTAGTTGCAGCTTTAAGACTCTATAAAGACAATAAAAAAAAAATAAAAATCTAAGTTCAGAAAATTCACAATAAAGATTACACTGACGTCAATGTGGTAGAAGTTTTCAGTTTTCCAAAGCTGGAGACCAACTGGACGTCTTAAGCAGGAGAAGTTTATTTACCATCAATAATCCGGGCCCGAAGGGGCTTGAACACTCAAAGATCATACTATGTTCACTTTCTGAAATCATACTATGTTGACTTTTCAAGTCCCCCCAGGCCTGAATTATTGATGGAAAATAAACTTCTCCTGCTTAAGACATCCAGTTGGGCTCCAGCCTTTTACTTCTACTCTTTTTTTGGACAAACTGAAAACTCCTACAAAAGTCAAGTTGCAAATAACCCTGTTGCTCTTAAGCCATTTTAACATGATTCACTCCCCACTGTTGCCAGCAAGAGGGTGAAAGACACATGATCGAAGTCCAAATGTTTTTACCACTCCACAGATCTAACCTGTAACTTGACCTGGTGATGTCAGCTTGTCTCCATGGAGATAGATCAGTTTATCACTATCATGGAACATCCGAGTGGCAGAGTGTTCATTAGAAAAGGTTCATTCAATTGTTTATTTCAGGCACATAATTCTCAGAAATCATGACTAATATAAAATGCATGTAGTTATACAAATGTTTATAATATAATGCACATTTTACATAAAGATGTGAAATATTGGTGTGAGTTGAAACTATGGTTTAACAACTCTATAAAGACAATTAAAATCAATCCTGTCCTTCCTTCACAAGAAAAAATACTTTCAAGTCAACTTCCAAATAACCGTGCTGCTCCTAAACTTTTCAACATGCTTCACTTCCCACTGTTGCCAGCAGAGGGCAACAACGGAGACACTTTACCAGCCTATGGCCAAACTTTTTCATTTTATTTTTCCAGAACATGGTTATTCAAATTCTCAACCATGCATTTTTCATGTTTCCATGTTTATTTCACACATTGTTTTCTTTCCTTTCCAGGTGAAGTACGGTCGCTTCGGCTTCGTGTGGGACTCCGCAGTCTTGGAGTACGTTGCCAACAACGACGAAGACTGCTCCTTCTACACCGTCAGTAACAACGCTCCAGACCGCGGATATGGCATCGCTATGCAGCACGGGAGCCCGTACCGAGACATCTTCTCTCAGAGGTAACACCGCAAACAACAGCAAACAGCCTCCCCTGACGCCATCTATTATTCACTGCACACATATGGAGAGCTGACGGCTTTAATGCAGTCGACACAGACACATTTCCATATTTTATAAGTGTATTTCTTGTCTTTCATCTGTGGAAAAAAATCAAAAAATCAAGAGGAATTTGGTTAAGTTATGCATGGGTTTCAGTTTCATGTTGTCGCGGCCATTTTGAGGACCAAAGATACTATAATAATTGGTTTTGAATTGTTAATTGGTCCCAGTTTCGTTTTCAAAAGTTAGAAGGACGCTGAGTTTGTTTTCAGGAGACAGGAGGTATGGATCAGGAGTTTCCAACCTTTTTTCCTCTGGTGAAGTACCTTTACAAAATGAAAATGCCAGACAACTACTCATTTTTACTAAGAAATTCAGTATGTACACTGCCGGTCAAAAGTTTTAGCACACCCAAATTTTTCCAGTTATTTATTGCAGTTCAAGTCGTGCAAGTCCACTGAAGAGCTTGAAATGGTACAAAGGTAAATAAATAAATAAAGAAAGAAATACATGGGACTTATATAGTGCTTTCTGGGGCACTCAAAGACACTTTACAAACAAATAAAAAGTAACACTGTAGAAAGTGGGGGAATCATGGAAGGAATGCCAGATTGAACAGGCGAGTTTTTAGAAGTGATTTGAAGTGCTGCAGTGAGTCCGAGTTCCTGATGATAAAATATAACAAAACACAAGTCCAAGCTCTGACAAAACTCCCTCAGGAAAAAAAGAACAAGCTTGAAATCATGGAGTGTCCAGCACAGTCTCCAGACTTCAACCCCATCGAGCTGGTTTGGGATGAACTGGACAGAAACCCAAGAAACCTACAAGTGCCACACATTTATGGGAACTTCTGCAATAGACTTGGGAAAAACTTTCTGAAAAATATTTGATTTCTATTGTAAAAAGAACGAGCCACGAGTGTGTTCAGCTGTTGTATCTGCCAAAGGTGGCTATTTTCTTCAATCAAAAGTTTAGAGTATGTTTTGGTCAACAGTAAACAGTAAAAAACTGGAAAAAGTGTAGTGTTCTAAACTTTTGACCGGTAGTGTACATATTCTGTATATTCAGTATATATATATATGTGTATCTAAGAGCCACTGTGAGCCTTAGATGGGGTGCTGTTAAATGCTTTTAATACATAAACCATTAGACATTTATTAGTTCATCCAAATTACACTTTAAAATGATATATTTACCATGGTAATTAATGCAATTTTAGTTATTCAGCACAATTTGTATGATTCAGAAATCCTTTGGAGAGCTACTTTGAAGCTACTGGTAACTCCCGAGCTACAGGTTGGAGACTCCTGACTTAGTGTAGATTTAAGGATGTTGTAAAAGAGGATGTGAAGTTAGTTTGTGTAAGAGGATGGATATGGTTGGATGGGGTCGGGAGACATATTTTGTTGCACTTTTTAAGCCAATTTGAAAAGCTTAATTTGTCCAGATTTTACTTTGCGAGCTTGAGCCTGTTTGAATGCTCTATATTAGAGATGGCAGATCTCTCAAGATGTTTGGTGTCTCTTCGGGAACGGTGAAGAACTACTCAGATTAGAGGAACAGAAGGGCAGTTAATGGATGACATGGAAATGAAGTTAGAGATGCCAGATTGAGAAGGCAAAGAAGATGGGTAGAAAAAGTGAAAGGGTGCCAAGGTATGAGTTCCCAGGAAACAGAAAAAAGAGGCCTAAAAGCAGGGATGTAACAATAACTGGAATATCATGATATTGTATCGTCAAAAGCAGAGGTGGTGATCAAGTCATTGTTTTGCAAGTCTCAAGTAAGTCTCAAGTTTTTGACGTCAAGTCTGAGTCAAGTCCCAAGTCAAATACAGTCAAGTCCAAGTCGAGTCTCGAGTCACTGGTCCATACGTCCAAGTCAAGTCCAAGTCAAGTCCAAGTCGTCTGCTTTGAGCTTCAAGTCATTTCAAGTCTTTAAACCAAAGTACCAAATATAGCTTAGATTTGAGTATATGTAAGAGTTGTAGAAATGTTATTTTTTCCTCTTAAATGTCTTGACAAGATCTTAGTGTGAATCATGATCAGAATAGAAAGAATTCAGATTTAAAAGTGCTTCTCAAGTCTTCTTAGGTCACAGGTCTCAAGTCCAAGTCAAGTCCCAAATCACTGACCTTCAAGTCCAAGTCGAGTCCCAAGTCTTAGTCCATTTTATCAAGTCAAGTCTCAAGTCCTAAAAATACTGACTCAACTCCGACTCGAGTCCAAGTCACGACTTGCAAGTCCCCACCTCTGGTCAAAAGTTTCTCAGTAATATCGTGGGCCATCACAGTATTATGTCAAATCTCAAATCTCTTTGCTTAAATGCGTTGTTATAATGCAGCAATAACTAAAAGAAACAGAGGGAACTACATAGACCATGATGCTTTGCTCTGTTTCAGTCCAGTTAGTTTACATAATGAAGTAACTCTTATAAGCACTTTTAAATCTTAACTCTTTGGTTTATGACAGAACCAAGGGCTTGTCAAGGCATTTTTAAAAGTAAAAAGTTGCATATTCACAATTTTGTTAGTCTCTACAAAAGATCGCAGTAAATATTGTACCGTGAGATGCAAATAGTGAAAATATCTTACCGAAAAATCTGGATATTGTTAAAAAGTAATGTTAATGTTTTTAATGAGGGGACCAACCATAATTTTAGTTATTGTTTGCTCTGAAAGACAAATCTGATGCAAAGAAACAGTAGGACAGTGCGGAAAAAAATATCGGTACCACATATCGGTTTCAAAATAGGACTAAAATCAAACTGATGTCTGGGCAAACTCTCACGATAATCGATAATATCACGATAACCGATAACTTAACCCTTCTCTCTGGACTTACGAACCCATGTCTGAGGTCCACATTTCTATCCGCCGCCATCTTGTTTTCCGTCGCTGTAAACAACCTCCCTCACTGCAGCCTTGACGATCTTTTATTTATTATTTAATGCGCGCTTCGGGAGTGCACACTGATTTAATGCCAGCTCCTCATCTCGATCATGCTGTCATTGGTTTAGCTTGAGAAATGGAGGATGACTTGTGGAGAGCTGCCTTCATATATATTCTCTACTTGCTGGCCGGGTCATGTAAGTTTTTTATTAGTCCCCCCGAATTCATTTCTGCACAATATAAAAATGGCCATTCCCATAAAGCGCGCTGGAGTATAGGGGCTGGAAATGGGCAGCCCTAGGCCAGACAGCAGGCAAAAAACAGATCAAAGTTTATGTTTGTTGACTAAGAGCTGAGGAGGAGAGCTTTCTGACAACTCGGTGCAGTTTGAATGGCCAGTTGACAATGTGCGGAACTGCTTGACAAGGTCTTTACGCGCGGAGATGGCGAGCTGAAGTTGTGTGCAAATGTGTGCTTTTAAAGGGGAGGATGACAACAGTGCGCCCTTTAAAACATGGAAGGTATGACAGAGGAGCACTTTGTCTGAAGATCAAAACGGTGTTGAAGGACTTTTCAGCGCAGTGGTCGTACAAGAAACTGGAAACGAGCTAGACGGTAGAGATACACTGCGAAAAAGCAACATGTAGGCAAGTTAAAATGACTTCAGTTAAGAAAATCTGACTTTATTTGAGTAGATTACACTTGACAAGTAAAATAACCTGGTGTGGAAGTGTGCTTTTCTTAATTCAGTCAACATTAGATTTGGTTTCTTATTTTAAATGCAGCTAGAGTTTAACCACAAAAAGTCTTGTTCCATTGGTAGGTCACTTTAGCCTGATTCATCAGCCGGGTTCACTTCAACTGTCCACTGTCTGACCTAGCAGCATTAGGATTCATTCGCTCAACTGTAGGCGGGTACTTTTTTTATTTAACCAGTCGCTGCTATTTGGTCGTGACATATGTAATGCTCCAAATCCCATAGGAAGAAGGGCAATAACGTCTTTCCTCTCGATAAAATTCACCAAACATTCTCTTTGTTCCGGCTTTAAAACCTCGATCTCGGGAATCGTTGCCAACACAGAATGTATGTCTTCGTCTACATCATCTCGACCGCTTTGTTTACTGTTGTGCTGTACTACAAAAGGGGCCGAGACAGACGATTGAGTTTGACGTCATGGCTTCACAGCTCTTCGCGGATTGGCCAGTGCGCGGGGTTCTTGCAAACCATCTAGTATATTCTGATTCCTGACCTAGCCACTGGAGAGAAATGAAATTGAGTGGAGGCACTAGGTGGTGTCAGCCTGGACAAGATCACTTTACTTGTCAAGTGAAATTTACTCAAATCATGATAAAACTGTCTTCTTCTTAATTCAAGTAACCCTAACTTGGCCAAATTTTTGTATTTGCTGTGTACTATTATATCACTGCTCTGCAAAAGTTTCAGTTCCATCACAACTAACAAATGATTGGAATAGGCTCTATTCACGCCTACGTCACAAACCAGGAAGATGTTTGGAAAGATGCAATGACAACTTCAGGTGTAGTTCCCGACACTGGGCTCGCCGACCAGCTGTGATAAAAGCGGTAAAATGAAGACTGCATACCTATGTGCTGTTTGGAATAATCTGATGTTTGTCGCCCTCATCTCTTCTAATCGCATGTACCCAGTGCGCTTGGAGTTGTGTGTCAGTGGGGAAATGATAAAAACTGAAGTATGGTTGTAATTGTTGATTTGCCGAACATAACGGAAACGCTACGATGACATAGAGATGAAGAAAACTGGACCATTTTCTAATTTTTCTTACATTTTGTCAGATTTACTACTGCAACCAGAGCTCACCGGAAGTTGTCATTGCATCTTTCCAAACGTCTTGGTAAAGTTAACGATGTACGCTTGGTTTGGGAAATGTGCAGAGGCTGCTCAATATCACTACAAAAACATTAAGACATTGTAGCTCCAGTTAGGAAAACAGGTTTAAAAAGCCTACACACTTTCTTAAAGAAAGGGTTGTTAAACTGTGGGTGAGGGTCCAAAAAAGGGGTGCAGATTTTTTAAGTGCAGTACAGTTTTCTTGTCTTATTTTAAGATTAAATCAGATGATTAATCAGATAAAATGGAGATAGATTCATAAAAACATCGATACATATGCAGTGTTAGGAAGTTTACTTTTAAAATGTATTCCCCTACAGATTACAGATTACATACCCCAAAATGTAGTTTGTAACGTAATCCATTAAATTACTTAAAGTGAGTAATGTAATCTGAATACTTTGGATTACTTGATTTGCTGTAGAGAAGCAAAGATGAGGAAATCTTCACATAAGATGTTTTGTCTGATAAAAGAAAATAAAAAGCCCAGACTTTACTGAACCAAATTAAAAATATATTAATTAGAAGATGAGAAGGTCCATGCAGCAGTCCTGTTAAATCCTGTTTTAGTCCTGTTTTAGACCTGGTTTAGTCCTGGTTTAGACCTTGTTTTAGACCTGGTTTTAGACCTGGTTTAGTCCTGGTTTAGTCCTGGTTTAGACCTGGTTTAGATCTTTTAGACCCTGGTTTTTAGTCCTGATTTAGACCTGGACTATTTTAGATCTAGTTTAGACCTGGGGATATAGCCCAAAATGTGAAAACAGGAAAATACCACCATGTAATCCATTTATTTCAACAAAGTAACTGTAATCCAAATACCACTCACTGAAACAGTAACTGTAACTGAATACAGTTACTCATAATTTGTACTCTGATTACGTAACTCCGGTACATGTAATCTGTTACTCCCCAACACTGTACACATGTGCCAAAATAACTCTAAAATACAAATAAATGTCATAAATTACAAAGACAGTCTTGATTTGGTCTCAATGGGCCGTGGTCTTGGTCTTTTCTCGGTCTCAACCTTTAAAAGTCTCGGTCTTGTCTTGGTCTTGACCCTCAGAGGTCTAGGTCTTGTCTCGGTCTCGGGACCCTGTGGTCTCGGACAGGTCTTGGTCTCACTTAGTGCGGTCTTGACTTCAGCTCTACTAACCACACACCTGCACCAAATGATTAGGTGCAGACAGTAAACAGCAGACTTATTTTGACCTTGGGAGCTGCTTTTACAATCTCTTTATCTCTGTAGTGAGGTAAGACACATTTTTTATCAAATACATGGGGAAAAAATCAGGTAAGCTTTGTCATTATTAAACTTCTAGTTTTAATGGAACTCTTTTATTCTACCCTAGGGCACTTTCATATTCACAACAATGAAAGCAACAAATCTGATTTACCAGTAGCAGGGATTTAACTAAAAACCTTTTTGGGAATATTTGAACAGATACAGACTCAGTTATTGCTTTTTTTATTTATCTATTTTCTATGTAAAAACATTGTGGGGTATTTGATATTTTTGCTGATATACGTGTGTTGTTTTGGTGGTGTTATTACTCAGAAATAACTTGAAAAACATGCATTCTTTCCGTGAGCGGAGTCCCATCTCCACTTGGCCTCACCTGCTTGTCTCCATGGAGATATGTGAATTTATTTCCACAAACAACATTTAGGGTTTGTAATTAACTTGTTCACATAATTTAACTACACCTTAGCACCCGAAACTTTTCAAGAAGGTAATTACATCTGCTAAATTCCATTGATTTTGAAAACATACATTTAAAAAGTTTGTGGAACTGAAAAATATACACAGATTGGTAGAAATTTTTTTGAAGCTCAGATTAAAGACCCTGTACTTGATTGTCACTGTCTTAAAACATGGCCTTGGTCCAAAGTTATTCCTCACTTGCCTTATGCTTTCCGAATATCTTAATTATTCACCACAATGAGTTTATAAGCAATTCTTACAACAACTGGCATGCTAACACACACTTCCTGACAAGAAAATGCTTTATAAATCCATGCAGGCAGCGTGGTCAGTGTTAGGAATAAAATGAGAGTGTCAAATTTCATTCAAGCTAAACCAGGTCTGAATCAAGTCTGAACAAAGTCTGAACCAGGACTAAACCAGAACTGAACCAGGATTAAACCAGAACTGAACATGGCCTAAACCAGGACTAAACCAGGATGAAAAAAGGACTAAACCAGGCCTAAACCAGGACTAAACGAGGCCTAAACCAGAACTGAACCAGGACTAAACCAGAACTGAACCAGGATTAAACCAGAACTGAACATGGCCTAAACCAGGACCAAACCAGGATGAAAAAAGGACTAAACCAGGCCTAAACCAGGACTAAACGAGGCCTAAACCAGACCTAAACCAGGATAAAAATAGGACTAAACCAGGGCTACACCAGGACTAATATGTCAAAATTGTACATTTTAGGGAAAAAAAAACAAAAAAAACCCTCTGGCCCTTAAAGGTTAAGTATAACGGTGTGACTAATGGCGCTACATTTTCGGTAACAGAGTAATCTAATTGATTACATTCCCCATCGTTACAACACCACTAAGAAGTTGGGTGGACAAAGTCTCTGCTCACGCTGCTTTGTTGTTTCTTTCCGCACACTTCAGTCTAAGTACGATACGATACATCCCTCGATACATAGGCCACGATACGATACATCCCTCGATACATAGGCCACGATACAATACATCCTCGATACATATAGGCCACGATATGATACATCCCTCGGTACATAGGCCACGATACATATACATCTCTCGATACATAGGCCACGATACGATACAATACATACTCTCGATACATAGGCCACGATACGATACATCTCTCGATACATAGGCCACGATACAATACATCCCTCGATACATAGGCCACGATACGATACATCTCTCGATACATAGGCCACGATACGATACATCCCTCGATACATAGGCCACGATACAATACATCTCTCGATACATAGGCCACGATACGATACATCTCTCGATACATAGGCCACGATACGATACATCTCTCAATACATAGGCCACAATATGATACATACCTTGATACATAGGCCACGATACGATACATACCTCAATATATAGGCCACAATACGACATAATTCTCGATACATAGACCACAATAAGATACATACCTCGATACTTAAGCCACGATACGATGCATACCTTGATACATAGGCCATGATACAATACATAGGCCATGATACATACCTCGATACTTAAACCATGATACGATACATACCTCGATACATAGGCCACGATACGATGCATATCTTGGTACAGTGCACTTTCGGTTCGATATATTTCAAATCAATTTGATGCAGTTCAGAAAATAAATAAATAAAGGCTAAATCGTGGCTGTAATAGTCTTTGTTAAACCACTTCTTGTGCGAAGTTAATATGAAACACAAACATTTTAATCGCCAAAACAATGAAAATGTCAAATGTGTTGCATTCACAAGTTTAATTCCACTAAATAAACAACAAAACTGTAGCGCTGTAACAAAATCATTTAACAAAATATACAAAAAAATACTCTTGGTGATATATCGATACAGCAACCCACGATATCGACACTGTATCATGACATTAAGCGATACAATATATTGATATTTTTGCACACCCTGAATAAGAATTAAGTAGAAGTATGTGCGTAAACTGTGCAGGATACCGCGTTAGTCCTGAGCTGTGCATAACCCCGTGCCCACCGGAGCGTTCAGCATCAGAAAATTGCCTTCCGTGGATATTATTAAAATAAACAAGCTATTAATTGTCAGTCCATGTTTCATTAGTGTGTTATTATAGCAGGGAGCTGTGACAGTGTGGAAAGGCAGCCCGAATCACTCCACTGTGGCTGCGACGGCTGGGGACATCAGAGCAGCGCTGAGAAGACTTTGTAATTGTTTTGTTTTGATTTCGAGAGGATTTTTTTTTTTTTTCTGTCTTAGATTAAACAAATCAATAAAAGAAGGACACGGTTCAGTTAATCACAACAGACAACCTTAACCTGAAAAGAAATGTTATTCCCGTTAGCGTTGTCTGCCTGTCTTAATACGCATCTAAAAGAACACGTCTTCTAGTGCTGCAAACATGTCAGTGTTCGTGTAGCCCATTCGTGTTTTTATTTACGTGATGTCTGACAATATGACTACGAAAGTATATTATGCACTCCACGTATCGATCATGGTTAAATGTTTTTAGCTCGCTTTTATTTTTTCCAGTTACATCCTGTTGGAACTAAAACAGATGATGATTCAGGGTGTTAAACAAGTTCAGAACTTAAATTAGAAACACAAAAAAAAAGTTAAAACAAGATAATCAAACTCCAAAACAGGACCATGAACACTTGTTGTATTTTTCTTCTGTTTTCAGACCATCTTAAAAGTGCATTGTGTAACTTTTCTGCTGGAGGATTCGACAAATGCTTTTTTTCCATGGAGCTGTTATTGGTTTGCTGGAAAGTTTCACATTATGGCATTAAACCTTTTTATCTCCATGGACACAAAATGAGAAGTTAGAGTTCTGCCCTACAAAGGCAAAAGGCAGTAACATCATGTTTGGTCAAAAATGAGTTAATGTCATTTTGGGAGTATTTGAGACCTCCTTTATCATCATATTGTGAAAAATAATGAGCTCAAAATTGACCTTTGACTCTTATTTGTTAGTTCCTGTACTCTGTCTTTGTATCATGAGCCAGAAATAAGGAGTTATGCAAAGGTAAAAGGCAGAAACAAAGTCACAGGAACTGCCAAGGGTCTAAGGTCAATTCTGAGCTCAGTATTTTTCGCATACAAATATTTCTTCATTATAGCGACTACTTGTCAAATATGCCCTACATATATTCTGGATATAAAAGAAACGTTGAAGTCCTTTTTCACAGTTTCACACTCTGGCGAGTTCAGATCTGTGGAGAGGCGACCCCACTCACAGTCTAAGCGGATGTTTTTATAGGTATTTTTGATCTATAAAACCACCTGTAATTGAATAAATGTAAAGTAGAGCTGTTTACTGTCATACTGTGGCACATTCCAGGCAAAGCAATGATTTGAAGGATTTAACTGTTGCTTCTCTGTTGTTATGGCAATAATGCAATCCAAATCAAATTATTATCAATTTTTGTATTATTATTTCTATTAATCATTTGGCTGAAACTGATGAATTGTGAGCAGGGTCGCTTCTCCACAGGTCTGCTGGTGTCATGTTTAAATCCATACTGTGCAACACATATGCAAAACAGTTTGTGTCTGTTTTGGCTTCCTGCATAATGTAACATTACAAAACAGATATAATATTTAGTTTTAAGTCGTTAATCACTATGACAATACCCGTTTTTCATTTTTCTGTAACCCATAACATATCCATGGAGAAACGCTCCATGAGAAGTTTTTTCATTGCATTTTTAAATGGACCATATTACTCTGTTTCCTGATCTGTATTATGTTGTTTCCTCATCACAAATATATCTGGAGTTTCGTTTTGTTTCATTCTCACACGTTTACCACACAAATCCTGCATGTTTAGGCTGAGTTCTCTCGAATAAAAAAAAACAAAACACCCTGTTCCACCTTCTGATGTAGCGGTAGTACTAGTAATAGGTTTTTTTTGGTCATTTTGTGTTGTATTTATATGGTATTTATAAATGTATTTTGGGCAAGTAAAGATTTACATTCATATACAATAGAACATATAACATAAGTGAAATCAAAATAGAAATGAAAATAATCACAACAAAAAATTTGCCCAAAAAGGAGTGGGAAGAAGAAAATGTATTTAATCCCACCCCCCACTCTTCTAATCTAACACAATGAGTTATCTTTTGCATTTTTTAGACATTTTGTAACACTACAAAACAAAACAAAACAAAACATAGACTATAAGCCCATGGATCATGACCGAAAGGGTTTAGGCTGAAGTAAAAAGTACTTATAATGTCAAAACCTATTAAACAATGTCAGAATTCCAAGAAATAAAGCAGCGTACGAACATCAAGTTTGCATTTACAATTTCACTTATGACTTACTGTATATATAAGAGACAAAATATAAATTAAAACAAACAAGCATAATTCTTTATAATATTTTTTTAAAGGCTTCTACAGTGTTAGACTTTTAAAAATCATCACTCAGATTGTTCCATAAACTAAAACCTCGAGCAGAAATACAATCACTTTTTTTTTTTTTTTTTTTAAATCTTCATTTTAATGTTATTTAATGTCATGTGGTAATACAGGACGAGCTCTACTGTGTTTTTGAACTCCATGCACCTTCACTGAAATAATTTGGGTAATTTCAGCCCTGGAATTGCCAATCTTTACTGAACAAAAAGTAAAATGTAACTTAATACTGAACATTTTGAGGTTTGGAGAGCTACACAGACAGATAATAAAGGGTTACTCAAACATATGTGAAAATTTTAAGGAGGTAACAACATTCTAACATGGCTTAAAGCTCACAAGAGTCGTTTTTGCGTAATACAAGACTTTAAATTTGCCTCCACAGCTCTCAGGAGTCATTTGCCGAGCGATGGCCTGGTTTGTTTATTTATTAAAACTTAAATTTGCACTTCTGCTTTGTCTCCGTGCGGTTAAAATGTCTCTTTTGTCTCGGAGTGAAGCCAGCACGATTAGCGCACAGTTCACCAGGCCTGCATTAAAACCCCCGTTAAATACCGTCTCAGTGGGTCCCACCGAACACAGTGTCAGTGTCTGTTTGTCCAGTTATCAGTCGCCCACAGACTCCGTGTCCCTGCTCCAAAACCCGAACCGAGCGCAAATGTGGTGGAACCGAACCAAATCCCGCCGCCGTTATTGACAGCACGCACACACACCGCACGGAGGAGGAACGAACAAATCCAGAGAGGAGGAGGAGGAGGAGGAGGAGGAGAGAAGCTGAGTCAGAAGGAAGGAAGAGGATAGAGAGAGTAGAGGAATGATAAGGCGAGGAGGAAATAGAAGGGGAGAGGAAGAGAAAAGGAGAGGATGGGTAAGAAGAAAGAGGAGACAAGGACAGATGAGGGAAAGCAGCAGAGAGAGGAAAGAGAAAGTGAGAAAGAAAAGAGGAGAGGAGATGAGGAAGAGTAGAGGAGAGAGAGGAAAGTAGAGAAGAGAAGAGGAGAGGAGAGTTGTCCAGGTCCTCCTCTCCTTTTCTCTCACTTCTTCCTCCTCTAGAGGAGAGGAGAGAGAAAAGAGCAGGAAGAGGAGAGGAAGGCAAGAAGAGGAGGCAGAATCTGAAGGGAGAGGAGGAAGAAGAAGAGTGGAGAAAAGAGAGAGGAGGGACAGGAGGAGAAGGAGACAGAGGAGGAGCAGAGGAAAGGGTGGAGAGGAGAAGAGGAAGAGGAAAGAGAGGAGGAACATGAGAGGAAGGTGAGAAAGAGAAGAGGAGAGGAGATGAGGGAGAGTAGAGCAGAGCGAGGAGAGAAGAGAAGAGAAGGAAGAGGAGAGGAGAGGCAAGGAGGGAGTGTACTGTTGTCCTCGTCCTCCTCTCCTTTTCTCTCTCCTCTTCCTCCTCTAGAGGAGAGGAGAGAGAGAAGAGTAGGAGGAGAGAGGAAGGGAGAGAGAGGAAGAGAGGGAGAGAGGGAAGAGAGGAGAGAGGAGAGGAGAGGAAGGGAGAGGAGAGGAAGAAGGAGAAGGGAGACTAGAGGAATGAGAAGGGAGAGAAGAGGAGGAGGAGAGCAGGAGGAGGAAGAGAGAGAGGGACGAGGAGAGGAGAAGAGGAGGAGAAAGAGAGAGAGATGAGGAGAGATGAAGAAAAGGAGGAGGGAGAGGAGAAGAGGAGAGGAGATGAGGAAGAGTAGAGCAAAGAGAGGAGGAGAGATAAGAAGAGAAAGAAGAGGAGAGGCAAGGAGGGAGAAGAGCATTGTCCTCCTCTCCTTTTCTCTCTCCTCTTTCTCCTCTAGAGGAGAGGAGAGAGAGAAGAGTGGGAAGAGGAGAGGAAGACGAGAAGAGGAGGCAGAATCAGAAGGGAGAGGAAGAGAGGAAGAGAGGGAGGAGAGGAGGAGAGAAGAGGGGAGAGCAAAGAGGAAGGAGGAGAGAGGAGAGAGGAGAGAAGAGGAGGAGGAAAAGGAGAGGAGGAGAGGAAGAGAGGAGAAGAGGAGAGGAAAGGGAGAGAGAGAAAGGAGAGAGGAAGAGGAGAGAAGAGAAGGGAGGAGAGAGGAAGAGAGAGGAGCATCGTCTAGGGCCTCCTCTTGAGAGGAGAGGAGAGAGAAAAGAGGAGAGCTGAATCAGAAGGGAGAGGAAGAGAGGAGAGCAGGAGATGAGGAAGAAGAAGAGTGGAAAGGAGAGAAAGGAGAGGAGCATCAGCCATGTCGTCTCTAACGCTGTATCAGATCTGTGAGCTAAAGGAGGATTTGGAGAAAAAACACCACGCTCGACGGACGAGACCAAAACGTGCCAAAGATCTGTGGTGCCAAGGGGGGAGGAGAAAGGAGGATGAGGAGAGAAGAAAGGAAGAGAGAGAGACGACGGAGGGATCGAGGAGCATCAGCCATGTTGTCTCTAGCGCTGTTTCAGATTTGTGAGCTAAAGGAGGATTTGGAGAAACACACCACCCTCGATGGAAGAGACAAAAATGTGCCAAAGGGGAAGCAGAGAGGAGAGGAGAAAGAAGAGAAGAGGGAGATGGGTAGAGGAGGAAGAGGAAAGGAGAGAAGAGGAGTAGTGGAAGAAGAGAGAAAGGGGATGAGAAAAGGAGAGGAGGAGAGGAGAGATGGTAGAGGAGGAATAGGGAGAGCGAGAAGAGGGACAAGGGCGTGGGCCTCTCCCTCCTCATCCTCTAGAGGAGAGAGATGAGATGAGGAGGATGAAAAGAGGAGGAAGAGGAGAGGAAGGAGAGGAGCATCAGCCATGTTGTCTCTAGCGCTGTATCAGATCTGTGAGCTAAAGGAGGATTTGGAGAAAGAGTCCAAAGATCTGCAGTGCCAAAAGGGGGAGGAACAGAGCCTGGGTGCTGTAATCCAGACCACAGCTCTCAAATAAGTCCACAAATGCGAGAGTGATACGTCCAATTTAGTTTGATTTTGTTTTTGGGGTTATTTGTAATGAAAATAACGTGCTCCACCAAATCAGTTTATCACATTTGCTTGGTATAAATATGACATAATACACTCAAGATAAATCCTTGTATCATTTGTTCATTTGGTAAGAAAATGAAAAAAAACAAAAAAAAAAACAAAAAAAAAAAAAACAAAATGTGTGTGTGTGTGTTTATAATAAAAGAATAATGAGGGAAAAAAAAGGATAACAGCCGTTTCCTGTTTCCGTGACTTAAACTATGATGCCAGACTGAACCAGGACTGAAACAGGTCTAAAACAGGTCTAAACCAGATTCAGTTCTGCCTCAGTCCCAGTCTGGTCCCGGTCTCAGTCCTGATCATCCTGGTTTAGTCCTGGTTCAGTCTGACATCGCAGTTTATGTCACGGAAATGGGAAACGGCTGTTATCTGTTTTTTTTTCCATTATTTATTTAAACACAAAATCGAAAACTGAAAAAAATAATCGAAAAAATTAAATGAAGAATTTTTTTTTTTCTTATTTTTGGTTTTATTTTGAAAAAACGAATGATACAAGGACTAAGATAATACACACGTTTCTATTTTATTCTTGATACTTTGCAGTGACACTGGAGTTGCTCTACATGCATCTCAGTTACCATGGAAACACAATGCACACGTTACCAAACACCGCGAAGAAGTTTTAGATGTGCCCTATGTAACTTTTTGATTGGGGGGGTCCATCACTTGCTTGTTACTATGGATACGCCATTACTCTGCCTAGAATGTTCCACAGTATGACATTAAACAGCTTTACTTTACATTTATTCAATTACAGGTGGTTTTATTGCTCAAAATTACCTAGAAAAACAGGAATTCTGACTGTGAACGGGATTGCCTCTCCACAGATCTGACCTGTAACTTGGTCTGGTTTGGTTTCCATGAAGATAGAAAGGTTTAATGCCAAATTGAGACATCTCCATCAACATTGGGAAAAAACAAAAGCCACAAAACAATATCTAGATAAGTTAAAATGACTTAAATTAAGAACATTTTACTTTATTTGAGTCGATTCAACTTGACAAGTAAAATGATCTACCTTTGGAATAAGTGTTTTTTTTAATTTCAAGCAATATTTAGATTGTGTTTCTTTTACATTTATTTACATTTATTGAATTACAGATGGTTTTATAGCTCAAAAATACATAGAAAAACTCTGAGCTTTGACTGTGAGCGGGGTCCCCTCTCCACAGATCTGACCTGTAAGTTGGTCCGGTTTGGTTTCCATGAAGATAGAAAGGTTTAATGCCATATTAAGACATCTCCATGAACACTGGGGGAAAAAAACAATATCTAGATAAGTTAAAATGACTTAAATTAAGAATATTTTACTTTATTTGAGTAGATTCAAGCAAGATTTAGATTTAGTTTCTTATTTTAAGTGCAAAAAGTTGTTGTTTTTCTTATTTTAAGTGTAGCAAGATGTATTTTCATATTTTAAGTACAAAAAGTCTTATTCCACTGGCAGATAATTTTACTTGTCAAGTGAAATTTACTCAAATCGTGATAAAATTTTCTTAATTCAAGTCATCTTAACTTGGCTAGATTTTGTTTTTTGGCAGTGAAGAAAAACATTTGACGGACCCTCTACTAGAAAAGTTACACAATGCACTTTTAAGGTGTTCAGAAAACTCAAGAAAAATACCACAACATATTTTCAGGAGCTTGTGATCGATACGAGCGTTCATGGTCGTGTTTAGGAGTTCGATTTTCAACAAAGAGGTGAATGTGACTTTTTGTGACTATTTGTGAGAGACTTGTTTATCATCTGTTGTAGTTCCAGCTAAATCCGTTCTTTCTGGTCCGATTGTGTTGAAATAAAGTTTAGATTAAAGTCTAACTTGAGCAACAGAGCTTCAGACAGAGCGGTACCAGTACACATCCCCGTTTTCTGACATTTCCCCTCCTCTGCCTCGTCTTAATCTGTTCAAAGTTTGTATTTCTTATGTGTCGCAGTGCCGCCATTTTGTTTTCATTGATTTATTTATGGAAGAACAACAAGTGTGCGTAGTGTGGACTTTGGCGTGTGTGATTGATGTGGACAGCTGTCAGATGGAGCTCGGTCAGAAAACAGCAGCGTAAAAGACTCGTAGGATCATTTAAAGTGACAGCCCCTGACAAGCCGCTCTGAAGTGCTGATGGGGCAACAATGTGCTCGAAAATAACTCCCATCTCTCTCGCGCTCTTTCTTTTGCATGTATTATTTTGGTCTGCTGTGACAATGAGAATTTAAAGTCGCAGTGTGAAACTTTTTCTGTTGGAGAGTCCTCAATCTTGGCCTCCGCAGAGATGTTACTGCATTGTTTGGGATCTTACACCATGACATTAAACTTGTACTTTGCCTGGAACGTTCCGCAGTATGACATTAAACAGCTCTACCTTATGTTTATTTAATTATAGTGGTTTATTGTTCAACAATACCTAGAAAAACAGGCATTGTGACCGTGAGTCAGTGTGATCCAGTGTTGGGGAGTAACAGATTACATGTACCGGAGTTATGTAATCAGAGTACAAATTATGAGTAACTGTATTCAGTTACAGTTACAGTTTCAGTGAGTGGTAATTGGATTACAGTTACTTTGTTGAAATAAATGGATTACACAGTGGTATTTTCCTGTTTTCACATTTTGGGCCATTTTTTTTTTTTTTTTTTTTTCCGGCAATTCCACTCATTGCCAGAAACTAAACTAGATCTAAACTAGATCTAAACCAGGTCTAAACCAGGACTAAAACCAGGTCTAAACTAGATCTAAACCATGTCTAAACCAGGTGTAAACCAGAACAAAAACCAGGACAAAAAACAGGTCTAAACTAGATCTAAACTAGAGCTAAACCAGGACTAAACCAGGACTAAGACCAGGTCTAAACTAGTTCTAAACTAGATCTAAACCAGGTCTAAAACAGGTCTTAAACCATCCCAGTTTTTGCTACTCTATAGCAAATCAAGTAATCCAAAGTATTCAGATTATTACATTACTCACTTTAAATAACTTCATGGATTCCGTTACAAACTACATTTTGGGGTATGTAATCTGTAATCTGTAGGGGAATACATTTTAAAAGTCACCTTCCCAACACTGGTGTGATCTGACTCATAACTTGGTCTGGTTTGGTCTCCATGAGGATAGAAAGGTTTAATATCATACTGTGAAAACATTCCAGACAAAGTAATAACATTTCCTTGGAGAAAAGCATTTGACGAACCCTTCACCAGAAAAGTTACACAACGCAACTTTAAGTCATAATGAGCAAATAGTTTAGTACAAATGATTCAGGCTTAGTATCTGCTTAATTAAAGGGGTTGGGGTTAGGAGTTTGAGTTAGGGCAAGGTAGAGCCCTAGAGCAGGACACGTTCTGAAAGCTCATTGCGGGCGCAGATGGGAGCGGGACTGCACAATGCGGGAGCGGCAGGTGGGATGATAAACTGCAGTCTCGCAAACTAAATAGGAGTGTAAAGTAAAATATACAAATGATCAATGTACACCTATCAGACATAATTTGTGCTGGATATTTTATTTGGCATTAATAAAAACATTTTCAGCAGCCTAAATTTGCAGACGTGGTCTAATCTTGCGCACATTTTAGACAATTCCTTTCCGCTTCTCCGTGTTTAGAGCTTAAGAAAGAGAACGTCCCCATCTTGCGGGATTTGCGTGAGGGAGCGGGACAAAATATTGCAGATGTGGGCGGGAGCGGGACTGAAAATTACAATTCTTTTTTTTTTTTTTTAATATAACATTTAGAAAATAAAACAACAATCAACATTTAACAATTACAATATTCATCATAAAACAAAGACAAAAACATAAAGCAACACCCACAACGCCACAACAAATAAAAAAATAAAATAAAAAAAACATTTCCCCCCAACCGCCCACATCGACACAAATTTGGCAAAATCAAACTAAATAAATGTGATAGTGCAACATAAATACACCACTAGACTCCCTAACATTGACACACTGCGGCCAATTCATAATTTACATTCCTTTTGTCTCTCTTCCTTTTTATTTTTATTTTTTTAGTCCCTATACTGAAACTAATATTTATTTTCACCATCATCATTTCCTTTCATCATCTTTCACCATCCGTCACAATCTCAAAGCATAACCCTAAAGGCATTTCTTTTTATTTATTATTATTATTACTTATTATTACTACTACTACTACTATTACTAAAATTACAATTCTTTGCGGGAGCGGGACTGCACAATGTTGGTGCACTGAAAATTCAGTCCCGCGCAGACCTCTAGGGCAAAGGTCTCCAACTTTTTTCCTCCAGTGAACAACAACAAAACAAACAAAACAAAAATACTACTGATTTTGGCAGTCACAAGAATTTGAGCCTTCTTTTGCCCAATGGTAGCCCCGCCTCTGTCTGTACTGTTACCAGCTTATCTATCTCCAGTATTTTTGAGCAGTAAAAACAAAAGTAACTCATGATAGATAAGTTTAATGCTATACTGTGAAACATATCGGTAAAGCAGTAACATCTCTATGGAAACAAGCAAGTGACAGAACCTTCATTGGAAAGGTTACGCGGTACATGCTTAAAGTGAGAGATGTGATCCAAAGCAGATGGTCAGGGGATCTCGGGGGCTGCGGCTCAGGGCTAGACTTGCATTGTGCATATTAAACAGTGAGTCCAGTATATGAGCGTGCATTAAAGATGAGAAGGCCGAGCCATTATGGACACAGCGTCGCGTTCTACATTTCAATTTAGAATTCACAACGGGTATTCTTTCAGATACAGATAATAAAGTAAAAGTGATGTTTAAGAAGATATACTTTTAATTTCGCTCTCGATCAGATTTGAAAGTGAGGGAAATATTTGACTTGCAAAAAAAGTATTGTGTAAAATAAAAAGTTCGACCAAGTCTTTGTTTTGTCTCAAGTCTCGAAGTAAGTCTCAAGTCTTTGATCACAAGTCTGAGTCAAGTCCCAAGTCAAACACAGGCAAGTCCAAGTCGCATCTCGAGTCACTGGCTCATAAGTCCAAGTTGTCTGCGTTGAGCTTCAAGTCATTTCAAGTCTTTAAACCAAAGTATCAAATATAGCTTTGGTTTTTGCAATTCATATGAATTTTAAGGTAAATTGTACTTGTAAAGTCATAGTATATTTATATATGAGTATTTATGGAGTATGTAAGAGTTGTAGAAATGCATTTTTTTTCTTTTTTAAATGTCTTGAGAAGATCTTAGAGTGTATCATTACAGTCAGAATAGAACAAATTCAGATTTAAAAGTGCTTCTCAAGTCTTCTCAAGTCACAGGCCTTAAGTCCGAGTCAAGTTCCAAATCCTTGAAGTCCAAGTTGAGTCCCAAGTCTTAGTCCATTTTATCAAGTCTCAAGTCCTAAAAATAGTGACTCAAGTCTGACTCGAGGCCAAGTCACAGCTTGCAAGTCCCCACCTCTCATAGAAGGCACGTCCACGTCAGTCAAAATTTACTTCAAACTAAACTTATTTAAAGCGAAACTCAGATAGCATTCAAAACCTGTTTTGCACAAATGAATTCAAATACAACCTGAGAGGTCAGATTAATAATAATAATAATTAAAAACAAAAAAACAATTCTCTTGAACCACTCTCAAAAGCATGTGTGTTAGCAGACGTGGAGTAGGCTTATGGAAGAGCTTAGAAGACCGTATCAAAGCTCGGACTAACTTGGAGCACTTCAAAAAACAATATAAAAATCAAGCCTTATAGAAATACATAGAAGATGAGAGTAAATACCTTGACTTTTAACTAAACACATGCTTTTCTTTAACATTACCTTTTATTTTGACACGATCATAAACGATACATTTTGTACTTTCTTTATCATTATTATTAGTTTGTACAACCAAAAACAAAGCTGGCATCTTTAAAAAATGTAGATAAGCACTAAAAAAAAAAAAAAAGTGACTGTATTTCTGTTCGAGGGGTTAGTATATGTGATGAATAAAAAAAAAAAGTCTAATACTGTAGAAGCCTTTAAAAAGAATGTAAAGCATTATGTTTTTAAAGATATAGAGCTCTAAATTTTCTTTGTTTTAATTTATATTTTGCCTCTTATATTTACAGTAAGTCGTAAGTGAAATTGTAAATGCAAACTTGCTGCTCATACGCTGGTTTCTTTCTTGGAATTCTGTCATTTGTACTTTTTGCTTCAGCCTAAACCCTTTTGGTCATGATCCATGGGATTGTCTATGTTTTGTTTTGTTTTTGTTTTGTAGTTCTGCAAAATTACTAAAAAACTCCTAACAAAATAGATTTTCATAGACAAATCAATGTCATTAAAGGTGCACTCTGTAACGTTTCTGGTTAAATGTGTCTGTCTCCATGAAGACAAAGCAAGTGCACCACAAAAAATAAGTTACAAGTCAAATCTGTGGAGAGGCGAACATGCTCACAGTAAGAATCATCACTTTTCAAGGTATTTCTATTTAATAATAATTTTTAAAAAAAAAGTATAATATAACATCACCATGGAGACAACCAGGTGCCATACCCTGTTCCAAAAAAGTTATATAGTGCTACTTTAAATACATAGAAACTATATTTAAGACTTATTTTTCACAACTTGCTGCTTTTACAATGAACTAAATAGAGTAATGGTGCGTTCCTGAAGTAGAAGATATAAAGTCAGGTACCCAGCGGACGCAAGAGAATAAGAAGCATCCACTTAAAGAATAATGACTTTTGAAGATTTTTACAGCCATTTAGAAAAACTTAATTAAAGCTTTTGCATTAGACTGATTTTGTGCCAGTGCAATTTGCCATTTCGTAATTAGTACCCCTCAGTGCGTCGTCAGCGTTTCCTTTAGTTTTACTGAACATTACGTAATTTATTAGTTGTTTTATGGCAGCTGTACAAGTGTTTGGTCATTTTGATTTCATTTTGTGTTTCAAGTCTCTAGGCTCATGTAGGAAATCTGTTTTGCAAAGGTTGATTGGAGATGCCCATGTATGGTTGATTTAATAGTCCTATACTATACCTCAGTGATGTTTTAGTTCAGGAGCGAGGGACGGATGGAGCCTGAGACTGACAGTGCAGCTGTATTAGACTGATGTGGTGAAAAAGGAGCTGAGTCCAAAGGTAAAGCTCTCCATGTATCGTTCAAGCTACGGGCCTGTGATTCCTGGTTCAATACTGATTTAGTCCTGGTTTAGTTTTGGTTTAGATCTCTGGTCATATTCTCACCTATAGTCATGAGCTTTGGGTAATGACTAGGGGTGTAACGTGTGAAGAATCCCTCGTCCAGGTAGAATCCATGAGGAGAAAATTCAGTTTGTCGATTGGACAAAAGTTTGTAGTTTGGTTGAAGATGTTTCGCAGCTCATCCAAGCTGCTTCTTCAGTTCTGGTCAGACGCTGGTGGACACTTCCTTATATCTGCAGGGAGGAGCTAAATAACTGAAACTAACACACCTACTTGTTTACAGTTTCTGTTAGTTAGTTCGGCCTATTGACCTGTACAGGGTGTGAGGTCTAATTAGCATAACAATTCATGGCCATAATGGAGCTTCCACACCTCTGGACCTGACCTGACTACATCTGTTGTTCTCATTTGTTTTGGAAGCCATTTTTGTTAAGAAAGAGAATCCTTCTCTTAACAGAAATTGGAGGACCCAGACATCATCTGTCTCCTATTTACAACTCCATCCCCAACCTAAATCAAAACAAACTGAATTTTCTCCTCATAGGGGTGTAACGGTTCATGTATTCATGCAGAACTGTTTCGGTACAGGACATTCGGTTCGGTGCAGGACTGTACACGAGTGCGTTCACACAATTAGTGTGTGTTTACATTCCACCACTACACGTGCAACTACACGGAGGGCTCGGCTCTTTAATATTCACAAGGAAACTCGTCCGTCATTAGGGGTGGCAGTGTTTCCCACAGCGCTTTATAGTTAGAGCGGTCACCTTGACAACAATTGCCCCCCGCCTTGACTATGTCCCTCTGAACCATGTGAATCTAAAAACTACAGTCATTGTGCCATGGTCCTCACTCTCGCCTTTTGCCAGCATGGAATCTGCCCCCCCCCAAACCCGTGACCTCTGTCCCAAGCGAAAGTGTATTTTCAACTGCTGGGGACATTGTAACTGCAGTAGATGTGCACTTACTGCAGACAATGTGGACAAGTAGTTTTTTTTTTTTTTTTCTGGCCAGAAATATGAAGACTGAGTAAAAATTCATGCTGGAACTGTAAGTGCTGCTCTGAAAGGTTTTGTTTAATGTTTACAAGGAATTTATTTTTTATAATATTTCACATACTTGTAGCTTATTTGAGAATATTTTATTTAACTTAATAGTATTAGCAAGCAGCACTTTGCATTTATTTTATTTTCTCATTTTTATAATGTTAAAACAAATAGTTGGTTTAATAAACACACACAAATGGTTTTGCATTTTGTTCCCATACTGTACCAAAAAACAACTAAAACGTGGCCTCAAAACCGAGGTACGTACCAAACCGGAATTTTTGTGTACCGTTACACCCCTAGTAATGACCAAAATGACAAAATTGCAGATATGTGCGGTTGAAATTAGTTTTAGGTTGAGGAGCTCAGTCACATGAGAGAAGCTCAGAGTGGAGCTGCTGCTCCTCCACCGTGACATGAGTTCAGGGCATGTCCCAACAGGAGGAGGCATGGAGAAGACTCAGGACTATGTATCTCAGCTGGCCTGGGAACGCCCCAAGAGCTGGAGGAAGTGTGAGTGGAGATAAAGCAGATGAAAATGGATGAAGGGTTAGTGTTTTTAGCTGCACTTTTGGACACAAAAAATCACCACATTTCAAATTAACCTCAGTTCAGTTCACTTTATTTGTACCCGTTTAAGTAGATTTGTTTTGCAGCAATTTTCAGGTTTGGTATCGGCACTCATTTAGGCAAAAAAAAAAAAAAAAACAGTTGAAAGAATTGTTGAGGGCAGTTTAAGAGTTCAAGTTGTTCAGAATGAAGCTGAATGGACTCTACAAACACAGGGGTTGGCGTAATACGAGAACTGTTGAATTAGCGTGAGCCGTAATAGGTTTTCGCTCCATTTGAGATACTCGAAGTCCATAGAAACCTCTTTAGAGTCAAGCTGTTAATCTGTTGAGCTTTTAATTTTCAATATGAACAAGGAGTTTGCATCACACATGTTAATTACTGTCTATCACCTTGGAACGAAGGAAGGCTGCAACAAAGCGCCAGAGCAGAGCCTCCTCTCAAGGTCTCATTCTACCTCTGTAAAAACAATGCATGCTTTGTGCCTCATATTTCTCTAATAAACCTCATTTCCTCTTCCATTGTGCACAGTTCTGTTTACTGATAATAATGGGTAATTGATTGTATTCTAAGTAATTACAGTACAAAGGTGTGAGGTTATGTGAAGTGCTTATACGAAAGTTTTATATTGTGATACCTTTGAGCTGCATCTATGAGGAGCCCATATCTCTCGTCCTCGTCAGAAATTTACCCGGGGTTGTCTTTTGTTCCATTGCATGAGTTATTTTCTCTCAAACATAAAATATTCCACCTTGTGATGTCATGTTGTAATACGGGAATTGCTCCACTGTGTTTTTAAACTCCACACACCTTCACCACTAGAACTATTTTGATGATTTTAGGGCCTGTTTACACGAGAACACTTGTGGGTAAAAATGACAAAATAATTTATTGGAAATGCCTTTCGTTTAGACGGTGACGGCATTTTTGCGGCTCAAAAACGCCAAAATCTGAAACCACCCTCCAGAGTGGAAAAGTTGAATATGTTCCACCTTAGTGTTTCTGTCTACACTGCCCAAGACACAAAACTCTGCTCACGTCGTGTACACGTTTACGTCACATACATACAGTATACAGAAACAAACATGTTGGATCAGTTCCATGCGTCGGACCTTCAAGTTGCTCTGGCCGCTCTAATAAACTTACAAGAGGCGTCCCTACAAATGCACAGGATCTGCAGAGATACTATTAGGGAACAGAGAAGGATCTGCAATCATCTCTGTCAAATTCTGGATGCACCAGTTCATTGTAGGTGGATATGGACGAGACCTGAGAACCAGTCGATGGTGGGACAACTTTGTGGAAGGAGTAGCTGATGAAAATGTGTGGCGTGAAAACTTCCGTATGTCCAAAGATGCCCTTGTTGCTTTAAGTACATGCATACCCAATCGGATTCCACACACTTTTGCATCACCGTATGCACGCAGATTTCCTCCCGAAAACGCTCGTCTAAACGCGGAATAAAAAGTGAAGACGCCCCTTTTGCATCTTCTGTTCAAATTGTCATCATATTAACATAGCCTTAGACCTGGAATTGCCAGTCTTTTCTGTTAAGAGGTCGCTGTTAACTTGAAAACTACTGCTTCACGACATCACAAGGTGGAACAAAGCATTTTGAGCAGTTCAAGGTATGTTTTTGTTGAGGTAACAGCATTCGAACATGGCTTAAAGCTCACAAGAGTCAGTCGTGCATAATATAAGACCTTTAAGGAAGACGTCTGTGAGCATCATACAGGAGTCGTCTGTTTGAACTGTTGCCTTCTGGGAGGAGGTACAGAGTTGTGCCAGCAAATAAGAATATCTTTAAGAACTCTTTTTCTTTTACCCAGGGTAGTCAAAGCTGCAAACTCTATGAATCTTTTCCACTGATATATAGATGCAGTGTTCCTCTGTTGAACACTGTGGCTTACTTGATCACTTTATGGAAAAAAACATGCGTCCCCTGAGCGGGCTTGCATCTCCATAAACCTCTCCTGCTTGTTTACATGGAAATGTTTTTTCCTTAGCTGTAATCTTTCCCAGTATATGATTTAAAACGTATATATCTCCATGGAGAATGCACAGAAGTATGGTTTTAACTTTCTATTTCCAACGAATCGTGCAGGTGATGTGCTCCAGAAAGTTACACACTGTACCTTCAATTAAATGGACGGTGTCTAAAGTTAATATAATCTGTTGCATTATTTGGAAGGAAAATCATTTCAGTAACTAAAAATAATCTATACTTGTGTTTGTCGTGTTGTTGTCTTACATAGCAAACTTTTTATCTCTGTGATGATGAACATAAAATGAAGTGCACTTTGTGATCCCCATGTGACATTGTAGTCGTGTGTGTTTTTTTTATTTTTATGTTTTGATAAAACAATGGACAAAAAAGTTTCCTTATCCTTATTTAATATTGCAAACATACAGCTTTTGTCACTTGTTGACTCGCGGTGGCTTTAGTAACCAAAATGTATTATGAGAGTCAAGGCGTCTAGTTTACGTGTAAAATCCACATGGACTTGTGTCTAGGGCGTCCTGCATTTTTGAGGCGTGTCTTCAAGCGTCAGCACAGCGAAAATCTGGCATGAGTGTGGAGCGTCTTGAGCGTTCAGGTTTCAACGCTCTGGACGTGTATCCAAGGCTTCGGCGGCAGAAGTTGATAACGCCACGTCAACCAATCAGGGATGATTATCCAATGACGTAGCGATGTTATTATCCAAAAGAAGGAGAAGAAAGAGAAAGTGACACAAGCATTAGTGGAGTATAAATATATAACCGCCTCAACTGCCGAGGACTACACCAGGACTGAACCAGGACTGAACCAGGACTACACCAGGACTGGACCAGGACTGGACCAGGACTACACCAGGACTGAACCAGGACTGAACCAGGACTACACCAGGACTGAACCAGGACTGGACCAGGACTACACCAGGACTGAACCAGGACTACACCAGGACTGAACCAAGACTGAACCAGGATTAGACCTGGACTGAACCAGTACTGAACCAGGACTGGAATAGGACTGGACCAGGACTACACCAGGACTGAACCAGGATTAGACCTGGACTGAACCAGTACTGAACCAGGACTGGAATAGGACTGGACCAGGACTACACCAGGACTGGACCAGGACTGAACCAGGACTACACCAGGACTGAACCAGGATTAGACCTGGACTGAACCAGTACTGAACCAGGACTGGAATAGGACTGGACCAGGACTACACCAGGACTGGACCAGGACTGGACTAGTACTGGACCAGGGCTAGACCAAGACCTGACCAGTACTGGACCTGGACTGAACCAGGATTGGAATAGGACTGGACCAGGACTGAACCAAAACTACACCAGGACTGGACCTGGACTGAACCAGGACTAGACCAGGACTAGACCAGGACTGGATCAGGACTAAACTAGGACTGAACCAGGACTGAACCAGGACTGAACCAGGACTGAACCAGTGTCATTGGGGGAGTATAAATATATACACGCCGCAGCCGCTGAGCCGATCACTTCCGCTGATGGTTTGATGTAATAAATACACTAAAGTCAATCTCTCTGCCTGGTCTGAGAATTGGGCACTTGTTTCCAGGGCAACGGACACCCTGGACAAGGAATTTTCTCCTGTTCGTCCACGGCGTCTAAACTCAAATGGAAAGGCTTCCAACTAGAGGCGTCCTGCTTGTTTTTTTGACACTCCAGTCTGAACGAACCTTTAGTAAAGTAAGCATTCTGCTGCTAGAAAAGTACAATTATTTTAAAAAGTTACTCAAGTACATGTAACTGAGTACTACCCACCTCTGAATATTGTAATAAATAGTCTCATTAGCGTGCGTTTGTCTGCTGCAGAAATGCTCACTGGTTCATGGAGGCTCTAATAAAGTGAACTGTCAGTTAGTCATTTAAAAGTCATTTAAAAGTTGCTCTGGTCTGAGTGCAGAGGACGCTTCATAAATACTTTGGTTAGTTTTGCTTTTATAACTCCAGACTCCAGCAGTAAAACACACATGAACTGTTTCACGAGCTCACTTCTAAATATTATCACAAACATTAAGATTTCTACACAATGAAAAACAATGCAGTAAAAAACAGCTCCCATGGAAGACCTCTTAAAATGTGAATAAATGTGATTACAGATTCGGCGATGCTCTCTGCACCTGTTTAATTAGCAACGTGCTCTTTTACTCCTGTACTGGCCTGGTTCATCAAATCCGTTATGTAAGATGTGTTAAGCTGTTTGGGTTTGTGGAATCAGTCATTTTCTTGCATTGACCTTTTCATTTATGAGGTGGTTGTAGACTACGGGTCTCAAAAGGATCGAAAATCGGATACTAATCAATCATAAAACTAGTATCGAAACTAGAAACGCATTGGGGAAAGTATCAATAAAAAAAGTCACATTCAGAGGACAGAAATGAACGTTTTGAGCAGATTTATTGGGACCAAGTTGTTGTTGTGCAAGTCTCAAGTAAGTCTCAAGTCTTTGACCTCAAGTCCGAGTCAATCCCAAGTCAAAGACAGGCAAGTCTGAGTCGAGTCTCGAGTCACTGGTCCATAAGTCCAAGTCAAGTCCAAGTCGTCTGCTTTGAGCTTCAAGTCATTTCGAGTCCTTTAATCCAAAGTACCAAATATAGTTTAGATTTTTGGAATTTATACAAATTTTAAATTGTACTTTTTAAAAAACTATGTAAGAGTTGTAGAAATCCAAATTTTTCCTTTTTAAATGTCTTGACAAGATCTAAGTATGAATCATTACGGTCAGAATAGAAAGAATTAAGATTTAAAAATGCTTAAAACAGGTACTTTGTCGTGAAGGATCATATTCTCTGTAGTTCCCTCTCTTTTACTGTTCTGTACTGAATATTATTGTAGTACATTTGAGAATACATATCACAGTACTTCAGTCACATCCAAAGTAACAAACAGAGAACTGGTACAGGCACATTCCAGTTTGTTCCTGTAGTATTAGTATGTTGTAGTATCCTGTAGTAAAGTATTTTCTAAAAAACATAAATTTTTCAGGAGAAGCATCGAGTCTTTTCAAATCTGAGGAAAGTTCCAAGTCGAGGCCCAAGTCAAGTCGTAAGTCCTAAAAATAGTGACTCAAGTTCGACTCGAGTCCAAGTCACGACTTGCAAATCCCCACCTCTGGAACAAGTGTAAGAGCACATAGACTAGTACACGCCCATGGACCAACGAGGGATTTCACTTGACTTAGACTTGAAATGACTTGAAGCTCAAAGACTTGGACTTGACTTGGACTTACGGACCAGTGACTCAAGACTTGACTTTGACTTGGGACTTAACACCACATGGGAATAGAAAATAAAGTACTACGGCTGAAAACTATATTGTATTGTCTAAATACACAGTTTATTTTGTTTGTATTTTTATAATTTTTTTTGTTTACTATAGCTCAGTTACTAGAGAATTTGTTCACTGATCCAAAGTTGGCGGTAAACATCACCGATTGAGCGATCAGATCCACTGACCCACAGTTTGGCGTTGCGATTCCAGCTCTCACAGATGAATGCTGTAGTTGAAAAAGTACTTTTTATAAAAACATGTTATATAAATGTATGTATGTGAGTACTGAGAAGCCACAAACTCTACCCCAGTTTTCCAGTCAAAATGTATGTATGATTTATTTCTAAAGTAAACATTGCACATTTGTATTTTGCTTGTTAAAATTCAATCTAGTTTTGTCCTTTTAAGACTCAAAACACATTTGTTTATATAACCATCATTTTTATTTACTCTTTTGTCAATAACCTTCAAATATGTTCACTGTACTGTGTATTTTACCACAAAAATAATGTTGGCAGCTGCCTCACGTTCTGTTCCTACCTGTTTTGTTGTGTCTGCATGACTGTGTGCTTTTTAAGAGTATAGGGAGTATTTTCAAGGTTTTCAGGAAAACAGAAAAATAGAAAAATAAACCGCCTATGCCAATAAGAAGACTGTGGTTTGTATTGTACGCCCTAAAAATGTTTTAATTGGTCAAGGACAGAGAATTTAATGGGCACATGACTTCAGCAGTTACACTACGAGGCCGTTATATATAAAATAGGCTTTTGTGAGCTTTTTACAATGGTTTTCCCTCATTAATAGCTCGCTCAGAGTTGTATTTTGCATGTATTCAGAGGGTTTAGGGTAGAGTAAATTTCACTTTTCACCTACCCCCTATGTTCACCCACTTCTTTGTACTTGCAATTTTTCCAAAAGTTCTATCTCCAGGCTGTACATGTAGGGCTCAAAAAATGTCATGCAGCCATTACAAATAGGTAAATCAAGTGAGAATCTGCTTTGAAGAAACTCTAAATCCGTAGGAAGTCAATGGATCTTTTTAAAAAATTAATATTAAGGCATTTTACATCAATAAATACAATTAATTCATGCACATCAGTATCCCGGTTATGGCAGTATTCAAATATAGTATTCCAGTTTCTTGACATAATCTTACAAATGTGCAAAAATTATATATCTTAATAAACCAGGAAAAACACAAACAATCATGAGCTCCTTTAGCATAGGAAGCTCAGCAGGTTCCTAACCAGCGGTGAGGAACTATGAGGTTTCCCACAATCTACTGCTCAGATCAAACTGAACGTTTCCAAACATAGTACAAGTTCTACACTCCAGCAGATTCTTAATTAAAATCTTTTGCATAAATAAACTCAACTTTACGACATATAAACCATAACCACTATAAAGCCACCTCAGCCTGTTCGTGGTTATAATGCAGTTTTGCGCACATTTGTTTACATTTTGCAGAAACAAAATGTAAACCCACATGGCTCATTTGCCTAAACTGTAAGTGCATAAAAATATATATATAAATAAATAAAATTGACTCACTCTTTGTGCTGCTGATGCGGTTCAGCTTCTGTCAGACTAAAGGACACGACTCAGTGGAATATGTGTGTTCTTCCTGTGACAGAGGGATGTTGATGCTGATGGTGAGTCTGTTCTGTGCGTATATCGCGTCGGAGATGGTTCGTGTTTAACTTTTCAGAAATCATACATGTGTAGGTTATACGAGTGCAGATTGTACGCGTGCAAGTTTAGCGCAGCTCTTTATTTTACAGTCATTTCACTCATGTTTGGTCACTTTATTTATGTTGGTCACTTTATTTATTTTGGTCACTTTATTTATTTTGGCTACTGTTGTGGTGAAAAAACTGAAAAGTGTTTGTCTTTTGGATACATGTGCACTCAACTTTATGCTGCAGTAACCAGGATACTGCGTATACATGCCACAATATCCCGGTTACTTTCGGAATATACCAGCTACATTATCTTGTTTTCTCATAACCGAGATACTGTCTTATTCGGGATACTGAAACCGGGCTACTGCGTATACATGCACCATCACGAAACCAGTATACTCAAAAAACAACGATCATAACCGGGATACTCATGTGCATACACACACTCATTATTGTGGTTTTCAGTACTTTATATATTATAGTTCAGTACAAAACACGTAACATGTCTTTTTTCACAACCCACTGTCCTGAAATCACGTATCTTACTTACTTATCTCACACAATAGATGATGAAAGTAAGTGAAAAGTGAACAGACCCGTGCTGCGTTGTGTTGTGTCTATATGTTTCCTGCGATAATGCTCTGAATGATCGTTACTGCACAGCGGATTGGATTTTAATGGACCCTGCACAGTGATGCAAACCTCAGCCTCTCTCTGCAACTCCGGCTCGATCTGCGCTGTTGACATCCCGTAATAGTCTTTGTCTGAGCAACGCCACGCTGACAGATTTAGCCAGGACCGCAAACACTTTTCTCAGGCGATTTGATTGGATTGTACGATGCCTTAGCTTTAGATGAGGTTCTAGTACTACCCAAGTCAACAGCGTGTGCAACTGCATCAAATACTCTTCTAACGCTTCAGTGTGGAATGAATGAGAAAAGACCGACCAAGAAATGTAGAAAAGCAAGAACAAGACAGTGTAATCTTAAAATGTTTTTCACTATACAGACTAAATCAAGTCAACTACGATCACTATTCCTCACCGGATTATACTGTGACAAAACATTAAAATGGAAGCTGAATTTGCAGAGAATTCAAAAGTTCTGCGTTTTATTACTCCAAAATTCTTATTGCTATTTACTGTAACTTTTCTGGTCGCGGTTCATTAGCTGTCTTCATGATGTTACTGTTTTTCCTGGAATCTTTTCAACTATTTTAATTTTTTAGCGTGACTGTGTGTGTGAGGGTAAAAAAAGTCAAAGTCACAGAACGACAGCCATACGAGCGTCAACATGCCCCAAGGCAGCTGTGGCACCATTAAACAATCACTGTACCTGTAGTAGTAGTAGTAGTAATAGTAGTAGTAGCAGCAGTAGTAGTAGCAGCAGTAGTAGTAGTGATAGCAGCAGCAGTAGTAGTAGTAGTAGCAGTTGTAGTGGTAGCAGTAGTAGAAGTAGGAGTAGTAGTAGTAGAAGTAATAGTAGTAGTAGTAGTAGCAGCAGTAGTAGTAGTGATAGCAGCAGCAGTAGTAGTAGTAGTAGCAGTTGTAGTGGTAGCAGTAGTAGAAGTAGGAGTAGTAGTAGTAGAAGTAATAGTAGTAGTAGTTGTAATAGTAGTAGTGACAGTAGTAGTAGTAGTAGAAGTAGTAGTGGTAGCAGTAGTAGTAGTAGTAGTAACAGTAGTAGTAGTAGTAGTAGTAGTAGTAGTGTAGAAGTACTAGTGGTAGCAGTAATAGCAGTAGTAGTAGCAGTAGCAGTAGTAGCAGTAGTAATAGCAGTAGCAGTAGTTGTAGTAGTAGTAGTAATAATAGTAGTAGGAGGAGTAGGAGTAATAGTAGTAGCAGTAGTAGTAGTTGCAATAGCAGTAGTACCAGTAGCAGTAGTAGCAGCAGTAGTAGTAATAGTAATAGCAGCAGCAGCAGCAGTAGTAGTACCAGTAGCAGAAGTAGTAGTAGTAGTAGGAGTAGTAGCAGTAGCAGTAGTTGTAGTAGCAGAAAGTAGTAGTAGTAGTAGTAGTAGGAGTACTAGTAGTAGCAATGACTTTGTCTTTTAAATGTATAAAAGTGTTATAACTGTTTTCAGCAGGTCAGTTGTGGCCAGACCACAGACATATTCACATATTCACATAAATGGACATACAGTAGTTTAGGTGCAAGTTCCTGCATTCCAAACAGGAAGTGAGCAAAGTAAGTAAAGTGTTTACTTTAAGTTCTGGTTGCAACTGAGTTCTATTGAAAAACTGTCGCCTCTCTCTCCGTAAATGCTGGTGTCAGGCTCGTCATTTTGGTTTTAAAATGTTCATATTAACCAGCTCGACATGATCCCGGTGTTTTCCTCGCTATTTTGTCCCTAGATATGAACATTAATAACAAACCAGCCCAGTGCCTGTTTTCCTCGAGGTCACTCCGGCCAGCGTTAACCACAGGTTGATTGACAGCCTTGTTGCTAAGCGTTCGAGGTGCAACAGCCTCGCTCTGGATTGGCTCTGTCCAAATATAGTCGCTGTAACTGCTACCTTCAATGAGCTTCATTTGTCTGTTTCGTCACACTCCTTTAGTCCACTTCTTTACACAGTCTATGGGCGATACCTTTAACTTGCCATCCCCAAGTGTGACTGAGGAGTAAACTATTCATTAATAAAACTGGTAGTAAAGGTACTGTGTAATTTTTAAACGGCTTTGTCCAAAATGTTCCACAGTATGGCATTTAATTTATCTTCATCATGGTGTCACCAGGCCAAGTTAGAGGTCAGATATGAGGCTGTTTATAAAG
This sequence comes from Boleophthalmus pectinirostris, assembly GCF_026225935.1. Taxonomy (NCBI): domain Eukaryota; kingdom Metazoa; phylum Chordata; class Actinopteri; order Gobiiformes; family Gobiidae; genus Boleophthalmus; species Boleophthalmus pectinirostris. Next base: position 31,035,971 of record NW_026571353.1, on the reverse strand, counting down.
TTTTTGAGCAATAAAAACACCAGACAAAATGCTCACTAGATAGTTACGTTTAATGCCATAATGTGGAATATTTAAGGAAAAGGAAGCCTGTCTCCATCCGAAAAGTTACACACTGAAACTTTATCTCCTACATTATGCAAAATTGACTCTTGTGAACTTTAAGAGGCTCGGGCCTAATTATAACATAGATCAGAAAATTGCGCAATATGTGTCCTTTAAGCATCTGTGTGAGAAGTTCTGATGTAATTATATGTATTTTTATTTAACATTATTACATTAAAAGTACATTACATTTTCACTTTCAAAATAAGTAAATCGTAATTATTTCATTAGTCCTTTCTGCCTTCTCCGCCGCAGTCTTTGTCAACATAGATTTCAATTAAGCCTCATTAAAATCACAGAGTTAACATTTCACTATCGAAGCTGGGTAAACAAGATGCTAAAATTAAACAGCCATTAAGTGCCATTTTCACATTAGCGCTAATAATGATTAATAGGCTCTGATGAACGTGGGGAGTGTGTGGGCCGTGGGGAGAAGATATATGAGCTACAGATCTGATAAGAGTTACACGAGGACAAAACGTGATGTTGACGTGTGTGACAAGTTTTCGTGTTTTTCTAGCTCTGACTCGGTTTGGTTTGATTGGACTTGTGCTAAATGTTATTATAGTTTTGTATCAGTTAAATGACAGTTTGTGGGAAATGTGCAGGGGTGTAGCGAGTGTGGTACGTGGGGGTCGCCGTCAACACACTTCTCCTGACGTGAGATATAAAACAAAACAAATATAAAATAGCTACAACTTAAACGTCAAACCGGAGCTATTGGTAATGGTGAAAACAACCTGCATAGGCTCGTGATGTCTGCAGTACTGTCCTGTAGTGATCTGAGACATGAGGGACCAGGACTGATCCCAGGACTAAACCAGGACTGAACCAGGACTGAGCGTCTGGACGGGCCCGGAGGTGCACCAGTGTAGACCGTCGGGTGACCGCAGGAGAAAGGACCAGCGCAGAGCTTGGTGTCCCGTGAGGCCTAAGCGAAGCCGCCGCCCGATCACGCTTTACGGACACCCTTCGAGCTTCTCTCTCTCACTCTTAAATCCAAGATTAGTCCTGATTCAGTCTTGGTTTAGGCTTGGTTTAGTCCTGGTTTAGTCCTGGTTTAGTCCTGGTTTAGACCTGTTTTAGTTCTGTTTTTGTACTGCTTTAGTCTTGTTTTAGTCCTTTTTTAGTCCTGGTTTATTTCTGTTTTAGTTTTGGTTTCGTCCTGGTTCTGTCCTGGTTCATGTGTTGTAGTCTGTGATTTATGTTCTTTAGGTGATTATAAATAGTGTTAAAGTTAATAACATGATTCTGCATCATTTTGAATAAAAACGACCTGGCTCCTTTATGTTTGTACTGAAAAGTGACTGAGGTCACAAATCGTGTCCCCTACATAAATCCCCACTACACCCTTGGAAATGAGTCACATAGAAAAGTACAAAAATACAGGAAGATGTGAGATCTAAAACTCACAACCTCAGTGGTAATTAATAGTGACCACTCGCCCCGTGGTTCCAGGAATACATTTATCCTTCATTTATCCTCTAGACTAAAAAAAAAAAAAAAGTTTTCAAGTTTGATCAGCTATGTGGTAACTAATGACCACAAGACCAAGATTTTTTCTTTTCAAAATGTGTTTCTGAAACTTTAAAACCTCCAAGTTATTAAAGAATTTTGCAGAATCTTGCATTTCAAATGCGCTTAATGGTTGTTAGTTATTTCATAGCTGGTAAGCCCCTGGAATTCTTTTTCATTTTGGAATTTTTCAAAAAGCCTATCTGAAAAATGAATGGGAAATTTATTTCTGGGACTGGAACCAGCGATCACTCTACCACAGGTGTGTCCAAACTTTTTTCATCAAGGGCCACATATCTAAACACAGACGAAGCAGAGGGTCGATTGAGGGCCGAAGACTGACGCTCAGTACAGGGAATAATTGAAATTTGTGCATGTTTAACACGTTAGAATGAGCCATCAGTCTTTATTCATGCTAAGATCCTTAAAACCACACAGTAAATATTAACTATTAGCTTTATCAAGGTAGAGTTTCAAAAAACTTGCAATAAAAAGTTTATTTTTCTTTGATGCAAGGTAATTTGGGCCAATTCACCTGGAAGTCTGAGGGCCAAGAAAAATTTGTCTGAGAGCCGCATTTGGCCCCCGGGCCATAGTTTGGACATGCCTGCTCTACCACATCATCATCGTGTCATCAAGACTGAAAATTACATCCAAAATGCAGAGACAATTTACGTTTAAGAAAGACATTTTTCTGTCTTTTAACAGAATAAAGTTTTTTTTTATTAGTCTAATCATACCAATCGAGCAATTTAGATACATCTTTGGCCATGTTAACTAAAAAAGAAAGAAAAAGACTAGACAATATTTTAATGAAAATTTTTAAATATAATTCTGTTAACGCTGCCTTAGTGAGATGAGTACAGTCTGTCCTGTCACGCACTTTAAATCAATCCTCTCGTTATCTAGAACGGCGTGATTCATCCGCGCTATAGGACGAATGATCCCTCCTTTACAGAAATGAAAGATGCCGTAAGAGGAGAGCGATTCCACGGATCGGGAATGTTAGGCTTCGGAGCGCTCAGCTTAACAAGGATTTTCTCCAGCAGGACTTTTGAGGACAGGATCAGAGAGGATGTACCGAATTTTGTTAAGAAATGTGAGTTCAAAGATAAGTCAATGAACAAGTGACTATGAATCAGCCGAGATGTACCGGATACTTCCACTTCAGAGAGCAGCCATTCCTGACTCACTCTTAAAAACTATAGAGCTGCAGTTTTTCATATATTCAGATTTTTAAAGGTCTTGCGTAAATTTTGTCTTGCAGAATTTACGCAAAATTTACTCTTCTGAGCTTTAAGACATGTTATAATGTTGTTTCCTAAAGTTGTGTTTTGTTTCATTCTTTGAATTCAATAACGATGGACAATTCCAGGTCTGAAATTGTCAAAATTATTCTCGTGAAGGTGTGTGGAGTTTAAAAACACAGTGGAGCACTTCCTGTATTACCTGTTTTCTGTTTGAGAGAAGAATTTAGACTAATCTGCAGGGTTTGTGATGAGGAAACATTATAACATAGATTAGAAATTGTTTAAAATTGGTCTTTAAACATTTTAGACCAATAATTAACCGAGAAAAGATCATCAATATTATGTAATTACGACACTGAGAAGAACTGTAGGGATATTTTAGCAATTCCTGTTGGTGGCCCAAATACTATGATCTCTGCGTATTCTTCCAAAAATATTTTACTTAATAATGTATTTAATAATATTTAAAACCATGATATCAACTGATCTGTGTTTCACCAAATCTCTGCACAACAAAGTAGGACATAACCAAGGAGCAAAACATCATACAGTATATCAGAAATATACTAACACTTTTACTTCAGAAGTCCCTTGTTCTCTTCTTCTACTTGTTTTTACCCTGTAACTACTACTACTACTACTACTACTACTACTACTACTACTACTACTACTACTACTACTACTACTACTACCACTACTACCACTACTGCTACTGCTACTACCACAACTATAAGAGAATGCTGAAAACTTCAACAACTACAACTGCTACTTCTACTACTACTAAGATTACTGCTACTTCTGCCACCACTACTACTACTAACACTACCACTAGTACTACTACTGCTACTAGTACTTCTACTACTACTATTACTACTACTAACACTACTGTAAGAGAATGCTGAAAAGTTCTACATCTACTACACCTGCTGCTACTATTAGTACTACTAACACTACTACTACTGCTACTGCTAATACTATTACTTCTACTACTACTACTGCAATTACTATTACCACTACTTCTACTACTACTGCTGCTGCTACTTGCGCTACTACTACTACTACTACTACTACTACTAATACTACTACTGGTACTATTAGTACTACTACTACTACTACTAACATTACTGCAAGATAATGCTGAAAGCTTCTACTACTACTACTACTACTACTACTACTACTACTACTACTACTACTACTACTACTGTTACTTCTACTATTATTACTGCTACTTCTATGACTGCTACTACTACAGTTTTAACCCGCACCAGTAGACAGTATTGCTACTATTACTATTACTGCTGCTACTACTACTACTGCTACTATTATTATTACTACTACTACTGCTACTATTATTACTACTACTACTACTGCTGCTAATTGTACTACTACTACTACTACTGCTGCTGCTGCTGCTACTACTACAACTACTACTACTACTAACACTACTGCAAGATAATGCTGAAAGCTTCTACTACTACTACTCCTGCTACTTCTACTATTACCACTACTTCTACTACTACTACTGCTGCTACTAGTGCTACTACTACTACTACTACTACTACTACTAATAATAATAATAATAATAATACCACTACTACTACTACTAATACTACTATTACTGCTACTACTGCTGCTGCTGCTGCTACTACTACAACTACTACTACTAACACTACTATTACTGCTACTACTACTGCTACTACTACTGCTACTACTATTACTATTACTACTACTACTACTATTGCTACTACTAATATTACGACTGCTGCTACTTCTACTACTGTTGTAACCCGCACTACTACTACTGTTGCTGCTGCTGCTGCTCCTGCTACTACTACAACAACTACTACTACTAACACTACTGCAAGATAATGCTGAAAGCCTCTACTACTACTACTGCTGCTACTTCTACTATTACTACTACTACTACTATTGCTACTACTAATATTACGACTGCTGCTACTTCTACTACTGTTGTAACCCGCACCAGTAGACAGTAGTATAAATCTGTTGCACTCAGGAGACTGTGTTGTGTGTAGAGTCATTGTGTAATGAAATGCTGGTGTCATATATCTGCTCTTATACAATAATCTGTTGAGTCTCTGTGTATTTCGTGGTCAAACTTCTTAGATCAACTGTTTAAATACTCAAGGATCATTTCACACTTTTACCACCACATATTTCATGTTGGCAAAAATAATTTCCGGCAAATCAGTAACTCATTTTTTTATTCCAGGAATATTTGGCTTCAATGTCAGTTAGTTTCTGCAGTTTTTTACGACCGGTACTTAATCTCTGACGAAGATAAATTTCTAGTTTTTGGTGACAGTACTGGCCTTTCAAAGAGATATGTTACCTGGCTCATCCGGACTCATTTTAGTGCTGCTGGCTCACGTCGTCCGATTCCTAGAACAGACTCTTCCTGTGAGGAGATGACTTGGACTGAGAAAGAAATATATTGTGTAAAAAGATGAAATACCGAATACGAAAAAGTTGAAGAAAAGAAATTGTCTTTGTTTGAGAGTAACGGATGCTTTTGACTCATCTGTCTGGGCATTTTTAAAGACAGACGACCTTGGTAAAGATACTAGACAACCTTGGAGAGGCAAGCTAATAATAAAGCAATGTAAACCAAAGAGAAGTGTTAACGACTCATATTTTACAACATTCCCTGAGATTGTGATCGTAACTGGAGGCGCTGCTCGGTCTGAAGTTTTGTTACTCAGGTTAAGCTTTAATATGAGCTTTGTTTATACACAATCTGAAGCATACTAATAATACAACACTATGGGAAATGTGCAATGTAGAGATGTAACGATATCCAAATCTCTCTCAAATATCTATGATGTTTTCACTTTTTGAATATGCTACTTTTTCCTCTTAAAATGCCTTGACAAGACTTAATTCGAAGAACTAAGATTTAAAAGTGCTTAGAACTGCTATTTCTTCATGTAGTTTTCATCAAAGTGGAGCAAAGGATCATGGTTGATGTAGTTCCCTGTTTTTTTAGCTATTGCTGCGCCATAACAATTAATTTAAGCAAAGAAACTTGTAATTTGATATACTGTGAGCCCACGATATTACTGAGAGACTTTTGATGATACGATATCACAATATTTTGGTTTTTGTTACACCTCTAGATAAATGTAAAGCAAATTGAAGTGTTAACAATTGATACTTAACAATAGGCATGTCCAAACTACGGCCCGTAGGCCAAATGCGGCCCTTGGACAAATTTTTCTTGGCCCTCAGGCTTCCAGGTGACTTGGCCCAAATGACCTTATATCAATTAAAAATGTACTTTTTACTGCAAGTTTTTTTGAAAATCTACTTTAATTTAGTGTGTGGTTTTGTAGAAACCATCTGACCTCACAGCATTAGAAGTAATTTGTTTGACGGTGGGTGAGTACTTTTTTTTTTGTCAAGCAGTCACTGCTATTTGGTCGTGACTTATATAATGCACCGCTTTCGTTCCGGCTTTAAATCCTCGATCTCGGGAATCGTTGCCAACACAGAATATATGGCTCTTTGCTGATTGGCTGGTGCTCGAACACGCACGCCGGGGTTTTTGCGAACCGTCTAGTGTATTCTGATTCCTGACCTAGTCGCTGGAGAGAAATGAAATTGAGTGGAGGCACTAGGTGGGGCCAGCCTGGCTAATCAAAAACATACCTGGAGTTGTATTTTATGAGATTCACACTTGATTTGTTAATCCTATTGTTACATAAAAATCAGAAACCTGGAAGTTCCCTGCACAATATTTAGGTTCACTTTCATCCCTGGACAATCGTTTTTTGCTCATACTGATACATTGTAAGTTAAATTGTATTTTGTCTTTCAGTATTATATGTATTTCCTAAGCATGAAAAAACAAAAAAAAACAAAAACAGAAAACTCAATCATCACTGCAGATTAACACAGAAAATAGTCAGGCCAAAAATCACACACTTCTACAGACAGAGGACTGGCTTTGGGGCTCTTTATTAAAAAACCCAAGCTAATCATTAGCTCGCTAGTCATTATTAGGAATGACTGAATCTCTTTCTCGATTAAAATCTCATTACTTGCACTGCGTTAATTCAATATACTCTGGGACAAGTTTCGCAAAGTCTCCAACTTCAGCTTGACATACATTTCCCTTCAAAAACTGTTAAAACAAAAGTAGCACCAACTACTGAAAAAAAAAATACACTTTTCTAGCTGTGACCCAGATAACAGCAGGTCTGGTCTCAGCACGTCGTTTTGACTTTATAATGCTTTGATCCTTTGTGCGGTGCCTGCGCGTATTTCAACTCTATTCAATCGCCGGGTCATGTACAGTGGAGACACAATCTTATCCGAATTCAAGACATGACAAAAAAAGTACTGCCCTCAAAGAAGTAGCAGTAGCTTCTTTTATTTGGCGACTAAGTAAAATACACAGAGTATGCACTGCCGCTGTGAGATAGTCAGAGAGTATTTTGAAAGGCAAAAACTACAACTGTATAAACAAACTTTCAACTTTGCAGCATAAGACTTTGATAGATTTTAGTATCCAAAAGTTTTGTGGAGCTTGGTACCAAATTTTGAACATCTCACTCTTGCGTTGTCAGGGAATACACGGAAATTGTTACAAAAATAATTGAAATAGGTAAAATATAGGAAGTTATAGATACACATTTAGTATATAAAATGTTTTGTTGATTAGTCAGTCAGTCGGTAATACTCATCCACATTATAATTATTTCTTATTTGAGACCATTCGTTGATATCTTTTTTTGCTATTAATTTAGAACTTATTTTCCTATTTATATTTTTTGTTCTTTATTATTATTTTATATTGTGACCTACTGTGCCCAAATAATTTACTACTACCACTACTACTACTACTTACACTAACACTAATGTAAGAGAATGCTGAAAACTACTACTACTACTAATACTACTGCTAATACTAATGCTAATACTACTACTACTATTGCTACTACAGCTACTACTACTTTTACTACTACTACTACTACTACCTCTACTGCTCCTACTACTACTACTAACACTACTGTAAGAGAATGCTGAAAACTATTACTACTACTACTACTACTACGATTACTACTACTATTACTACTACTACTACTACTACTACTGCTCCTACTACTACTACTAACAATACTGTAAGAGAATGCTAAATACTACTAATACTACCACTACTACTACTACTACTAATACTACTAATACAACTACTACTAATACTTCTACTACTATTGCTACTACTATTACCACTACTACTTCTACTGCTACTTCTACTGCTCCTCCCACTACTACTACTACTACTACTACTACTACTACTACTACTACTACTACTACTACTACTACCACTACTACTACTAACACTACTGTAAGATAATGCTGAAAATTACTACTACTACTACTACTACTACTACAATTACTACTGCTGTTACTACTATTACTGCTGTTACTACTACTACTACAATTATTACTACTAGTACTACAATTACTACTACTAATACTACCACTACTACTACTACTACTACTACTACTTTTACTGCTCCTACTACTACTAACACTACTGTGTTAATGCTGAAAACTACTACTACCACTACTACAACTACAATTGCAACTACTACTAATACTACTACAACTACTTCTACTACTACTACTACTACTAGTCAGTCAGTAATACCCTTCCATATTTGACTGATTTGATGTAATTAACTAGGTCTTGTTAACTTGTTTTGCAATATGTAAAGACAACCTACTTATCGCCATGAAGATGTCAATGCATTTCCAGGAATTTTCCACTGTATGGCATTAAATTTCTCTATCTCAGTGGAGAAAAGCAGCTCCACCACCGAGGAAAATAAGTTTGTGGAGAGGTGACCCTGCACACAGTGAGAATGCATGTTTTTCAAGGTATTTTGTATTTCACCCGTTGAATTGAATAAATGCAAGTTTGGTGAGTTCATTGTCAGACTTTTAAACATTTCTGAAACATTAATACATGGAGAAAAACAGTTTGAAGTTTGCTTTAAGCCAAGTTATAATGTTGTTACCTCCACAAAAACATACCTGGAGTTGTGTTTTACTACTCTGTCCGTGTCACCAAAGCTCAAAATGCTCATGAATTTTACTTTTAGAACTGTAGAAATAAACAATTCCGGTGCTGAAATCCTCCAAATGATTCTAGTCAAGGTGTTTGGAGTTTGGACACCACATGACATCACAAGGTGGAGCAGCGTGGTGTCTGTTTGAGAGACAAACTCAGCCTAAATATGCACGTTTGAATGAAGAACACTGTTGAGCAAGGTACTTCAAAACTGTAGTGTGTTATTTATTTATTACTTGTTACAGTCATTTCAAAGTAATTTGTTACATTACAATATCACTGTGTTTAAAATGTAAGACATTACATGATTATTGCAGCACTTTTAAGTTACTCTCACCAAAATAACTGTGCGAAGATGCCGAACTTTTGTGCCATACTGAACCAGGACTGAACCAAGACTGAACCACGAACTGAACCAGGTCTAAACCAGGACTAAACCAGAACTGAACCAGGACTGAACCAGGAATGAACCAGGTCTAAACAAGGGCTGAACCAGGAGGACTGAACCAAGACTGAACAAGATCTAAACCAGGCCTAAACAAGGACTAAAACAGAACTGAACCAGGACTGAACCAGGACTGAACCAGGGCTGAACGAAGGACAGAACCAGGAGGACTGAACCAGGACTGAATCAGGTCGAAACCAGGACTTAACCAGGACTAAACCAGGACTGAACCAGAACTGAAACAGAAGGACTGAACCAGGTATAAACCAGGTCTAAATCAGGACTAATCTTGGATTAGCACTTGGAATCTAAGGCCGCCCCTGAAAGAGCGCGATCGGGCGTCAGCTGCGTTTAGCCCCATGGAGAGTGGAGCTCTGCGTCGGTACTTTCACCCGCTGTCACTCGACGGTCTACATGGGCACACCTCCTTTGCTTGTTCCACCATTTGGAATCGTAACAATGACGTTTCACCGCTGCTGATATCAGTGATTTTAGCGCATTTGTTAGAAGAAAAACAAAAAACCAACCACTTCAATCCAGGTTAAAAATGTGTGTGACGTGTGTTTCTGACATTTGTATCGAGTAAAATATTACCATTTTTTCCCTGTAATGCCTTACATTACTGTGTTACAGCAAAAAGCAGTGCATTACAGTAATTTATTACTTTTATAATGCATTGCTCCCAACACTGATGAAGAAACAGCATAAGATTAAAAACTAGCACAATACTGGTCAACTAAAAAACAAAAAAAACAAAAAACACAGATTAAAAATTAAATACAGGAATAAAAAGAAGTGCCATGAGTATTACAAATTCAGCTCTTCACTACCTACTTGATACAACTTTCTTTGAAAACATGGTCAAGTAGCAATACAAAATATTACTTTCTTTTGTGAGATGGAGCCCATAAAGCCAAAACCAGTATCACAGTGTCATTATTAAAGCTCTCCTATTGGATTTCCTGCTTCTGCTCTTAACCTGCTCGTCTAGTATCAGTCCTCCACACTTGGCTTTCTCCGTCATTTAACATCTGAGCAAGCTTTTGAGGGCTGTTGTTGACACGCTTGCTTGGGTTCTCCACTTCACCGCTGGTCCTTTCTAATATCGGTCTAGCTCTTACCTACAGGCTTAATAGGAAAACTGCCAGGCCATGGAGAAAGCTGTCCGATCGCTCAATGCACTTGTTTTGGTGCGCTTTCCTCTCTCCTGATCAAGCCTGGCACTGTGCAGGGAGCTTGGTCCTGTTCAATGGCCATCAGAAACTTGAGCTGTTAACTGCTTTGGGACGTTACAGCAGAGATAGAGTAGCCAAAATATATAAGTTAGAGAACTGATACTTCTGATGCTACCGTAAAGTGCAAAGAAACTGCTCATGTATGAGTAAAAAAGTACTTGGGGTATTTAATGACAAACAATAAATAATGCTCATAAATTGTAGTCTGTTGAAAGAATAGACAACAAACATGATAAAAATGAAATACTATCTGAAGTTTGTGGTGCAAGAAACGCAAATTCTTACATTGGCAGGAGTAACCAAAACTTTTACTGAAGTTAGAGTACTCACCTTTGCATTACAGAAGTAGTATTTTAAGTTTTATGCAGCTAAAACCTGGAACAGTCTTCCAGAAGATGAGACAGACCTTTACTCTGACAATGTTTAAATCAGGTTCAAAGCTCGATTTAACTTTGCATATAACTGAAAGAATTTCATCTGCGCTCTCCCCTTTTAAAGATGTTTGACTTTTCTGAAGAAATGTCTGTCACGAGCTCGTCTCCGTGGAGGTGTTATTGCTTTGCTTGATATACAATATTCTACAGCATGACATTAAATATATCAACCTCAATGGAAACAAACATGTGACGCCACCAAGTTACAGGTCAGGTAATGCAATAACTTAGAGACAACATAGAGGTATAGAAAATAGTTAATGTGTCTTTCTTGTTCTGTAAAGTAAAACACAAAGATGACTTGATTATAGGGCTGAACGATCTATCACTTTGGATCGAAAATTGCAATCTCAGACAACATGATTTTGGGAGCGTCAAAGCAGCGTTTTTTTGCAGTGCTCCTAAAGCCCAATTTAAGGGCGAAGTTTAGTTCTGCGTCAACTCAACCTACACTGCCACCATCGCCTTGTCGCCGTAGTTTTTGATTTATGGGTCTGCGTCGGAATCTATGCGCCGCCAAGTAATTCACCACCACAACAATAGGAGGCTAGGATTTAAACCTGGTAAAGTTTAACATGAACCATCTCCAACGCAATAGAAGCACAGAACAGACTCACCATCATCAGCGCATCCTCTGTCACAGAAAGTACACACATATTCCACTGAGTCGTGTCCTTTAGTCCAACAGAAGCTGAACGCATCAGCACACAAAGAGCGAGTATAAATATTTTATGCAAATTAGCCATGTGGTTTTAAGTTCAGTTAAACGTAAACAAACGATTGCAAAGCTGCATTAAACGCATTATTGTAAAGAAGACCAATGACAGCCCTTAATGTCTGCGTAAATTGGGCTTTAGGCTTCAGCATCAAATCGTCGGTGCAGGACTCTGATATGGTTTCTGTTTCTGTGATGTTTGCAAATGTTGATGTCCACTGAAACTTGATTTGAAAAAAATCGTGGATGAAATCGAAATGGTAATATCTGCCAGAAAAATTGCAATTAAATTTTTCTTCTTCTCGTTCAGCCCTGCTTGATTACTTGGTGTATAGTGTTCTAAAAATGAACTTCCCTTGCTTAAAACACGTTTGATGGAGTGATTCTGGATACAGAGATCTATATGTATCATCAAAGTTTAGTAAGTTCAATGCTCCAGGAACACTCTCCAATAATACTGATGATGAAACCTGTGGAGGCTGGCATCTTTGCGCTGTAGTTTTGGAGCCCTTTCAAGCCCACATCTTTACTCAAGCTTTGATAAATTACCTTTAAAGTTTTTCTCTTGGAAGCGCGCACACACACACACTCGCAGAAACTTTCTCAATAAAATATTTTTTGTTCACAATCTAGACACCACAGATAGTTCTATTCATTTTTGATAAAGCAGGTTTGTGAAATTTTAAACTTTATTTTACCAGTAGCCGGCCCAGTGCAACCATTCGTTTAAGTAACTGTATGGACATTAATATTTATAAGTGGTTTCGGGGTGCTATTAACCAAATGATAAATGAAGGACAAAGTTTCTTAAGGGGCTCTAATAAAAACCGAGTACGCCAGGGGGTTCAGGGAAACTTTGTAAACTAAACTCAATCTTTTATTTGTCTGAACTTAGGGTTAAGATTCACAGTGATAAAACTGGTAAAAACACACTTAGTTTCAAACAAAGAGGGATGACAGCACATTCTACAATTGTGATGTTAGAAACTGAAAACAAAGGCATTCTCAGTGGTCAGTTCTGAATTGTTTGCTCCTGAGAGACTGCTGTGACTGGTTATTAGGCATGATGGAGTTTAGGAACAGGATTCTAGTTTAGGAAATGGGTTAAAGGTGTGCTTTGTCTGCATGTTCCTCATTATAGCATTAAGCGTGTCTGTCTTGCTTTTTTTTTTTTTTTTTTTTCCAATTGCTGTAGGGGTTTTTATGTTTTTGAAAACCGGATTGGGTGACTTTTTTGATATGAAGGAGGAAGTTGTGAGTCAGAAATGATGCCGAGGTTTCTGGCAGCAGGGGTGTAGCCTGATTCATGAGCGTGTTCATTTTTGCATTAGGATTTGTTCACTCAGCGATAGGCGAGTCCTTTTTTTGTCCGATGAGGTTCATTTGGTCTATGTTATTAGGTTCTTTTTTCAGACCAAGGGTTTGTTTTTCATACCTGACAGTTCCGACTGATCACTAGCGCTCTTCCTCAGAGTGGTCACGTGATGTTGCTGTGACGTGTCCGGTCAGCTGATTTATACAGGTTTTGGTGCTGTCTTCCTACCGGTGGAGGCAGGACGACAGCGCCATCTCCAGTCCGACTTCCTCAGGACAGTATCCCAGGTGTGTGAGAGTAAAAATGCTCCATTGTCCCGGTTTATAGTCCAGTGGGCACGTTTCCGTATTTCGATTGCCTCTTTAATCCAGCTATGATATTTGTTTTCCTCTGTCCCAATGATTTTTGCTCCATCTCAGTCCATAATGTGGTTTTCTCTTTTACACTGGTCAGAAATGGACGACTTTTTTTATTTAACCAGTCGCTGCTATTTGCTATGCTATTTGACATATGTAATGTGCCATATCCCGTAGGAAGAAGGGCAATAACGTCTGTTCTCTTGATAAAATTCACCAAACATTCTCTTTGTCCTCGAGCTCGGGAATCATTGCCAACATAGAATGTAAGGCTTCGTCTACATCCATCTCCACCTCTTTGTTTACTGTTGTGCTGTATCACAAAAGGGACTCAGATCGTCATGGCTGCTTCTTGCAAAACAACGGGTTCTTGCAAATTGTCTAATGTATTTCGATTCCTGACCTAGTCGCTGGAGAGAAATTAAGTTGAGCGGAGACACTAGGTATAAATAAATAAATAAATTAATAAATGTAAATATCACCATTTAGGCATGTGTATAGCAACAAAGGTTTGCACATCATCATGACAACCAGAGCAATGTCATTACTCCCATCCTTCTGTAGTCAACTATCTCACTCCATCTCCACCTTTTCCAACTGACTGTCAGCAACTTCTCTCATTTTCAACCATCATTTCTTTCTTGTCTCCGTATTCCCCCCGTCTCCCTCACCTCCACCTCTCCTTCTATCGTCTATCGCTTACCACCTCTCCTCTCGCTGAAAACTTCACTATCAATTGTCTCAAATTGTCCTTCGGCCGACATCAGAACGGAGCTATATTCCCATAAAGAACACTATTATTGCTGTAATAGCTGTAACATATTTTCCAATGGAGTCTGTGACAACTTTCGCTAACCTTTGCACATGAGCAGTTAGCAGTCCATCTCGCCATTCCGTGAACTTTTCGTATAGTGTACTGTCTTGTATAACCTGCGCTCGAAATGACGTCTACATCTGCTGTAATGGGGGGAAAAAAACGCACGAGGAAAGCTGTTTGGTTATACGCCGATGGAGGACTGCAGAATCAACACATTATATTGAACTGCGATGCGTTTAAAGACCCCCCAATAATGACAAGTTTTATCATCCCTGCAAAGAACCATGATCTATCTAACAGGGGACGCTAAAGGACTTGATCAATAGCAGTGGCATAGCTATCGGTCTGCAAGGTTCTGAATTATGGCCTATTCAAAAACGCTTTACAGACTGGCTGTGTCTAAGCTCGAGCGATCCGTTTTAGTTAGCGAGAGAGTGCTCCTTCACTACAGCTGCAGTACCGCGCAGTGGGGGAGCTCTTAACTGGCCATTTGAACCAGACTAAAGATGACATTTTTCAACACTAGGGGTCCTCATTACAATTAGCACAAGTACATCTGAGCACCTAATTGCCCTGTAAATTTGAACTTTTTGGCTAACGAGAAGCATAGAGTTAGACTGGTGAACACAATGCCGGTTAATTTACACTATTTTCTGTTTCATTGCAGCTGCGAGCCTACACATTCTTTTGGTCATATGGTCTTATAATTATAATGAGCTATTACGGGGTACAGATAATGTAGCCTGCTTTAGCAATGTGCCCGTATGTTCAGTGTTTTCCAGCATTTTCCCAAATTTAGAAAAGTGCAAATAATTAAATAACACAATTTAAACTTTGCAGGAAAGTAGTAAGAGTTAGGCCTATTAGGTTTATACGTTCGCTGAAACAGTAAAATGCAAAACAATTCTTCCAGGGGAAATATATCGGAAAATATATTTGTAAAGTAATATAAATGTAGATAGGTACCATTATGTAACTTTTCTGGGGAAGGGTTCATCGTCTACTTGTCTCCATGGAGATGTTATTCCTTTGCACACATTATTATTCCACATTACATATAGTATTCATTTAGCACTTATCTCTCCCCATGCATAATGTCAAGTTACAGGTCTGATCTGTGGAGAGGTGAATGACTCGTCTTACAGTAAGAATGCTCATGGTTCGGCAATAAACCAATTGAACCAATGCTAGATAGATAAGTTTAATAACATACTGTGGAACTTTCAGGACAAAGCAATAATATCTCCATGGAGACAAGCAGGTGGTGGACTCTTCACCTGAACTTCCATTTCTTCCACTTATCCGGGACCTGGTTGTGTCGCAGAAGTCTAAGCAAGGTCTCCTACACTTCCCTCACACCAGACACCTCCTCCAGCTCCTCTAGTGACACCCCAAGGTGTCCCCAGGTCAGCCAAGCCATTACACCTCTTGGGCGGTAATACAGTATTACGGTATCCTGCGGCATCAAAAAGTAGCAACGGTATCAGTTTTTTAAAAATCTGAAGCGGATAAGGACCTAATATAATATTATAATTTACTGATACCTAAATTTGTTTGCTCAACACAAATGAATGTGTGGATGTTTTTTCAGTTTAATGCTTTCACGTTTTAAAACAAATAGTGTCTATAATGTTTCTTTTCATTGCGTGGGGAGATGACGTTCAATTTGCTTTGTTCCGTTGTCACGTGACGCTCATAAGGGAGACTGAGACAAGATGGCAAGTCAGGCCGCAAGCGAATTCGTAAAAAGTTCCAAAAATAGTTCGTAAAAAGTTCCAGAAATACTAGTACTTCTACAGTTTGCAGCATTTTGACTTCAGGCGCACATTTGTTTACGTCTGACAGAAACAAATCTTAAAACCGCATGACTCATTTGCATAAACTATTAGCACTCTTTGTGTCACTGTTGCGGTTCAGCTTCTGTTGGACTAAAGGACACGACTCAGTGGATTATTTGTGTTCTTTGTGTGACAGATGAGGTGCTGCTGATGCTGAGTCTGTTCTGTGCGTTTCATAAGCACAGAACAGGTCATACATATGGACCGTACAGCGATGCAGCTTCGTAGCTTATCAAAGTTGTACTAAAATATGTTTGTAATACGGTAATACTGTATACCACAGTAAAATCCTGAGAAGGTTTAGCGGTATCAAAATTTGGATACCTCCCAACCCTAGCCCTTGGCCATACCACTTTCCCCTTCACCTCAGTTTTGTGCGTTCATGTGTAGGGGTAGGAGTGTCCCAGTTACCGTTATGGCAGAGGGGTGGGGGAAAGTGGTAGAGCTATATACTCCTCCAAATGAAGATTTTTCAGAGGCACACTCCAAACGGACGGGTATGAACAATTTCCGGGAATGCCTTGCGAATCACCGGCACAAATTGCGGATGGCATGTTGGATTTCTGGCAAAAGCTGGTCTGTTTACATAAAAGCTGGCTGAGACTGCTGTTGATGTATGTGATTGTTCAAGGGGTGTCCCAATTCGTAGGGATTTACTTTCAAATCCTACCCCCTGTTGCTCAATTTCAAGGGACAAAGAGTTGGGGTAGAAATTAGAGATGGGATTGGCCCGTAGTCTCTCCAACGTGTCCAGAACACTTTCCCAGGGAGGAACAGATGCCCATGCCTCATCACCTTATCTCTGAGTTGCATTTTAAATCAAGTGAGTTTGGAATAATCTTAAATCAGCTGGTTAATAAGGACACTCTAAAAGTTGCAGTTCACTCGTGTATATGTTTTAATAACTTGGACTTCACAGCATTCCCAAATAGCTGGCGGTGATGTGGTGCTGCTTGAAAACTCAGGGTGAGAGGTAACTTTCATATTAGCTGGACATAGCCTGAGGTTTTCACACCATGCATGTTGAAGATTTAGTGGAATTTCACAAACTGGCTGTTACATACCTGACTTATTCCCCGAGTGCCCACCAAGGTTGTCCTCTGCTCAATTTAGAAACATCTTTGAATGTTACTGTGCTCTATTAGACGAGTTCTCTTACTCAGAGATGGATTTTGATGATTCGTGCATGTTTGATGTTTGATTAATCCTGTATTGTCCTGCATTTGAGATATGAAGTGCAGATCTAGGGCTGCTACTAACAATTATTTTAGTAGTCTAGTCAATGTTTGAGTATTAACCAAATAAAGATTGAAATATGGTTACTGAAGGCGTCTACCAAATGAAGTGTTTTAGATATACATATATTTTGTTGTTGTTAGATTTGTAATGAAATGCAGGTACTGTGCAATTATAGTTTATATTGTACAAGAAATGAGAAGTCGATATGTTCTTTGTTAATTTGGGACAGTAGAAAAAAGGGGTGAGGTTAAATAAGTATTTACTTCCTCCCACCCCTTTTTCGGACAAAAGTAAAATCTGTGTGACATTTATTTTTGTTTATTATTACAGAAAAAAACAAAACAAAAAAATTAACATTTTGTATTATATCTATGTATTTTCAGTGTGGACTACAAGAAGAAATAACAGTTTTAAGCACTTTTAAGTCTTTGTTCTTTGGATTAAGTCTTGTCAAGGCATTTTAAGAGGAAAAAGTAGCATATTCACAGTTTTGTTAGACTCCACAATATATTGCAATAAATATCGTACCGTGAGGTTCATACCATGACGATATTGTATCATGAGACTTGGACATCGTTGCACCCCTAATATCTATGTGTTTACGTTTTTTTCTGCATGTTCTAAGCATTACTGTCTGAATAAGCATTCATTCATTAGTGATAGATTTGATAATTCCACTGTGAAAGAGATATCTTAAATCTCTAAAACTATTTCTTACTCTGTATAGAAAAAAAAATTAATTAATTCAAGTGCATATGACAGATTAGACAAAGTTAATATTGTTGTCTTTAAGATATGTTGCCTATTTATTCTAGTGTTTTTGTTTATTTGTTTGTTTTTTCTATATTGTGAAAATATTGCAATAAATATTGTATGAGATTTGGATATTGTTACGTCTCTAATCATGAGCCTCCCCAGCATATCATGAGCTTTCCCATGATATTTCAATAAATATTGTCCCGTGAGATTCATATCGTGACAATATAGTATCATGAGATTTGGATATCATTACACCCCTACTATTTATTTATTTTATTTTTTTTTATTTTTGTTAAGTGAAGGTTATAATTTAAATCCCTGGTTGGACACGGGCATTAGATATGAAATAATGAAATACATGGAGGTATTTTCATAACTGTTACCTGGCAACCATACTGTTAAAGGCAAACACCTCTCTTTTGCACCATGTCTATAATTAGAGTAATAAATATAACTCACAACGACTTTACTCTGTTAAATGAAGGTTTCAGCTGTCAGAAAAAATGCCTTCCTTGCACATAAATTGTTTTTCAGTGCTGTCATTGTTAGAGTTTTTCTGTTTTAGGAGGATACTACTTCATGTGTTTTTGTACTTTTCTTCTCAACTTTTTGTTCACGAACTGATGTAAAACTATTATAAATATTTACCACAGACATTATCCCACCGAACCAAGTGAAAATTTGAAAAAGTGAAAACCCGTAAACCTTATGCAACGTTGTTTTTGGTCAGTTTCCTTTGCCGTCTCTCTCGCGTCCTCTGGTCCGGCCCTTTATCCCAATCAGCACGCTCCTCTCTTTTGTCAGCTTGACTCAAACTCATAATGTGTGATCATTCCTGCATCAAGGCTGCTGCCACACAGTTGCCATGGTGACGGCGGGTTGGCACCGCTCTGGACGCTGCAGCGGATCACTTACTCTCGCTCGCCCCTCGCTCGAGAGAGAGGGAGTGTGGGAGACATTATAGAGGAGCCCGGTGGAACACTCACTACATTTACATGCACAGAGAACTCTGAGTGGGCTACGCAACCACATTCAAAACATCTTTTCCCCAAACCCATTCACTCCCGGTCTGCAGCAGGTCAAAACACCGAATAAATGCGTCTAGTAATTTAACATTTGCACTAAAACTAGCAGCTAAAATAGCTAATATAAACAACTATCATACACACAGACTTTATAAAGAAGTGGACTAAGGGCGGCTGATGTTTTCCATAGTGTTCAGCTCCAGTCAAATGAACTTTCATATTAGGAATAGGAATTGATTTATGGACAAAAAGGTAAAATAAAAACACCAGCATCATGTAGAGCGGGTTAGTGTGAGAGACTTGATTCATTAATTTACAGCTATACATGACTGTTGCGAATTAATGTAAACATTCATTGTTTTGAGGTTCACTGACACCCCCTTTTTTTTTTTTTTTATGGTGTTATTATTTTAAATTCTGAACATTGTTTTTACAAGATGCATTTGAACCTTTTTGTTTGGCTTCATAATAAATATCCCCTATGGAAAAGACAGGGGATAAAGATCTGCAACGTTAATATGAACATTATAACACCAAAATTACATTTTTTGGAGCCGATGGAGCAGCCCATGAACACTTCTATTTAGAATGCGTGGCTAGTGGTTTAGCTATATATAAATGGACATAAAGTCTGTCATCATACAAACACTACTGGTCAAAAGTTTTGGAACACCACACTTTTTCCGTTTCAGTTTACTGTAGACCAAAACATATTCTAAACTTTTCATTCATGAAAGTGTCCACCTTTGGCAGATATAACAGCTGAACACACTCGTGGCTTGTTCTTTTTTACAAACAGAAATCAAATATTCTTCAGAAAGTTCCTCCCAAGTCTGTTGCAGAAGTTCCCATAAATGTGTGGCACTTGTAGGTTTCTTGGCTTTCACTCTTCTGTCCAGTTCATCCCAAACCAGCTCGATGGAGTTTAAGTCTGGACACTGTGCTGGACACTCCAGGTTTTCAAGCTTTACCATCTTGTTATGTTATTAGGTTCTTTTTTCAGACCAAGTTTGTTTTCATACGTGACAGTTTCGACTGCTCACTAGCATCTTCCTCACAGTGGTCACGTGATGTTGCTGTCACGTGTCTGGTCAGCTGATTTATACAGTTTTTGGCGCTGTCTTCCTACCGGTGGAGGCTGTCAGGTATAAAAACAAACTCTTGATCTGTTAAAAGAACCTAATAACATAAAATATCGGAAGACCAAATTAATCTTCTTTTTTTACCAGAGGGAACCAACAATTTTGTCCACGTCTGTAGGTGGGGCGTTTATTTGTTTCAGTCACTTAACAGACCAGGCATTTATTTGAGACCAGGCGGCAATTTGGGGCAGGCGATTAATTCCTTCCTCACAAATCTTGCTCAGCAAAACTGGGAAAATATGGTCCTCAAATTCTTTTAACCAGTTTGACTATAATTTACAGTTTTTATGGCACGAAGGGAAAAATTAGGGTGTTCTGAAACTTTTGACCGGTAGTGTATAACCACACAAACACAGAGAATTAAGCATTTACGTTGAGTATTTTATTGTCAGAGATGCAAGGAAGTTTGTTACTCACAACTTATTTGCTCTCTGTAGCACAAATAATTGATGCTACAGTGTTTTTATTTTATTTTTTTACTTTCACTTTAATATAAGGAATGAAAACGATGAAACAACTTGAGTTAGTCCTTGTAGTTTTTCATCGCTGTGAACCAAATGAACCTGAAAAAGTGAGTAAACGTCCAAACATTTGTCTCTTATACGGCTGTTTCTTACCTCTCCTCATCTGTACCTGATGTTAATTGGTCGGCCCTGTTACATGCAGCAGGCGTCCGAATGCATATCGGCTTCTCCAGATGTGTTATTGGGATCTGCAGATTCAAACCAAGGTGTTGCGTTTTAATTGTCGAGCAGTATTGATTGGGGAAGACAACAATAAAATCACTGCACAGTGGCTAATCCATTTTATTCTTATTGATACTTTGCAGTCACTTCACACTGGGGGTGTATAAGTTTTAAGTCGGTTCTATTGCACTATTAAAGGGCCCATATTATGCTATTTACTGATCTATGTTATAATGCTGCTTTCCCATCAAAAACAGACCTGGAGTTGTGTTTTGGTTTTTAAACTTCATACACCGTCTACAACTTCCACCTAGAATCACTAGGGTAATTTCAGACCTGGAGTTGCCTATTTCTACTAAACAAAAGGTAAAAGGTAGATGTTAACTTAAAAAAAAAAAAAAAAAAAAAAAAAAAAAAGCTTCATGAACAGAGCATTATGAACTTTGGAGTTGCAGACAGACTAATCATAAAGGATTATTCAAACGTGTGAATGAAACAAAACACAACTCCAGATGTTTTTGATGAGGCAACAACATTCTACAGGGTTCCCACTCTTTTTCACTGACAAAATTTCTAAACTTTTTCGTGACTTTTTTATGACTTTACAGCACCTACATGTGTAGAATTGATCATACTTTTAGGGCTAAATATGAAATGTTAACTCTTTCCAGTCACCTTATGGTTTGGTTTCACTTCGTGGAAACCGTCTGATCTCACAGCATTAGGATTTGTTCGCTCGACGGTAGGCGGGTACTTTTTAATCACTGTAAAGCACTTTGTGTTGCATTTTGTATGAAAAGTGCTTTATAAATAAAGTTTGATTTTTTGATTTGATTTTTAATTTAACCAATCGCTGCTATTTGGTCATGACGTATATAATGTGCCGCCATTGATCTCTTAAAATTACTGGATAAGGTGTTGCTGCTTGTATCTGCCTCCAGTTGATGTAGTGACACTCACTGATACTACAGAGAAAAAAGTCCCATGGGCCGAGACAAGATTTTTCTCAATGTAATCCCAAACTACTCGTGTTTGGCTGACAGGGCACCTACAACTTTCAAAAATGTCAGATTTTGTGGTGATTTTTTAAAAATCTATTTTTAGATCATAAACTTTTTCAAAATCCTTCAGTTGTCTTAAAGAACGCTTTATAATTGTTCGCTATGGCTCCGCTCTAGCTCCTCTTGCTCTGATTGGTCAAAGCGATCAAGTGATACATGAGCCTGCGCTTCGTGCATGCGCTCGTGTGCATTTGCGTGTGCCCGTGGGAGAAAAAAGCTCTACTGTGCATCCTCTGTCGGCCCGCAGCCACCAGAAGTACCTAGCAGGGCTAAAGGCGAATCTGGGATCATGCGCCATTGATCTCGGCACATTGACTTGAATGGATGGCCATTTTGAAACCCAGTGGGCTTGTGCACCGCTAACGAGGCTAACTGGTATATTAAGCTTTTCCCAAATCCCGTTGGAAGAAGGGCAATAACATCTTTCCCCTTGATAAAATCGTCTACATCCATCTCGACCATCTTTGTTTACTGTTGTGCTGCACCACAAAAGGGACCCAGTCATGGCTTCACAGCTCCTGGAAAATTACATTATCAATTTCCATGACTTTTCCAGGATTTCCATGACCGTGGGAACCCTGATTCTAACATGGCCTGAAGTTCTCAAGAGTCAATTTTGCATAATATCGAAGCTTTAAAATATATTGTTTGCGCAGACCAGTCAGTCACCCTGCATAAACACACACATTAACATGCAGTCACGGGGCTTTAAGTCTTAATGTTTACACCCACACTGACATCCCAACATTCTCTTGTCACAAATGAGCCTTTTAATTAACTGTAAACATGTAACAAGCTGTTAACGGCACCCAGCACTATAAAAGGCAAGAACCAGAACTGCTCCTGTTTACAATTCTCTTCACAGCGAACTTATTTTCACATCATTCATAATTAGAATAAATAACAAGTGCATTATACTTTTCAAAGGCTATAATATTATGTACATACGACTCTTATTTAAAAGCAAATCACTCATTTTGAAGTAATGAATAAATATGTTTAATTATATTTGAACGTTTAGTTTGTTTGAGAGCTGGTGAAAAGAAAAGAAATTTCTATTTACAAAGATGAAAAAATGTAATTGAAAACTTTTTAAAAATTGGTTTTCGAGGGATTCAAAAGCGTATGAGCTTGTCTTAGCTGTTAATTATGCCTTTTGCTGTATCTGATTTTATTGTAGCGGAAATGAAACTGGTTCGTTTTCAAGCGTTCGCAGTGGTCCAAAGTTGTTCCTCACTTTTCCTAACGCATCCCTAGAGTCCTCATTACTCACTAATCTTTACTAACAACTACTAGCATGCTAACAATGCTCTAACATTACTTCTTGGTTCACGGGTAATAAAAACACTTCATAATTCAATGCAGATAAAACACAGCGGTCTCATTTTGACTGTAAGAGCTGCTTTTTCAATATTCAGTCAAAAGTTTGGATACACCCACTCTATCAATGCTTTTTTCCTTAATTGTTTACAGTTTTCTACGTTTTAGATACACGCAGAAAACATCAAATATATGAAGCAAGATATTTGGAATTATGTAGCAAAGAAAAACATTTAAATTAACTATATGTATATTAATATAAAGAGGTTTGGAGTAAGTATAAAGGGTTTGCAGTATTGTCGACAAAGCAAAGGGTGGATACTGAGATAAATCTGAAACTAAAATATATATTAGGGATGTGACGATATCCAAATCTCTTGGTACGATATTATCACGATATTCATCTCACGGTACGATATTTATTGAGATATTTTTAAAAAGCTGATATAATTGTAGATCGGACACTTTTTTGCTTTTAAAATACCCTGACACGATTTTGGTGTGAATTATTTCCGTCATAATCCGAAGAATTCAAGTAAAGAACATATTTCTTCATGTTGTCTGCGCTGAAATGAATCATGGGATATGTAGTTTCCGATGTTTATAAACTGTTGCTACTACAAAACCATGTATTTAAGCAAAGGAACTTGTAATTCAATATACTATAACAGCCCAGGATATTATTGTGAGACTTTTGACAATACGATATCACAATATTTCGGTTATTGTTACATCCCTAATATATATATCTATAAAAATATTTTGTTGAATTATTTAACAATATTCCTTCCTTCATATAATTGATGTTTTCTGTGTAAAATAGTAAACGTAAAGAAAAACAACACTGAAGAGGGTGTGCATGTCCAGCGTTTATATATAGTATATACTATAACCACACCGAACAAATATTCATAATAATAACACTACTTTTAAAAATATATAATATATTCAAATTCTCAACATAGCCACCTTTACTTTGTCTTTTTTTTAGAGTTATTTAACTGTTTTTCTTTCCTACATAATTCCATATATCTTGCCACATATTTACTGTCTTCTGTATGATTATAAAATGGAGTAAAAGTAGTAAAAAACAGGAATGTAACAATAACTATATGTATGTGAAATATCGTGATATCGTATCGTCAGAAGTCTTGCAATAATATCGTGCGCTGTCTCAATATATCGAATTACAAGTTCCTTTGCTTAAATGCGTGGTTTTACAGTAGCAACATCTTATGAACATCAGGAACTTCATATCCCATGATTCATTTCAGCGCAGACAACATGAAGTAATATGTTTTTTATTTGAATTCTTTATGACATAAATAATTCACACCAAAATGTTGTCAAAGATTTGTTAAAAGCAAAAAAGTGTCCTATCTACAATTATATCAATGGCTCCAGAATATCGCAATAAATATCGTACCGTGAGATTTGGATATCGTTACATCCCTAGTAAAAAAGTTTGATTGGTATAGTGCATTTGTACTGGGGCAAAGCAAATTTCACTTTACTTCATGAAAAAAAAGAGTGCAGGCGCTTTGAGTCCTGACGACGTGTGTTATCAGTGAGTGGGTGCTCTGAGCTGACCTCCTGCTCTCATCGTTTTTCTAATTAAGACATTTGACCCGCTTCAAAACCACACGGGACACATGGGCGGACTAAGACTACCCAACAGCCTACGCATCACTTCTGTACATCTTAACCATCACTTCACACGTTAGACTCGAAAATCTATCGCCATTGCTTTCTTCAACAGCCCTTTTTTTAAATCTGAGGTGAGTAGAGTAGATAAAAATTGTACTCAAGTAAGATTAACGTTACTTCAGAATATTATTACTGAAGTAGAAGTAGTGTCCGAGAAAAATGCTCAAGGGAGAGTAAAACGTATTTGAGAAAACTAGTAATAACTGTCAGGACGTAACATGTTTATAATTTATAATTTGAAGATTATGTATTATGTTTTGAAGGAAAAAACATAATACATAATAATAATGCACAAAATCTGGTATTTTCAATGGATACACACAAAAATTAGAAAAACTGCATTATATCTGAAGGAATAGAGCAAGAAACACAAATTTCAAATGATTTTATATTGTCAACATCAAGCTTTTGTCACTTGTAGTAAGTGAACTAAAACTCAAGTAAGAATATTGTTACTTCAATAAAAATATTACTGAAGTAGGAGTATTAAAAGTAGTAAAAGTATTCTGTTGTTGTGATGTTGTGACCTCAAAAACATTCTCGGAGTTGTGTTTTGTTTTATTCTCACATGTTTGAGTAATCCTGCATTATTACTCTGTCTACATCTTCAAAGCTGGAAATGCTGTGTTCCATCTTGTGATGTCATGAAGTGGTAGTTTTTTTTTTATGTTAACTACATTTTACAAAATTTTTCCTTGGAAATTACAAGGCTGAAATCTTCCAAATGATTCTATTAATTGTGCATGAAGTTTAAAAACACAGTGGAGAACTTCCTCGATAACTGCATGACATCACAAGGTGGAACAGAGTGTTTTCCGTTTGAGAAAAGAACTCGGCCTAAATATGCAGGATTTGTGTGAATGAAACAAAACAAAACTCCAGGTATGTTTTTCACAAGGAAGCAACATTATAAAGGGTTCCCACGGTGATGGAAATCCTGGAAAAGTCATGGAAATTAGTAAATTCAATGAAAGTTTTGGAAAAGTCATGACATTTTAGTATCTCTTTCATGCAACTGCAGCGTTCTGTTAAGATCTGTTAGCGTGTTCCGTGGAAAATGATGACTGGAATCGATCGATTAAAATCACAAAGAATTTATTCCCTATTCAATGCAATTCTAAATCAAATCACTGTCCCTGATGGCCTACAGCTACACAGGACTTAGATCAGGCGGTCTGAACTTCTGTGTTTCCCTCAATCCAGAAATATAAAACAACAACATGAATATGCACTAGATTTCATTTAGAGGCAGGTCTATTTAGGCTTGGTGCCAGAACAGGACATCAGCTGCTCTGTAAAGAATTTCCTTAAAAATACACAACCTTCACAGCAGTATCTTTAAACACATATATCAGATTTCAGCGGTTAAGCATTAAGTCATTGTGTGACTTCATTAACAATATTTAAACAAATATATAATTTAAGTATTTAATCATTGCATGTGGTACAGTCATGATACTTTATTACTTGATACAACCTTCAGTTCTCATTAGGCTGTTTATGATTATTTCTGAACGTATGCACCTTTTGTTTAAAAGAGATGACAATAAATGCACTGACAGGATTTTGAATGTTAAAAAAAAAACTATAAAACCAAACCATAAGGTGAGTGGAAAGAGTTCATAACGTCCTAGAAAGTCTGATCAATTCTAGACATGTACGGTGCTGTAAAGTCTTGGAAAATTCACTTCAGATCATAAACAAATCACTGAAAGGTTTTGAAATTTTGTCAGTGAAAAAGAGTTGGAACCCTGATTATAACACTGATCAGGAAATTGCGTTAAATAAGCCCTACTTGAGTAAATATACAGTAACTTTACGCGCTATTACTTGTTTCTCCGACCTCTGTTGTTGTTGTTGCGTTGTATCACACCCACATGACCACGAGAAAGAGCAGCTACGGCCAATGTCTCCCGCTCAAACGCATCTACATAGCATCCACAGCGGCACTACTCTTAATTGATAACACTTTAGCACCGCGCACATTGACTTTGCAACCTTCACACGCTCCAGTGGTAAATGAGCCATTTAATTAGCTGTTAACATGTGGTTAGGGGGATCTCTAGCCAGCCCTGTAAAAACCATAGGCGTTTTATAAGCAGTGGTAGACCTATATTCGAGCTGGGAGTGAAAATGACCCACTGGTCCTGTTTGTGGTCATTCAGAACCAAAACAAGATGAAGATAAAGACTGAACATACACATTGCAGACTGGAGATTAAAATGGCTGTCAATCACATGCTCTGTAAGGTTAGAGAAGCAATTTTTGAAGGCGCATTGTGTAACTTTTCTGATGCTCACGGTGGGAATTACGAAATATGAAACTACCATAATTTCTGGACTAATGAGCGCACTTGAATATAAGCCACAGGTGTCCACGTCTTCAAGAACGTTTTCAAGTTCAGGCCATCTGCTTTTATCGCCTCTGAAAGTTTTTGTCGTCTATTTGAATTGAGTCAGTTTGTCACGCTGCCGTCCCCAACGTCTCACCATCGACTCATTGATGCCGAGCTCACGTGCAGCAGCTCTGTTTCCTTCTTCCACAGCCACAGCAATCATCTTTAACTTAAAAGCTGCATTACCTGCATTGCTTTGTGTGTTTTCCATGAGGAGTGTGTGTGTATGAAGCGCAAAATAACTGTTCAAAACACAATCAAACGAGCATCTTCCTCCATCTCTCCCTGAACTCTACTGTGCGTGTCTCCTGCAGAAAGAGCAGCTGTCCTGTTTGTATCATGTCAGTGTCTTGGAGGATTTCAGCAGATTTCAGACTCTCTCGGGGGCGGGGTTAGTTGTATTGATCAGGTATGAGTGGATGTCTGGCTACTGAAGTTTGAGACGTTTCTTCTCGTCATTTACACACTCCCCTGCATTTAACACACACGGGTAAGACACACCCTCCACACTAATGTTCATTTATCATCATAACTTTTTTTATTACACTGCAATAAATTGTTTGAGTGCGCTGACAACATCTCTAGCAACGCTGCAACTTCATGTGAACCCTAGATCCATGTGTAACCGCACAGACAGCGGAGTTTTCTGTAGTCAGACTGCACGTATCCGCTGTGTTGCCAAACCATAGACCGTTTATATGACTGGACAATGTGCCAAACAAATAATCTGTCCATATATTATCCGCATCACTCTATAAGACACAGGTTTCAAAGTGTGACAAAAATGTAGCGGCTTATAGTCCGGAAATTACGGTACGTTCCCAATTTGCCTCAATATTTGCGAACTTCGATGAGCTTCATTTGACTGGAGCACTCCCTTTGTCCACTTCTTGATACAATTTAAGGCAGAAGACTTTAAAAATGAAAAAAAAAAAAAAAAAAAGTGACTTTTACGACCACTCAGCCTTTCATATTTAAGCTGTATACATTATTTCTAGTTACATGACAGGAAATATAAAAGCTTTGGCCATACCTGCTTGTTAATGCCCAATCTCATCATATCAGTGTGCAGTGGAACAGCAGTGGCTCTAATGGAAACTATTATTGTGTCCTTAGGCAAGACACTTCGCCCACATAATCTATAATATGACTGCGCTGTGTAAGTGAGTGATTGGTGGTGGTCACAGGGTCAGGTTCATCATGATAATTACTAACTTATCAGTCAAAGCATGATGGATGGAAGTCTTTTCTGCAGTCAATATGTATCATCTGTACATTTTCTTTGCATTAGTGTTATTTTTCTGCACTATGATAAGATTTGAGCTGTAGCCGTTTGAATAAATAGCCTAACTCCTGTGACTCATTTAGTGTTACATTTATTTGTTGTTGCTCATACTCATCAACTGAACTGTATATAGATTTTTTGGGGAGCTAATCCTGCTTCAGGGCTGTTGTGTCAGTGGCATAATAGCATTCAGTATTATGGTTTATTATGGTTTATATTTTGGCCTACAGCTTCGCTCTGTAAAGCATCTTTGAATGTCCAAAAATGCTCTTTTTAAATCTATGCATTACTGTAAAAGATGACAAAAATCAATGAAGCGCAACATAATAAGGTCTGATACTATTGTATTTTTCTGACTATAAGTCGCTCCAGAGTATAAGTTGCACCAGCCAAAAACTGCGGAATGAAAAAAGAAACAAAATATTTTAAGTCGCACAGGACTAAAAAATGCACTTTGGGGGAAATTTATTTAATAAAATCAGAGACCAAGAATCGGAATTTCATCCTGAAAGGCAAGTTATAGTAAAAACAATAGAACAGAGAACAACAGACTGTTAACCTCACATATGAACAGTTCTTCAGATAACTATAGCATAAACAACAGAACAAGTTTACCAAACTCTCCATCTCACTCCAAATCACTAAATTCATTGAATCCTTCATTGTCAGTGTCACTTCTGAGCAACTCCTTGACCACCGGAGGTTAACGGAGCACCGCTTCTTCTTCTGTGTAGCTGTCGTCAGACTCAGTTCTAGTCATCTAGGCATCATTCTAGGCATCAGTTCTAGTTAGAATTATTCCGGCCTTTTCTGGACAGGATGGTTTCGGTTGGCACTGAAGTCCAGACTTTGATCTTTGTTGATCCATCCAGTGACTTCCAGGAAAGTTGCATAGTGCACCCTCTCCTTTGTCACAAGTTTCTCGCTCACTCCAAACTTTCCTTCTGCTGTTCGATTACCGTTTTCGGCTGCATTTTTCGCTACTTGCAGCTTGCAATCTGCAAAATATGATTTTCTTTTTGGGGGCATTTGTGTTTCAGTCTTTCTCAGTCGTCTTTATAAGTTTGTTTAGATTTCAAATTTTCAGTGGTACAGAAGTAATGGTGCGATCAACTGACATGATACAGACAGAACAGAGGCTCTTTCTGCAGGAGACATGTGCAGTAGAGCCAAGTGACAGTGGTACAGGAGTAACAGGAGCAGCAGATTCTGACACACAAGACTAGAGACTCTCACGGCTTCAGTGTGAAAATTTTAATATATAAGTCGCACCGGAGTATAAGTCACAAGACCAGCCAAACCATGAAAAAAAGTGTGACTCATAATCCGAAAAATACAGTATGAAACATTGACTCTTGTGAGATTTAAGTCATGTTATAATGTTGTTATCTCTTCAAAAACATCTGGAGTTGTGTTTGTTTCATTCATCTATGTTTGAGTAATGCTTTATTATTAGTCTGTCTACATCTCTAAAGCTCAAAATACTCCGTTCTGCCAAGTTAATAGCTACCGTTTACCTTTTGTTCATCAGAGATTGGGAATTACAGAGATTAAATTACACAAATAATTCTAGTGAAGGTGTCTGGAGTTTAAAAACACAGTCCAATACGAGTGTAACAGAAAGATAAATTACAGAGACAGACAAAGCTATTACAAATCAGTGAAGTCCCGCCATCTATAACCCTGTCAACACAAGTCTGTACATGATGTTGTGGTATTTTCTAGAGAAGTTACATTTGTTTTGAGGAGGCAGGGGCGGCCATATTGGGGCTGTAGACAGATGGTGTTGTGCAGGGAACCTTTGACTGGGCCATGTTTTGTCTGGCTCTTCGCACTGGCCTTTCCTCCTCCTGTCAGCCGCATAGGATAGAGACAAACGACAGCACAACACAAGCTTTGGAGAGTTTGAAATGAATGTTCCAAAACTTAGAAAAACACTGGATTTTTGGAATTGGACTTTTGATAAATGTGGGATAAGGGTGTGATTCTAAAAAAATAAAATAAAAAAGTAAAAAAAAACTTCAAAACTCTATCTATTTCCCTTTCCATCTAAAAACTGACAGAATGTTTCAAAAGGACAATGTTTGAGTTATTTTATTTTGTTTTGGTGGAGGATCCCAACCTGCTTCTCATTAATATATGTTATTAATTAGTATAAAATGTTTCACAATATGGCATTATAATATCTTTTAAATCTATGTTATGTAACTTGGTGGAAGATCTGACTTATATTTTTGGAGAACTTATTGCTTCATTAATGAATGTTACATTGCTTGAAAAACAAGTATTCTTGCTGCGAGCAACGTCGCCTTTCCACAGATTTGACATGTAACTTGGCCTGGTGGCGTCACTGTCTCCATGGCGATAAATACATTTAAAGCCATAGTATGGTTTTGCTTAATTTGGGCGGCAGTAGCTCAGTTTGTAGAATGTTCATTCACTGATCCAAAGGTTTGCGATTCGAATGCTGCTCTTGATGCAAAAATCATTGGGCTAGCGGTCACATACACTAATCCGAAGTTTGGCGGTGTGATTCCAGCTCCCACAGATGAATGCTGCTGTTTTGTCCTTGGGCAAGACACTTTCCCACCTCACCGCCAGTGTCTGTGTACTCTGGTGTATGAGTGTATGTGTGATTGGTTCCTTTTTGTAAAGTGTTTGAGTGTCTTGAAGGTAGAAAAGTGATATATAAAAATGTGACCATAAGCTTTGTTTATAAAAAAAAAATGATATAAAATTATAGAAATAAAGTGGGTTTGGATACTGGGAAGCATTTAAGGCAAAGCAATAATTTCCTTCTCTATGACAGTTCTACTCATTTTACTAAAACACCACTAAATTACCGTATTTTTGGGACTATAAAGCGCACTTAAAATCCCTTAATTTTCTCAAAAATCAACAGTGCGCCTTATGTATTAATTGTGGTTGTGATTATTGACCTCGAACTGATTTTCACACATATTCCACTAAGTCGTGTTCTAAGTTTAGTCCAACAGAAGCTGACCGCATTAGCGCACAAGAAGCGAGCAGTTTTTCAGCTCTTATAGTTTATGCAAATGAGCCATATGGTTTTAAGTTTCGTTTCTGTAAAATATAAACGAATGCGCATGAAGCTGCATTAAACACATTATTACTCAATGTATGTTTGAGTCCTCCTCGTAGGAAATAAAAAAGTCTCAAGTTTCAAGTGTCTTCCCTTTGTTTCGCTTAACTGCGCCTTATAATCCGGTGCACCCTCTGTATGAAAATAGATGAGAGAATTCAACATTATTGATATTGCACCTTATAATCCGGTGCTCCTTATAGTGCGATAAATATGGTATCTTTATATTTATTGAATTTTCTTGCCTAGTTTAGCAATTTTAAAATTTTACTTTCTGGTTGTAAATCTTGGGAATTCCATAACATGTTGTACTCTGGCCCAAACTCTAAATATACAGAGAAATTATTATTTGACAAACACAAATATCAGAAAACACCTTTATTTAGTTTGAATAGTGCGTCTTGCTCATAAACTGGAATATTTGGACAGAATTCTCCCTGGGGCGAAGCCATCAGTATGTTTTTTAGAAATTCTCTACCTCCTGTAATTCTCAACACAATTTTCAACATTTCTTCCCACATTGATTCTTGATTTGTGTAAAACTGTCTTTTATATTTACAACAGGCATTATCCCACCAAATAAAGTAAATGTTAGAGAATCATAAAAGCCTGACATGCGAACTTTAAGCAACACTGAACAGAACTTGGACCTTTTATACTTTACATACATATTATCTTACACTTTATTTTTGATTTCCTGTTGGTTTTTTGGCGTGCGGACTTGGATTGTGGCGTTGGTGACACAGACAGCGGCGTGAGCGTGTTTCCGTCGGAGGGCCGTGCGCGTTATCGGCTCGAGCAGTGCGGCCGCGTGAGGCTCTGCGGTTCCTGATTGGTTTTATGGACGGGCGGCTGCTGCTTTTGCACGGCTCTGATCGGCCAATTAGTGCAGAATGATAGATGATGAGGGGTAAAGGAGAGAGGGGTCGTAACGGAGGAGAGAGAGAACGACGGACGGAGGGAGGGACGGAGGGAGGGGGAGCAGGGTCATAATAGAGAAGAGCAAGGAGAGAGAGATGATGAGCAGGGTTATAATAGAGATGTATAATAGAGATGTGAGAGAAAGAGGGATGGAGAAAGAGAATGAGAGAGAAGAGAAAAGAGAGGGAGAAGCGTGGTCGTAATAGAGAAGAGAGAGAAGGGGGGATGGAGAAAGATAGAGGGAGAGAGAAAGAGAAAGGGAGCAGGGTCATAATAGAGAAGAAAGAGAGGGAGCAAGGAGAGAGAGAAGATGAGCAGGGTTATAATAGAGATGAGAGAGAAGGGGGGATGGAGAAAGAGAGAAAGAGAAGGGGAGCGGGGTCATAATAGAGATGTGAGAGAAAGAGGGATGGAGAAAGACCGAGAGAGAAAGAAGAGAAGAAGGGACATAATAGAGAAGAGAGAAAGGGAGAGATGGAAAAAAAGAGAGGAAAGGGGCAATAAGAGGGAGAGAAGGGAAGCGGGGTTATAATAGAGAAGAGAGAGAGAGGGAGGAAGGGAGAAAGATAGAGGGAGAGAGAGAAGGAAGGGGAGATGGGGAGTGAGGGGAGGAGAGAGAAGGGGAGCAGAGTCAGAAAAGCCAGAGGAACGGGGGGAGAAAGATAAAGGAAGAGAGAGAGAAAGGGAGCAGGGTCACAATAATGAAGAGAGAGAAAGAGGGATGGAGAAAGGTAGAGGGAAGGATGGAGAAAGATAGAGAGAGAAAGAGAAGGGGAGCAGGGTCATAACAGAGAAGAGAGAGAAAGAGGGATGGAGAAAGATACAGGGAGAGAAAGAGAGAGGGAAGAAGAGTGAGAAGGAGAGCACGGCTATAATAGAGAAGAGAGAGAACGCGGGATGGAGAAAGAGAGAGAGCAAGGAGAGAGAAGATGAAGAGGCTTATAATAGAGATGTGAGAGAAGGAGGGATGAAGAAAGAGAGAGAATGGTCATAATAGAGAAGAGAGAAAAGAGAGATGGAGAAAGAGAAGGAGGGCGCAAGGAGAGAGAGAAGGAAAGCAGGGTTGTAATAGAGAAGAGAGAGAGGGAGGGAGTTAGAAAGATAGAGGGAGAGGGTAGGAGGGAAAAAGACAGAGGTAGAGAGAGAGAAAGGGAAGGGGAGAGAGGGAGGGAGAGAGAGAAGGAGAGCAGGGTCATAAGAGAGGGGAGGGAGGAAGATAAATGGAGAGAGAAAGAGAAAAAGGAAAGGGGAGATGGCGAGAGAGGGAAGAAGAGAGAGAAGGATTGCAGGGTCATAACAGAGAAGAGAGTGAAGGAAGGATGGAGAAAGATAGAGGGAGAGAGAGAAAGAGAAGGGGAGCAGGGTCATAGTAAATGAGAGAGAGAAGGAGAGATGCAGAAAGAGAGATGAGGAGAGAGCGAGAAAGGGAAGGGGAGATGGGGAGAGAGAGAAGGAGCGAGAAAAGGGGAAGAGTTTCATAACAGGAGAGGGGAGAGAGAGATGGATAAATAAAGGAAGAGAGAGGGAGGAAGGAGAGAGAGAAGGGGAGCAGGGTCAGAAGACAGAGAGAGAGAGAGAGAAGGGGAGGTAAGATGGGGAGAAAGGGAAGGAGAGAAAGAGAGAGAGAGAAGGGGGAGGGGATAGAGATGAGAGAGGAAAGGAAGAAGAGAGCGAGAATAGGGTCATAATAGAAGAGAGAGGGAGATACGGCGAAAGATGAAGAAGACAGAGAAAGAGAAAAGGAAAGGAGAGATGGGGAGAGAGAGGAGGAGGAGAGAAGAGGGAGCAAGGTCATAGTTGAGAAAAGAGAGGGAAGGATGGAGAGAGAAGGGAGAGTAGAAAATTAATAGAGGAAGAAGAGAGAGGGAGGAGAGTGAGGACAGATAAATAAAAAGAGGAAAGGAGGAGAGATCGCCGAGGAGAAAAAGAAGGAGAAGATAAATCAGGATTTTAATAACTGAGAGTGAGAGAGAAGAGCAGGTAGAGCGGGCAGACAGAGAAAGGGAAGGAGAGATGGAACAGATAGATAGAGAGAAAGAGAGATGGAGGAAATTTGAGAATACAAATAGACAGGGAGGGAGAGAGGGATGGAGAAGAGAACAGCGTCATAAAAGAGGACAGTGAGAGTGATGGAGAGAGAGGAGAGTGAGATGAAAGATGAGAGACAGAGGGAGAGGAAGAGGACAGGGATGGATGGATAAAGGGAGAAAGACACAGAGAGAGAGAGAGGGGTGGCAAGATAGAGGGAAAGAGAAAGAAGAGACGGAGAGTGTGTGAGAGAGAAAAGGAGAGAAGGATAAGGAGGTTATAAATGGGAGAAGGGGAGAGAAAGAGAGAGGGTTAGGTGGAGACAGAGATGGATAGAGCGGGAGAGAGAGAGGTAGCGTGCTAGAGTGGAAGAAAGAGAGGAGGAAATGGAGGAGCATGAAGGAGAGGCATGGATGGAGGGAGGGAGTAAGACACTGAAGGACAGAGAGAGAGAGGGAAAGGGAGATTAAGAGAGAGAGAGATGGGGAGGGCATAAAAGGGAAAGAGAAACAAGAGAAAGGGAGAGAGAGAGGGAAAGAGGATGAGAGAAAAGAGATGGAGAGAGAAAGGAGAGTGAGATGAATGAAAGATACGAGACAGAGAGGAAGAGGGATGGAGGGAGGGAACAAGACACAGAGGAAGAGAGAGAAAGGGAGATGAAATGAAAGCGAGAGGATGGCGAAATAAAGGAAAAGAAGGAGAGGGGAGAGAGAGAGAAGAAGAGAGAACAATAGAGAGGATTTAATGGGGAGAGGAAGAGAGAGGGAAAAGAGTGAGATGAAGAAAATGAAGAAAAGATAACATATAGAGACAGAGAGGAAGAGGAGAGGGATGGATGGAGGGAACAAGACACAGAGGAAGATAGGGGGAGAGAGAGAAAGGGAAATTAAGAGCGAGAGGGAGGTCTTAAGTGGGAAAAAGAGGGGGTGGTGAAATAAAGAGAAAGAAAAGGAGGAAGAGAGAGAAAAGAGAGAAAGATGGAGAGGTTACAATGGTGAGAGAGGATGAGAGAAAAAGATGGAGGGAGAGGGGAGAGTGAGATGAAGAAAAGATGACAGAGAGAGAGGAAGAGGAGAGGGAAGGGTGGAGGGGACAAGACACAGCGGAAGAGAGGAAGATTAAAAGAGAGAGAAGGGGATGTCATAATTGGTAGAGAGATGGAAGGAAAGAGAAGGAGAGGGGGCAAAAGAGAGAAAGATACGAGACAGAGAGGAAGAAGAGAAGGATGGATGGAGGAAACGAGACACACAGGAAGATAGAGGGATAGAGAGAAAGGGAGATGAAATGAGAGAGGGTGGCGAAATAAAGGGAAAGAGAAGGAGAGGGGGGAGAGAGAGAAAAAGAGAGAAAGATAGAGAGGTTATAATGGGAAGAGAGAGAGGGAAAAGAGGTGGAGAGAGGGGAGAGTAAGATGAATAAAAGATACGAGAAAGAGAGGAAGAGGAGAGAGATGGAGGGAGGGAACAAGACACAGAGGAACAGAGAGGAAGAAAAAGAAATGGAGATTAAGAGAGAGAGAGAGAGAGAGAGAGAGAGGGTGGCTAATTAAAGAGAAAGAAAAGGAGAGAAAGATAGGGGGAGGGGTAGAAGGAAAAGAGATGTAGAGAGATGGGAGAGTGAGATGAAGAAAAGATAAGAGAGAGAGGGAGAAGAGAAGGATGAATGGAGGGAACGAGACACAGAGGAAGAGAGAGAGAAAGGCAGATTACGAGCGAGACAAGGGAAGGAGGTGACAAGATGGAAGGAAAGAGAAGAAGAGGGGGGAGAAAAGGAGAGAAAGTGGGAGGTCATAATGGGGGCAAAAAGAAAGCGAGAGAGATATGGAGCGACTGCGAAAGAGAAAAGCGAGAGGGGGAGCGAGAGATGACGGGAAAAGAGAGGGAGAAAGGGAGGGTGCGAGAGAGAGCAATCCACAATCGCAAATGACTTCTCCAATGTCCCGCTGCAAATTAAGAGCACGTCCAGTCTAATGCGTTTTCATTTGAAATCAGTGTTGTAAGAGGAGAATTATCTGTCCATATAGAAGATTAAAGATTTATGACGGCACTTTCTAATAAGGCTGTTCCAAGGGTACCACACTGTTTTATCACAACTGGAGGTGGACTCGACCGTAATGTGTACAGAACATGGGAGGGTTCATTATCTAATTGCGGGCATATTTTCCGTTAATGGGCTCATTTACAAAGGCATATGGTAAAGCCGTGTCTATAGATACAAGTCCTGCGCAGTAATTTGAGCTGAATTGACTTTATAAAAGACTATTTGAGGGTTAGAGCGAAGAGCATGGACACAAAATAGATATATTTTGTTATATATTTTTATTATATGCATCTCACTGGTCATGCCCTACATCAGTGTTTCCCAAAGTTGTTTTTTTTTCTTTTTTGGGGACTCATGTTTTAAAAGTCACAAATCTTCACAACCCAAGTCAATAGACATTATTCTTAAATTTGTGACCATTATTGAACTTTAATGAGGATATTTTATTGTTGACTGAGTGATCGTGGCTCTCTGAAACAGTTAGTATTATCGTATTCGTGGGTAAAAACAACAAAATATTTTATCAGAAGTGCCTTTCGTTTAGGCGGTGACAGCGTTTTTGGGCTTTAAAAACACAACAATCTGAAACCACCCTCCAGAGTGGAAAAGTTGAATACGCTCCGCCGTAGCGTTTCCGTCTACACTGCCCAAGATGCAAAACTCTGGTCAGATCTGCTCACGTCATGTACGCGTTTACATCCAGTAATACATACAGTACACAGAAACAAATATGTCGGATGGCATGCATACCCAGTTAAATTCCACACAGTTTTGCATCACCGTATGTATGCAGATTTCCTCTTGAAATAAAAAGTGAAGACCTGAACCCACTTTTGCGCGTTCTGTTCAGACATCATATAAACATAGTCTAAGGCGCATTGAATTATAAGGCGCAATATTAATTATGTTAAATTCTCTCGTCTATTTTCATACATAAGGTGCACCGGATTATAAGGCACATTAAGCGAAACAAACGGAAGACACTTGAGACATGAGACTTTATTTCCTACGAGGAGGACTCAAATATAGGTTGAGTAATAATGTGTTTAATGCAGCTTTGCACACATTTGTTTACATTTTACAGAAATGAAACTTAAAACCGCATGGCTAATTTGCATAAACTATAAACAATAAAAAAAAAAAACAGCTCGCTCCTTGTGCTCTCATGAGGTCAGTTTCAGTCAGACTAAAGAACACGACACAGTGGAATATATTGAAAATCAGTTCGAGGTCAGAAAGCATAACCAAAATTAATACATAAGGCACTTCGGATTATAAGGCGCACTGTTAATTTTTTTTTTTCTGAAAATTAAAGCATTTCAAATGTGCCTTATAGTCTGAAACATACAGTACTCAAGTACTCAATTACGGCGTCCAGCATGATTTTTGTCTTGGTGAAAGCTCGGACCACAGTTGATACTGATCCTTAGCCCAGGCGTCCATGATCCATTGGCAGATCGTGGCGTAAGTCGCTCGGCGCTGTCTCTCTGTCTTGGTGAATGTGTGTTCTCCTTCTCTCATCCACTGCTCCCACGCAGCTCGCACTTTAACTTTAAAATGGCCTTGAGTTTAAAGTCGGCGTTGTAAGCGTGTCTCTTGACAGGTGCATTTTGATATTAAAAGGAATCACAGTATGTATTACTCCGCGATGCTCTTGACTACGGTAGTCGTAATGCTGCAAGTGGTGCGGCTTTGTAGTTTACTAAAGTCGTACTAAGACATCCAAATAAATTCATATATAAGGCACACAGTTGTTTTTTTGATGAAATGAAAGGTTTTTAAGTGGGCCCTATAGTGCAGAAAATATGGTATATGAATGGACAATGTGCCAAACAAAGAATCCATATATTTGTTGCATCGTTGTATAAGATGCAGGATTCAAATGTGAGAAAAAAGTAGCGGCTTATAGTCCGGAAATTACAGCACTCAAACACGTGTGAATGAAACAAAACACAACTCTGAGTTTGTTTTTGATGAGGTAATATTATAACATGTCTTAAACCTCATAAGAATCCATTTTGTGTAATACAGGACTTTAAATGCTTTGAGAATCACATGGTACTTCTTGTTATGAACTGGAGCTGTGTCTGTTTTTAACTTTAAAAAAGCCTGTATTTGCTGTGATAGACTAATTTCCCCGAGGCTTTAGTGCAAAATAAGAAAAGAAAAGACAAAGAATGATGCTTTTTTTGTGTTATTGAATCTCGGGTAAGGCGGATTTACAAAGCTTTTGATCAAAACACTCACTGATCAATACAGCTAATTACCAGCAAAAAGAAAAATGGAAATGCCAATAATAAAGGATAAAAATGTCATTTGAATGAGCTAGAGACGCCGTTGTCTTCAAAGTCCTGTATCATGCCATGCTAACTTGATGTTTTTGAGAGTTTAACCGTCACGTAATGTTCAATGGATCCTGATCAAAAACACATTTAGTATTTCGACAATCACCTCAACTCATTATTCGTTATAAGTCATCTCGTTGGATTTCCAAGTTTGTCAAATTGGTTTTCACATTTCAGTATAGTTCCAATTTATTGTACTGTAGTTTCTTCAAGTGCGTTTGGCAGGTTTTGAAGATTCTCTCATTTGGTGGGATAATACCTGTTATAAATATAAATGATAGTTTTACACAAATCAAGAAAGTATTTGCGAAGAAATTTGGAAAAATACGTTGAAAATGACAGGGAGAGTTTTATTTTGGAGACATCACACTGGGAGAAAAGTTATAGGCACAATTTACGCAATAAACCAATTTTCCTGATATTTTAAACATTACTCCAACAAAATAAAGCAGTTTTCTTGTATTTTGGTTTGTCAAATAATCATTTCTGTTCACATTACAGGAGTTTTGGCCCAGTGTAGACCGTGGTTGCTAGGTAACAGTTCTGAAATTCCCTAGTGTCATGTAATAATTTCCAACCAGGAAGTCAAGTTTGAAATCTAAAAAAATGGCCAAACTGGAAAAAAAGGAAATTCTCTAGTATGATCTTAAAGGTGCACGGTGTACCTTTTTGGTTGGGGGTCCGTCACCTGCTTGTTTCTATGGATACGCCATTGCTCTGCCTGGAATGTTGCACAGTATGACATTAAACTCTACTTTACATTTATTCAATTACAGGTGGTTTTATGGCTCAAAAATACCAAGAAAAAAGGCATTTTGACTGTGAGCGGGGTCGCCTCTCCACAGATCTGACCTTTAACTTGGTCTGGTTTGGTCTCCATGAAGATAGAAAGTTTTAATGCCATACTGTGAAACATTCCAAACAAAGCAATAACATCTCCATGGACAACTCCTCCACTAGAAAAGTTACACAATGCACTTTTTAAAATAATGTTCTTAACTACATTTAATAAAATTACTGGTCCAACCTGCCATAGGCTCTGCTCTTGCCCAGTTATTTCATAAGCTCTGCAATCATGTTATAGACGACCAAGCTTGGGTGTACTAAAGTTTTATTACTACTGAGATAAAAATCGATATCAAATATTTTGTGTC
This sequence comes from Boleophthalmus pectinirostris, assembly GCF_026225935.1. Classification (NCBI taxonomy): domain Eukaryota; kingdom Metazoa; phylum Chordata; class Actinopteri; order Gobiiformes; family Gobiidae; genus Boleophthalmus; species Boleophthalmus pectinirostris. The sequence goes on along the minus strand of NW_026571353.1, from coordinate 30,995,642 downwards.
CACTTGAAGATCTAAACATGAATAAAGGTCTGATGGCTCACTGTAACCTGTTTTAAATGCACATTTTTGAATTATTTACTAAAGATGAAACAATAACCAAAATATCATATCATATCACGTGTAATAGAATACATGCAAGGTAGAGCCGCCACGTTTACATGAGAGCTTTCCAATTCGAATAAATAACGATATCGATATTTTGGTTATCGTTACATCTCTACTAAATAATTTAACAATGTAAAACAAGTTACAATGAGCCATCAAACCTCTATTCATGTTTGGATCTTCAAGAGGACACAAAATATTTGTTACTGACTTTATCCAAGTACGATATTGATATTTTGATATGATACCGGTCTCTCAATAATATCATGGGCTTTCACAATATATTGATTTACAAATCTCATTGCTTGAATTCATTGTTGTGATGCAGTAATAGCTAAAAAAAAAAAAAAAGCTCACGCACAAAGGGAACTACAAAGACCATGATTCTTTGCTGTTTCAGTGTAGACCACATGAAGAAATTGCTGTTATTAAGCACTTTTAAATCTTAATTCTTTGCATTATAACAGCACCAAAGGCTTGTCTTGACATTTTAAAAGGAAAAAGTAGCACAATTTTGTTAGCCTCTACAAAATATCGCAATAAATAAATCGTACTGTGAGATGCATATTGAGAAAATATTGTATCGAGGGATTTGGATTCTGTTACATCTTTATTATTCACTGTACTCACCGTTAGTCTCTGTCCCTCGATCGGTCCTCTGCTTTGTGTTTTGGTAAAAGGTTTGGACACCCCTGGTCTAAATAAAGCCTTAAGATGAGCTAGAAAAGCTAAAAGATGCTTCACTTGAAAATGGTCAAAGTAGAAAATGGAAAATAAAATCTTTCTCAATAGAATTCCAAGACTTCATTTCACTTGGGTCTTTTCAACACTAAATTATGCAATGTCAGGAAATTGATTTTTTTTAAAACTCTAAATTGATCGTGAGTCTTTGTAGCTCTTCATGCCCTTTCATTTGATAATCCAATCTGCACCAAACCTTAATTTCACTAACTCGACACAGGCTGCTATTTTTATTATCCTTTTTCTTCTGAATCTGCAGTTGTGTACTTCGGCAAGACACTGCACACTGTGTTTTTTCACTTTTATGTTTATTATTGGATCAAGCTTGCAGGAATAAAGCAGATCTATTGTGTATTTTGTGTAATTATTCACTGTATTAACCATCAGTCTCCCTCCATCGATCCTCTGCTTTTTCTGTGTTTTGATAATCGGCCCTTGAGGTTTGGACAGCCCTGCTCTAAATAAACGCTTAAGATGCACTTTGTATTTTTCTGGTCACATGTTTGTAACTTTGCTTTAATTGGAGATGTTTTTATTCCTCAAAATATCTTGGAAAAACATACATCCTTGAGCACGTTTCTCAAATGTGGAAGACAACTCCACTTGAAATTCGTAATCTTCTTTAACCTCAGATACAAGTTTAAGCTCTAATTGCTCATTTTGCAGTTACTCTGTCCTCTTTGTTATTTCTTTTTTACACATAAGACATATTGTGTGTGGTCTTGGCTCATTAGGCAAGCACATCCTCACCAAAAAGCTGTATACTGCACCTTTAACTTAAATATTGGCTCCAAAAAAACAGAAATCGAATCTGTATTCATGGGTTTCATTCAAATGGTTCGTTCCCGATTTGAAGGATTTTATGATAATCATTCAAGGATATAATATGTTGCTCTGAATCACTTTATTACTATAACAACAGAGGACTGTTGCAATGCTAAATCCTTCAAATGAGAAAATTATTTTTATGTCTGAAACCCATGAATTGGCATTCAGCTGCATTGCTACTTCTCTCTGTTTAAAGGTCCTATATTACATAAAACTGACTCTTGTTAAGCCATGTCATAATGCTGTTTACATACATACCTGATGTTGTGTTTTGTTTCATTTACACATGCTTGAGTAACCCTGTCTACATCTCCAATGCTCAAAATGCTCTGTTCCACCTTGTGATGTCATGCAGTGGTAGTTTTCAAGTTAACAGCTATGTTTTTCCTTTAGTTCAGTTGAGACTGGCAATTCCAGGGCTGAAATTATCCAAATGAGCCTAAATATCATATTTCTCGGACTATAAGTTGCTCCAGAGCAAGTTTCACCAGCCAAAACATGTGCAATGAAGAAGAAAAAAACATATATAAGTCGCACCGGACTATAAGTTACACTTTTTTGTGGAAATTAATTTTATAAAGTCAGAGACCAGGAACTGACATTTCATCTTGAAGGGCAAATTATAGCAACAACAATAGAATAAAGATCAACAGGCTGAATAGGCGTCTGGTATGTTATTGTAACATATGAACCGTTCTTCAGATAACTATAGCATAAACAACATAAAATAAGTTTAACAAACTCTTCATCTCACTCCAAATCACTAAATCCATTGAATTCTTTATCCTCAGTCTCACAGATCACCGCTTCCTCTTCTGTGTAGCTGTCGTCGGACTTAGCATCACTTCCTGTTAGAATTATTCCGGTCTTTCTGAATCCTGACAGGATGGTTTCAGTTGTCACAGAAGTTCAGGCTTTGTCGATCCATCCAATGACTTCCAGGAAAGTTGCATGGTGCACCCTCCCGGTTACCATGAAGCTGTGTCCCTCACAAGTTTCTCGCTCACTCCAAACTTTCTTTCTGCTGCTCGATTACCGTTTTCGGCTGCATGTTTCGCTATTTGCAGCAGGACAGCGGCTTTTTCTGCAGGAGACATGCACAGTAGAGTGAAGTGACAGTGGTACCGGAGTAATAGGAGCAGCAGATACTGACACACAAGCCTAGAGCCTCTCGGGACTGTTAGCGTGAAAATTTTAATATATAAGTCGCACCGGAGTATAAGCAGTGTTGGGAGTAACGCGTTATAAAAGTAACGAATTACAGTAATGCATTACTTTTTGCTGTAACGCAGTAATGTAAGGCATTACAGGGGAAAAAATAGTAATATTTTACTCGGTACAAATGTGAGTAACGCGCGTAACAGTGTTTTTTTAACCTGGATTGAAGTGGTGGGTTTTTCTTCATACAAATTCGCTAAAATCACCTCGATATCAGCAGCGGTGAAACGCCGGAGATGCGCCCTCATAGACCTTCAGGTAACCGCAGGCGAAAGGACTGACAAAGAACTCCACGCTGTTTAGACCTGGTTTAGACCTGGGTCAGTTCAGTTCTGGTTTAGACCTGGTTTAGACCTGGGTCAGTTCTGGTTTAGACCTGGTTTACACTCGTCCCTCCCTCTATCGCAGTTCACTTTTTGCTGTCTCGCAGATTTTTATTTTTTATTTTTTTTGTGCAATTTTGCATGCCCTGTTTTTTTTTTTTTACATTGTATGAATGCGTATTGCGTTCCTCCCGCTGCGTCCTGATTGGCCAAGGGACTCCTGTCTCCTGTACAGTACAGAATGTGTTCAGCTGCCAAATTTAAATACATGTTCAATCTCTAGCAGTGTGATTCTGAAGTGCTTGTACGGTTGCAAGTTTTCTCCCCGACGAAACCCACAACGTCGAACGAAACGTTCTGCACCGACAAAGGCTCCTGCGCTCGCACCCAAAAGGCAGAGGAAGATGCAAACCATCACACAAAAAGTTGGACTTCTGGACACGCTGAAGGAAGGTAGAAGTTACGCGCTGTAACAGACTCTTGCACCGGCTCGGGTACCTGCAAATAGTTGCTGAAATCAGGGCCGTGAGCCCGAGCAGCAGGGTCCATAAAGAGCGATCGAGTGACAGCCGCTCTTACCTCCGTGAGGTGCGGAGCAGAGCCGCTCCTTTCTCCTGCGGTCACCTTCGAGCCCGTCCCGACAGTGAGTCCTGTTTTAGTCCTAGTTCAGTTCTAGTTTAGTCCTAGTTCACTTCTGGTTTAGTCCTGGTTCAGCTCTGGTTTAGTCCTGGTTTAGACCTGGTTTAGTCCTGGTTCAGTCCATATACAGCGCAAAAGTTATTTTGGTGAGAGTAACTTAAAGTAATGCCTTACATTTTAAATGCAGTAATATTGTAATGTAATGAATTACTTTGAAATGACAGTAATAGGTAATAAATAACACATTACAGGTTCAAAGTAACTTGCCCAACAGTGAGTATAAGTCGCAGGAAACCCAAACCATGAAAAAAAGTGTGACTTATAGTTCGAAAAATACGGTATGTAAGACATGTGAATAAAAAAAAAAACCTCCAGGCATGTTTTGATGAGGATATAGCATTAAAACAGATCAGAAAACAGCATAATTTAATTTAAGCGCCCTTTAAAATGTCTTCTGAACATTACAGACTGCGGGCATTACTGCTACGTTTATATTTTAAGTATCTGCAAGTTTATTTCTGAACATCTCGTCCATCTGCATTAATATTTGAAAAGCTGTTATACACTCGTATCTTTCACACTCAGATCTGGCCGTGACCTGGAGCAGAGGAGGCCTGTCTCAGTTCAAGTGCTGTGTCTCCTTTGATTTATTAAGTTTGCTCGGGCTGAGTCCCATTTCTCTGCCAGAGCTGAAATGTTAATTAGATTCTGCAGAGTTTGTTTTCGCCCCAAAGGTCAGCAGTAAACAGCCTTTGTAACATTTGTCGCCCGGGCCTTTACTTGTGTCCATTGTAATTGTGCCGCGTTGTGAAAGAGTAGTAACCGTCACTCCTCGCTGGTCCTTGAATGCACCACCGAAGCTGCACTGCAAAAATGGCTGTCGAGTTAAATGGACTTCAATTTGGGATGCTAATATTGAGTTAATTCAAGGTTAAGATGGGTTTTTTCTCTGTTTGGAAATTTTTACTCACTTGCCCCATCCTTCTTGCCGGTTTCACATTAGGATTCGTTTGCTCGACGGTAGGCAGGTACTTTTTTAATTTAATCAAACACTGCTATTTGGGCGTGACATGTGTAATATGTTGGGGGTTAACTGGTATATTAAGCTTTTCCCAAATCCCGTAGAAGAAGGGAAGGGAAATAACGTCTATCCCCTTGATAAAATTCACCAAACATTGTCTTTGTTCCAGCATTAAATCCTCGATCTCAGGAATCATTTCCAACACAGAATATCTGTCTTCGTCTACATCCATCTTGACCACTTTGTTTACTGTTGTGCTGTACCACAAAAGGACCCAGACAGGTGCGTGAGTTTGACGTCATGGCTTCACAACTCTTCGCTGACTGGCCAGTGCGCGGTCTACAACTTCCTGGGCTCTTGTAAACCGTCTAGTATATTCCGATTCCTGACCTAGTCGCTGGAGAGAAATGAAATTGAGCGTAGGCACTAGGTGGCGCCAGTCTGCTTACCATTCTTCAATGACTCTGGGGTAAAATGGGTGAGCAGTGGAGCACCCAGGAAGCCAGATCTTGGTCAGAACTACCTGTTGTGTTAGTCTGTGGGGTTAGCAAAATAATAAATAAATAAATAAATAATAAGAATAATAAGAAGAATAAGAAGAAGAAGAAGAAGAAGAAGAAGAAGAAGAAGAAGAAGAAGAAATAAATTTAAAAAATCCAGGAATGGCAATAACATCTCCATGGAAACAAGCACCTTTATGATATTTATCTCATATTTCCAAGACTATTTTATGCAACATTACCTTACCGCTAAGAAGGATTTGTAATTTAAGATTTGAGATTTTGATATGATCCTGTTCAAAATTCACATTTTAAACACGTCAACAAGAATTCACAAAAAAAAAGACTAGAAATATAAACTGATAAACTGATACAAGAATCACATTTTTTAATACTTGTAAACTACATTTAATCATTTTTTATGCAGAATAGACAGGTTATTCTGTTCTTTATAGAGGAAATTATGTCACTTCAGAAATTGCAGCCTTGGTAATTATGTCCATTCAAATTGCGTTTTCAATTTGACTCTGATACCAAACCAACACTGATCCCCTGACTCTGTAAAATAAAACAATCACTACACTTTCTTCTCAGTGTGCTGTGATATTATGCACGCTATATACAAAACTGTTTTTCAATTTCTCCCTATTTTCTTTCTCTGTTGGCCAACATCTTTGCTCGAAACCATTCAGAGACCAGCCAGTAAATATATTAGCCGAAACCACAGAAAATCAAGTCAACTAATCCATTTCAGCCATTATTCATAGTGTGTCCAAGATATTATTTGTGACCAATAACGACAGGTCTTCTCAGCCTCCCGTCTCTTTTGATAAACATAAAAAGACCACACCACAAACATGAATCTTCAGATGTTGCTGCTTTGGAAGTACACAAAATGATGAAATATTTGTCAAAGCAGGGCCCCGCGGTCGTCATAGGTGCCATGGGTGCAGGGCTGGTCTCATTAACGCCTCTCTAATCCGTCTTGTGGAGGTGCTATGGCACACACTGCAAACCTGTTCAATCCGGAGTGACGCCTTTGTTGTCACAGCGACACATGAAAAGGTCAGGAGAATATGAGAGACGAAGCCGAGGGAAAAGACAAAAGAATGGGTTTAAATCAATCAATGTTTTATTTGTGTTTTCTTATTAAAAGTGCACTGTGTAGGTGTGGAACGTGCACGGAATGTTCTACGGTATGCCATGAAACTTCACCGAAAAACGGCAGTAAATCAATTTAAACAGTTTGCAGTGGTCCATAGTTATTCCTCACTTACATTATGCAGTGAGCTTTGTTACCAGGGAAATGTTAACAACTAGCATGCTTAAACACACTCCTTCACTATGTTCAGACTGCAGCCTGAAGTGACCCAAATCAGATTTTTTGACCCCTATGTGACCTGTATCTGATCTTTTAATGACAGCCTGAATGACACAGATCCGATTTTTTCAAATGCGACCCAGGCCACTTGGATATGTGGTCCTGAAACCAAGACATATCCGATCTTTTGACATGCGACTTCAGTCTGAACGGCCAAAGCGCATTCATCCGACCTACACGTTATCAACGAGCCACAAACGTCACTATTCTGCACTGAAGTAGGCGAAAATTCTTAATGAACTCACATCCACACGTTCCTTTCAATGGACGTTGCTGCCGCTGTCCCACAAAACCTCGTCCTTCTCCTTCTCAATCTCCTCCTTAAAACAAGTAAGTTGTACATGTTCTGGGTCCGGTACGAGAGGAACTTTAAAATCTCCAGGTGCTCAATGCTCGTGTCCATGTTTCAACAACTTCCATAAACACAGAGCACACTCGCTGCGGTTGACGTCATCGTGTCCTCCAGTGCGCATGTGGGACACTTTCGGGCTGTTTACTCTTCACACTGGAGATCACATATAAGTCGCATTTAATTGGAAATGTGAACGACCTCGCAAAAACATCGGATTTCACAAAAAAATCGGAATTGAGCATTAAGCCCTGCAGTCTGAACGTAGCGCTTGATTCCCTGACAATAAATGGTAAATGGTCACACTTTTATATAGCAATTTTCCACCTTCAAAGCACTCAAAGATCTTTACATCAAGGAACCACTCATCCATTCACACACATTCATTTACTAATGTACGCAGATACTTGGGGAGAGGAGGATTAAGTGTCTTGCCCAAGGACATAATAACAGTATTCTTCTGAGAGACCTGGAATCGCACCACAAACCCGTGGGTCAGTGAATGTTGATGTTTATGTTGAGAGTGGGATTCGAACCACCAACCTTTGGATCAGTGGACAAACAAGCTTTCTAATTGGATGCAGAAAGTACACAGAAGGGATGGGCGTGTTTAGTCGACTAATCGATAATTGATCATTAAGAATTTTGTCGATCATGTTCATTTTTAATTGACAAACTGAATGTAGATTGCAGTGCATAGTGTAAAGAGACGAGGCTGTGTCTGACAGTCCAAATACTGGAGTTGTGGCGTCACAGTCACATGTTTCAGTCCTTGGAGATCGCTGTACCTCTCAGTGAGTGTGTTTACATGCACATCAGTGTTCCAGGTATGATTGGGTTTTTTGAGTATCCCAATTTTGTCATGGTGCATGTTTGTATACACAGTATCCCGGTAACTGCAACATAAAGTTAAGTGCGCATGTGTCCAAAAGACAAACAGTTTTCAGTCTTTTCATCACAACAGTAGCCAAAATAAATAACGTGACCAACATGAATAAAGTGAGTGAGTAAAGAAAAGTAAAGTCAAATGAGTGTTAAATAAAGAGCTGCGCAAAACCTGCACACAGCTGATCTCTGAAAACATGAACCATCTTCAACGCGACACGCACACAGAGCAGACTCACCATCAGCATCATCAACACAGAAAGAAAACTCATATTCCACTGAGTCGTGTCCTTTTGTCTGACAGAAGCTGAACCACATCATGCGTCATCACAATAAATTTTTTTTTACTGCTGTTGGTTTATGTAAATGAGCCATGTGGTTTGAAGTTTTGTTTCTGTAAAACGTAAACAAATGTGGCAAAGCTGCATTAAACACATTATAATCTCGGGCTGATGTGGTTCTGTAGTGGTTATAGTTTATATGTTGTAAAACTGAATTTATTTATGCAGTTTAGAAGGCGTAATAATAATGATGATAATTTTAAAATCGATCATTAATTCATCCGAGTACAAGCTTATTTTGACCTGAAGAGCTGCACAGGGACAATAGACATTTTGTTCAAAAACATAAATAAAAGTTTGGTACAGGCCCTTTAGCTAAGCACTAAGCACATTGCCAGGCTGCGAATTCAAGAAGCGTTTCCCCTGAAATTTTACAAAGAAGAAATGAAAAGACGCTTTACTTGGAAATTGTCAAAGTGGAAAATGAAAAATAAAATGTTTCTCAATAGAATTTCAAGACTTCTTTTCACCTGGGTCTTTTCAACACTAAATTATGCAATGTCAGGAGATTGATTTTTTAAAAACTCTACAGTGATCGTGAGTCTTTGTAGCTCTTCATTTCCCTTTCATTTGATGATTCAATTTTACCCAAACCCTAGTTTTACGAACTCACTGCAGGTTGCCGTTATAGTGTCCAATTTTGTTCTGAATCTGCAGTTGTGTACATTGGCAAGACACTTGAAAGCGTTACTTATTTGATTGTTAGTGTAACTTTTTTTTTTGTGTGTGTAAAGACTGTGTTTTTTCACTTTTATGTTTATCAATAGTTCAAGCTGGCAGGTGTACTTAAAGCACAATCTATTTCTGAGAGTTCTTACCCATGTTATAGTTGTTTTTCCTTCTCATTTACACTCTCCAAGTTGTATTTAGAGTGATTCATGCATGTTTGAGTCTTTATTTTCCTGTAATCAAGCGATCATTGCTCTGATCTATCCCTATGTTTACCACCACCTGAACACGTCGCCCACTGCTGTGTACTTCATTCTCCAATTTTATTTTCTTAATCTGTCATTGTTACAGTCTTTGCTGTGGTGACGTTTGCGGCTCCTGTTGGGCTCTGAAATTTTTTAAAGCAGATGTCAGCAGACTTGTTTCTTTTATGAAGTCACTCAATTCCATCAATATTGTGATTTAAAATGTCCAGATGATTATAAAATGGTCCACGGGTGTCATAGATTATAACTATACGAGACAAAAAGGTGCGTTGTGTGACTTTTCTGGGTCCGTCAGATGCTTTTCTCCATGGAGGTGTTATTGTTTTTTCTGCAATGTTTCGCAGTATGGTATTAAACTTTTCTATATAAGGAAACTAAACCAGGTCAAGTTACAGGTCAGATCTATGGAGAGGCGACCCCGCTCACAGTCAGAATGTTGTTTTTCTAGATATTTTTGAGCTATAAAACCACTTGTAATTGAATAAATCTGAAGTGGAGCTATTTTTGTTCGTTTGATTGTTTGTTTGTTTGTTTTTTATTTTGCACATATATAACGTAAAAAAACAACAACAACAACAACAAAAAAACACACTCGATTAAAAAAAAAAAAGTAAGTTCTGGAAGAGGCATAAAAAATAACAAAAGGGCATTTTAAAGCCTCCACCCTATGAATACATAAAAAATGTAACATTTTCGCTGTACAAAAAAATAAAAATAAATAATAATAATAATAATAATAATAATAATTACATTTACACACCTTGAATTAAATTAATTTAAATTCAAACATGAATTAAAACACAATGAAACATCCTACAATTGATTGATTATCAAACATTACCATGAAATATCAAACATTTCCTCACATTCTTTTTAAACAACATGAGAATTATGATTTTGACGAGTTTTGTATCTATGAATCTCTGCATTTGTTTTAAAGTAAAATGTGAAATGTTTGGGGATTGTAGTTGAATTATAAACATAAAAAGTACATAAAAATACAAATTTGATACATATTAATCTCATAAATAATAAGAATGTTAAATTTGATGAATAATTTGGCAGATTACGATGATGTTTAATGCCATACTGTGGAACATTCCAAGCAGAGCAATGCCATATCCATAGAAACCAGCAGGTGACGAACCCCAAACCAAAAAGTTACACAGTGCACCTTTAATAACTTAATCATCATGCCTGTTCAGCCAACCAGGGTCGCATATTCGCCAGTTCATAACATCTCCCAGTTATACACAACATTTCGAGGACTTTTCCCCCATTCGAACGTTATAATATTTTGTTTTAAATCGTCAGTCGCTATGGCAACGGCCCTAATTGCCCATCTTTTCCGAAACCCATGGTCTCGTTATGCGCCTGTACTTTCACATTGACCATCGCGTTGCATCGAGGAAACAGTTATTGCTGCATAAGAGTTTTCCCATTGACCTTGATGAAAGTGCAGTGTGTACAGAAGTGCGCCCTCAGACAGGCCACTCATATTGATGGATGAGTTAAAATCCAAGACTACATTTTCTCCTAAGCACAGGCTATTATGATTTTAAAAGTTAAGTTGATGCAATCTTTTCGGCGTTGGTGTACGGGCGAAAGTTTTTCTTCTGCCTAAATACCACGAATAGTTTGGATGAGTCACGTTCTATTTGTGAGTTTATTATCAGTGAATCATAATTAAATTTAAACACGGGTATTTCTCAAACTGCGACAAATTAGTCAGTGTTTTACTCCAGTTAAAGCTCCTCTAATTGCTTTTTTCGTGTATTTGAGCAGTAATCAACAGCCCCTTGAGGTGTGGCGCTAACTGTAGGCACTGCTCCGTCTGAAGTTCTGTTACTCAAGTTTTTGCTCAAGACTTTAATTTCTTTCTGTGTTTTGTTTTAACACGATCTGACCATACAGAAGTGACAATAAGTAAGATTTGTGGTTTTAAACAAGTATCTCGCACTTAAAATTACAGTCACTCTCACGTTTATGTTGAACGCCAAACTCCTACACGGCAAACAACAAAATCTAGTCAAGTTAAGATGAATTGAATTAAGAAAGTTTTATCATGATTTGATAAAGTAAAGTAAAGATAAAGTAAAATGATCTGCAGGTGGAATAAGACTTTCTGTGCTTAAAATATGAAAATACATCTTGTTACACTTAAAATAAGAAGTCACTTTTTGCACTTAAAATGAGAAAAAAAAATTGAAATGTTGCTTGAATTAAGATAAACACACTTATGCCGTTGGTTGATAATTTTACTTGTGTCTTTTACTTTTTACTCATTTTTCTTGACCAGGACTGAGACCTGGACAAGCCCAGGACCAGGACCAGGACTGAGACCCACACTGACACCTAGACTGAGACCTAGACTGAGCCCAGGACCAGACCGAGACCAAACCTGGACTGAGACTGGGACCAGACTGGGACTGAGACTGGGACTGAGACCAGTTCAGTCCTGATTTAGTCCTGCTTTAGTCCTGGTGTAGTCCTCTTTTTTATCCTGGGATCTGTCCTGTTTTAGTCCTGGTTCAGTCCTGGTTCAGTCCTGGTTCAGTCCTGGTTCAGTCCATATGCGGCGCAAAAGTCCGGCATCTGAAAACGGAAAAAAAACAAATCGTTATCCGTTTTTGAATTTTGGTTTTTGGAGACAAATAATGAAGAAATTGGTTCTTTTTTCTAATTTTTGGTTTTATTTTGAAAAACCAATAAACGAATGATGCGGCAGATACCTCACCAGAAAATGTTACACAGAGACAAAACAACTTTTATTCATCCCACAGTTGAGAAATTTGAGTGGTGCAACTGCAAAAGTACTAGAGCAATATAGGGATAAAAAGTAACAAAATATGCACGCTAAATAAAGATTTAAAATTGGGCATTAGAAGTGCAGTTTTACACAATAACACAACATAAATAATGCAGACTTATTTGCAAAAGTGAAAATGTTTTGTGAACCAACATTGTGGCTCTACATTAAAAATAGATGATTTTACAACAGTCGGTTTAAGAAAAACGCTGGAAGTTTGCACATTGTTTATTGTAGCCACTATTTTCTGCAGTTCTAAATCCCCGTTGCTTCTGTATTTTCACATTCCCTTTCTCCGTCTTGAATTGCATAAGGTTTACTTTACATAACAGGAGCCCTGGCATTACAACAATATTTTTCAGTGTCCGAGCAGTCAACAGTTTTCAGACCAGCTTCCAGCTACTCCTCTAAAATATTTCTTCCTGCCATTTGCCAAACCTCATCTTTTCCATCCAGTTCAGTTTTTCAACATTGCATCACTTCGACATCTTGCTCTGATGTTAACTCAAAATGTCGTAGAGTGAGTTTCGTGGACATCATTTATTTCTGGCCGTCTCGCTATTAAATCTGGGCTACCTGATTTTCACACTTGCAGACGGAGGAAGTATTTGAATCTGTCTAACTTGTCTGTACTTCTCAACTCTTTAGGACATTGTTAATATTAAAACACGAGACGAAGCCTGCGCACTTACTCCCAAACTGGATTTAATGAGTGACAGCGTTTTGATCAGTGGATTTTCGTCAGGTCATGGTCAGGTCATGGTGTACCACTTCCATATATAATTTCTGCCAATCCAAGAGTGAGCCACAGGAGGTGTACACAAAAAAGGCTCTATTCACATTTACGTCACAAACCAGGAAGACGTTTGCAAAGAAGGGCTCATTTCACAGTAGTACCATATTTTCCGGGCTATTATTCGCTCTGGATTATAAGACGCACTGTCATTAAATGGTCTATTTTCAATTTTTTTTTTCACAAATAAACCGCACTGGACTTTAAATGAAACACAACAGTTGGACGGGTCAGTGGGACTTTGTTTGTGCTGTTCACGGTGACTCTGGGCTTTGTTCAGTTGTGGCATGTAGGGAGGGTGCTGTCTGGGACCAACGGATTGTCGGCGTGTTCGCAGTGACTTAGTTGTTCAGTTGTGGCAAGAAGTGGCACATTGCACTCGCTTTTTCGGTTCGTTCCTCCGTTCCGTTCCTCGTCGGCGTGGAGTGATGAGTGTGGCTGCGGGTGTTTTTCACTGTGTGGTCGCTGTCTGCTTCGTGTGTGTTTGCGTGCGCTGTGGGTGGTGCGGCTTTGTAGTTTATTGAAGTCTTGCTGGGACACCCGAGTAGATTCGTGTACAGGGTGCTCTGGATTGTGGGGCGTGCGGTCGTTTTTTGATGGAGTTGGAGGCTTAAGCGTGCGCCTAATAGCCCGGAAAATACAGTAAGTTTTATGAGTAAGTCTGATAAAATCTAGGAAAAATGAGAAAATGTCCCAGTTTTCTTCATCTCCATGTTATTGTAGCGGTCCTTTATGTTCAGCAAATCAACAATTATAACCAGACCTCAGTTTTCATCATTTCCCCACTGACGCACAACCCCGAGCGCACTGGGTACATGTGATTAGAAGAGATGAGGCGCCAAATTCAATATGATTCCAAACAGCACATACGTATGCAGTCTTAATTTTACCGTTGATCACATTTACTACAACGGTTTGATCACAGTCGGTCGGCGAGCCCAGTGTCGGGAACTACACCGGAAGTTGTAATCGCATGTTTCCAAACGTCTTCCTCGTTTGTGATGTAAGAGCCTATACAAAACAAACTGTGCATCATGTAACATTCAACCATTACCCAAGTCCATCAATCATAGTTGTCATCTGATAAGTAAATACACATCAGAAATAAATATGAGAGAACCATTAAAAGTGCAGTGTGTAACTTTTCAAATGCTTTTTTCCATGTAAATGTTTTTGCTTTGTCTGGAATACTTCACAATATGGAGAGGCGACCCCACCCACAGTCAGATTGTCTGTTTTTATTGGTATTTTAGAGCTAAAAAAAAAAACACCTGTAATTGAATAAATGTAAGGTAGAGCTGTTTAATATCATACTGTGGAACATTCCAGGCAGAGCAAATGACATATCCATTGAAACAAGCTCACTCTGCTCTGCACCCTTAACACCTGAATTTATATAGATGGATATATATTAAAAAAAAAAAAAAAAGGATGGTAAATTAAGTTGAGATTTGACTATAGCAAAAAATAAATTGAAATATGGGCATGTTGCAAATTTGCCACAACTAGAAACAAGTGCTTGCCAAATGTTCCAAGGAAGGTACAGCATATGCACTAACCAGCACTGGGGGAATGCAGCTGCTATCCCAGTTTATACCTTATATACGGTTTGACGCATATTTATGACAGTCGGGGTTGAGGGGATAAATACAGTTTGGGAGTAAATGTGCAGGCTTTGGCTTGTTGTCTTTGTTCACTGTAGTAGCCTAGAAGCAGTGACGTGCACATACTTACTCTTATTATCACATCCATAACATCCACATGCACAGCTTAAGAACAGAGAGGAAAGCAAAACTAAGGTGGACCCAACCACAGCCAATCCAAGTTATGATTTCATTTGCTTACTTCCAGATTGACAAGAAATAAAAATACTTTATATTATATAATTAGCAACAAACTGATGTTGTCGAAAGTATTGAAAATCAGATACTAATCAATATTAAAACTATAGAGACTAGATACTCATTTGAGCAGGTGTCAATACAAAAAAAAAGTCACATTCACAGACAGAAATTAAACTTTCCTGAATAGCTTTAGAATGATTTTGAGCTGTGTCAGAACAAGTATAAGAGCATATAGACTAGTATACGCCCATGGACCACTGAGGGATTACCAGTGTTGGGAAGGTGACTTTTAAAATGTATTCCCCTACAGATTACATATCCCAGAATGTAGTTTGTAACGGAATCCATTAAATTACTTAAAGTGAGTAACGTAATCTGAATACTTTGGATTATTTTATATTGTCATGCTTTTTAAAACTACATGAATGTATCAACCACATCCTGAAAATTCTTGTTTGTTCTCTTCAAATTGTCTGTTGAGCCCAAGTCTCCATGAACAGGTTTTTGTTTGCTGCAGAGACACAAAGATGAAGATTTTTTATTTGCTAAATGACACAAAAAACCCAGACTGTCCTTAATCAGATTAAAAATATTATTGATAGAAAAATGATTTTTATACGAGATCACTGCTGCCTTAAATTATGTCCACCTACTGTTTAGATCTGGTTTAGACCTGGTTTAGTCCTGGTTTAGTTCTGGTTTAGTCCTGGTTTAATCCTGGTTTAGTCCTGGTTTAGACCTGATTTAGTCCTGGTTTTAGTCCTGGTTTAGTCCTGGTTTTAGTCCTGGTTTAGTCCTGGTTTTAGTCCTGGTTTAGTCCTGGTTTAATCCTGGTTTAATCCTGGTTTAGTCCTGGTTTTTGTCCTGGTTTATTCCTGGTTTTAGTCCTGGTTTAGTCCTGGTTTTAGTCCTGGTTTAGGCCTGGTTTAGGCCTGGTTTAGACCTAGTGTAGTCCTGGTTTTAGTCCTGGTTTAGTCCTAGGTTTAGTCCTGGTTTAGTCCTACTTTTAGTCCTGGTTTAGTCCTGGCTATAGTCCTGGTTTTAGTCCTGGTTTTAGTCCTGGTTTTAGTCCTGGTTTAGTCCTGCTTTAGTCCTGGTTTTAGTCCTGGTTTTAGTCCTGGTTTTAGTCCTAGTTTAGCCCAAAATGTGAAAACAGGAAAATACCGCCGTGTAATCCATTTATTTCAACAAAGTAACTGTAATCCAATTACCACTCATGAAAACAGTAACTGTAACTGAATACAGTTATTCATAATTTGTACTCTGATTACGTAACTCCGGTACATGTAATCTGTTACTCTCCAACACTGGGGATTACACATAAAATAAAGTACTACGGTTTCATCTTGAAAATTACATTGTATTGTTTAAATAAAGAGTGTTTTTATCTTTGTATGATGACAACACTACTACAAATAGTATGTGGCAGCTTTATTTTGTGCCTCTTAAGTGCTGCTTTTACAATATGCTATTTGGGGGAAAGCACTCATTTACAAAAGTGTGTAACATTTTTGGAGTAGGTTTGTCTCCATGGAGATAATGTCGCTTTTCCAGGAATGTGCACAGGATGGCATCAAACTGATCTGTCTCAATGTAAACAAGCAGGAGACACCACTAGGCCAAGTTTGAAGTCAGATCTGTGGAGAGGCAGTAAGAATTTAATTTTATTCTGGCCTCATTCTCTCGCAAACAACACGAGCATACCAACCATTAGGCCTCCTATTTGCATCCATATTCATACAGTGGTACAGCTATTGTCAAATGCTTTGGTACTTTACATTGGAACCAGTGGTGTCTTGCCGCTCTATTGTGAAAATTGAAATTAATTATGTAAACAGTTTTGCAGGCTAGTTTGCATATTTGTATTGATTTCAATGTGTTGGCGGTGAAAAGAAGAGGGGGGCATTGTCATTCATGTCAGTGGAATTGCAGGGTGGTTGCCTCCAGTGAGCTCGGTGCATAATTGAGAACATCTGTTGGGAGATATGATGAATCTGAAGAGTAAATTCGACCCCCTCAGCCAATCACAGACGGCTACCGATGCCTCTTAACCAATCAGGTCTCAAATACACGCTCTCTCTCCCCTCCTTCTCCCTGCGTATTCATGGCCGACTTTATTTTCCCCACAGAAATACGTTTAATAGGCGTTGTCAGTTAGCAAATTTCACAAACTAGGAACTTTCTTCAGCGATATGATGCGACATAGATTGGATTTCTCCGCCAATATTGGACATTTTGGGTGGACTGGATATTGGCTTTCAAGATGATCACCTTTATGCCATTTCGCTAAATTGGTGTAATAAGACGATTTTCAATGTTGGCTCATCATCATCATCATCATCTTTATTCCGGTCTCAGCGTCCATTTTTAAAACAGACAAGGACAGTGACATTACGAAACAACAAACATTTATCTGTTTAAAAGACAACCACACCAGTGTCTCCACATATTGGACTGATAACTTATTGCGCTGAATCTTATATTTGCGAGTGACATTATTATTTCATTTTCAGATTTGTTCAGTCTGCAAATAAAACTGTACATTAAAAGTCTTAGTTCAGTCTCGTGGGCTCCTCAAAAGCACCTGTAAAGCATAATTTTAGCAAACTGACTTTTTTGTCATTTGATTTGATTATTAATTTGATTATTTATTTCGGTCACAGGAATATTTTGACATTAGTTCACAGACAGTCATATTTAACATACACAGACAGAAAAGGTGCAGGCTGAAGCTTAAGCTTATTATGCCTACCCTTTATTCCTTTATCAGAGCGTCATCTTGACACCAATTCTTCCTCATAAATACAGCAAGAGGAAACAAACAAATCAGTTAACAGTACAACAAACTACTACAGCACAAACTAAGTATCATATTTCATGTATCTGTCCAGAGTTAAACATTTAAACTTCTTTATAAAGTGAAAGAGATTGTTGCAGAATTTAGATTTTCTGTACATTTGTTTCACAGCTCCACCCCTTTAACAGATATTTAAAAAATTCATAATGTTTGTTCTATTTTTCTTTTTGATAAACATGGCTGTACCTCTGAGCTCATATTGGCTCTTTCAGATTTTGAACATGTTCTGTAAAGATTTTGACAGGAGATTATTGTTTACTTTCAACATGATTTTCAGTGTATAAAGGTTGACTAAATTATAATATTTCAGAGTTTGGAGGTTTATAAATAACGCATTGGTTGATTCGTTATAAGTTGATAATGTGATTGCTCTTATTGCCTTTTTTTTTGCAAGGTAAAAACTGGATTTGTATTAGTCCTATATGTATTTCCCTAAATCTCAATACCGTAGGTTAATTAATCCAGAGGTGGGCTGTGTACAACGGTGTACAACATGATTTTTGAAACAATAACAACTTTACATCCTTTGTATTAGAACCAAACGTACGCACAAGAGTATTTGCCTGAGCATAGATCATCCTACACTATCTATACACATCATCATTATCATCTGTCAAGTCCACGGTGATGATATGCCCCAGATATTTAATTTTTGTTGTAACAGACAACACAATATTCGACAGGCAAAAGTCAGGATATCTCATGTGCTTATCTTCTTTGGTCCTAAAGATCATGACCGTACTCTTGGCTGCATTATACTTTATATCAAGCTCCACACCGTAAACTGAACAGATGTTGACCAGCGGTGCTTGGACTGAAACAACCAAGTCATCCGCATACAATTAAATGATTCACAACGAGATGTAAGATAAGATCATATTAAACTTGTGTCTTTTACAAAGCTGTTCTGTAGTTACAAACACATCACAATTAATAATAAGAGGTGTAACAATATCCAAGTCTCACGATAGGATATCATCACGGTATGAACCTCACAGTACGATATGTATCGTGGAAATGCTCACGATATGTTGGAGAGACTCACGATTAGGGATGTAACGATGTCCAGATCTCTCAGTACGATATTTTCACGCTATATGTCTCACGGTACGATATTTATTGTGATATTTTGTGGAGGAAAACTGTTAATATGCTACTTTTTCCTCTTAAAATGCCTTGACAAGACTTAATCCAAAGAATTAAGACTTAAAAGTGCTTAGAACTGTTATTTCTTCATTTAGTTGGCGCTTTAATGGGGCAAAGGATCATGGTATATATAGTTTTCTCTGTCTTTTTTTTTTTTTTGGCTATTGCTGCATCATAACTCTTAATTTAAGCAAAGAGACTTGTAATTTGATATATTGTGATGGTTCACAACATTATTGTGAGAACTTTGACACGATATTTCAGTTATTGTTACATCCTTAATTAATAATAATAGTAAATATAAGCAACAAAACTGAAATAAGATCATGCATTATAATAAGGTAAGCAAAAATACTGATTCTCAAACCAACTCCAATATTTGCTTTTTGTGACCAATATCCAGGTTTTAAAATCATTATTAGACCCACAAATCCATAAAGTTCTCAAATTAACTTTTCGCTTCCACTCGTGAACAAATGAGTTTTTATACTGACATTATAACTCTTCAGCTCCCTCTGCACATCAGGCCGACTGACTCACTCACTCCCTGTTTTTAAGTCTCACTAAGTCTCACCTTTTCTCTTTGGCTTTTTTGTTTTAGGGATGACTACCATTTGTCACTGCTTGTTATGTTGTAATGTTGGATTGGTGTGCATCACGGTTGGTTGGCTGTGTTGTTTTTAAAGTGCTCTAGAAATAAAGTTGGGCTGAGTTGAACTACTTAAAAGATTCACTATGTAGTTTTTTTTTCTCACGGGGATCCACCACCTGCTTGTCTTCGTGATGTTATTGCTTTATCTGGAATTTTCCACAGTATAGCAGCTTTATTACTCAAAAATACCCTGAAAACATGCATTCTTACAGTGAGCTGGGCCCCCTTTCCACAGATCTGACCAGTAACTTGGTGCTGTAGAATAAAAAGCTGGAAGAAGAGACATGAATAGAAGTTTATTTATTGTCAATACAAGACCCAGGACCCAGAGACATGAACTTTCAAGATCAGTTCCAGCCTAGTGCAGTCTAATCTATGCTTCAGTTGTAGGGGATATTATACCTATACCTATAATGACGTAGGGAAAGATAACAAGGACTGAGCTGACTGAGAAATGCAGTTTCTCTAATGCGTTGCCTGGTGTTGTCACCTGCTTGTCTTCATGCAGACAGGAACATTTACTGTCATGCTGTAACATCTCCATGGAGACAAGCAGAATCACAACCAAAAAAGTTACATCGTGTATAATACCTTTTATACCTTCACCACTACTTCATATTTCTTCTGCTATATAGTAGGGATGTAATGATATCCCAATCGCACGATACGATATTATCACGATATTTTGGAGATGGACTCTTTTTTGCTTTTAAAATACCCTGATCTCACAATCCCAAGGTTTCAAGTAAAAAACATATTTCTTCATGTTGTTTATACTAAAATGAATCATGAGCTATGTAGTTCCTGATGTTTATAAGCTGTTGCTACTATAAAAAATGCATTTAAGCAAAGAAACTTCTGATTCGATATATTGTGACAGTCCATGATATTATTCTGAGACTTTTGACGATACGATATCACAAAATTTTGAGTACTGTCACAGCCCTACGATACAGAGTTGTCAAGTATCAAAAATCAGATAATTGATACTTAAACCGGTATCGAAACTAGGGGTGTAACTATATCCAAGTCTCACGATACGATATCATCACAGTATGAACGTCACGGTACAATATTTACTGCGATATCATGGGAAGTACGATGTTTTCATGATATACATCTCACGGTAAGATATTTGTTGCAATATTTTTTGGACAAAACTGTTAATGTGCTACTTTTTCCTCTTAAAATGCCTTGACACGACTTACTCCAAAGAACTAAGACTTAAACGTGTTTAGAACTGTTATTTCTCCTTGTAGTCTACACTGAAATGGAGCAAAGGATCATGGTCTATGTAGTTCTCTCTGTCTTTATTTTTTAGCTATCGCTGCACCATAACTCTTCATTTAACCAACGAAACTTGTAATTCGATATATTGTGATGGTCCACGATATTATTATGAGAACTTTGACGATACGATATCACAATATATTATCCCTAATCGAAACTAGATACTATTTTGAGCAAGTATCGATACTAAAAAGTCATTCACATTCAGAGGACAGAAATGAACATTTACTGAATAGATTTAAAATGAAGTATAAGAGCACATAGACTAGTATATGCCCAAGGACCACTGTGGAACTTAAAAGGATGACTGAGAGATTACAAAAATATAAGACCATGTGGTAATATAAAAGAAAGTACTATGATTTAATGTTGAACGTCGCAAAGAAAGAGTCATTTTTTTTATTATCATTGTGGTATCTGAATCTGTTTTGAGCATAGAGTCTATTCCTTAGTATCAAGTTTGAAATTTTTGTATCACAAAAGCACTACACCAGTTGCAGTACTCTTTCTTAACGCTCTCCTGGTCTCCCTATTTCAAACACCTACAGTTTAGCTGCTGTATCCCTCTGTTTTGCTACCTCTAACCTCCTGCAGATTGTCTTATATCAGCCTTTGTGTGCCCATCCAAATGAACGCGGCGCTTTAAATAATACGCTGAAGGCAAACAGAGGGACCCCATCAACCTCTGAGCGCTATCCTCAGTGAAGTCATCAATCCAGCGCTAAAGCCGCCCTGCGTAATGACATTGTGGCAGTGTACCCGCTCCGTGCTGCTGCAAAACATATTAATGCTAGCCATAATGAGTTTGACAGCCCAATGTGGCTGTCAGGAGGCAACCCGAGCTGTGGCTTAGACAACACTGCCCCCACATGGACGGCGGAGGGAGTGTGACTGCAGAGGGTGGTGCAGTGGTGTAATCATATGGAAAATGTCTACTAGAAGATTGAGTTAAATACTAAAGGTGAAAGTAAAGTCATTTTGTGTATAATGTTGCCTCTAATAGATTTATTACTATAATACGTGTATGCCTGACTGCTGTTTTTAAATAACCGGCCTGACAGTTTTGTTTTGTTGAGGTCAGACTCCAAATTCAAGCCATACCTTTGTTCTTTGAGTGACAGATTTTGTAGTTTTTTAACTCCTACTTGAGTGATTTCTTGGACCACTACTTCGTACTTGCATAAAAGTCATTTTAATGTGTAAAGCTTCACATTTTATCCAAGAAAAAAGTTTAATTTGGGATATTTTCATTGCACTGAAGAATAGGGGTATGCAAAAATATCAGAATATCGATATATCGTATTGTTTAATGTGATGATACAGTATCGATATCGTGGGCTGCTGTATCGATATATATCACCAAGAGTATTTTTTGATATAGTTTACTAAATAATTTTGTTACAGACCTACAGTTGTGTTGCTTGTTGAGATGCAAAACTTTTGACATTTTCACAGTTTTGACGATTAAAATGTTGCACAAGAAGTGGTTTTACAAAGACTTTTAGTATCACAGACATTATTTTGCCTTTATTTTATACTGAACTGTATCGATTCAATTTGAAATATATCGTACTGAAAGCTCACTATATAGAGACATGCATCGTATTGTGACCTATATCGGAAACTTCCCATGATACCCACCTCTACTGAAGAATATCGAAAACAGGCATCCTAAGTGTGAGTAGGCTTGCATCTCCACAAACTACTTCTGCTTGTTTCCATGGAAATGTTATTCATTTGACTAATATATTTCACACTATGTCATAAAATTTGTATATCCCCATGAAGAATTTTCCGAGCTTTCCACCATCATCAACCCTCATCAAAAACATGCCTGAAAAGGTTTGCATGTTTCAGTCTTTTAATGATCTCTCTCGGGCACTATTCAAACTCTCCTTACAGTGAGATGTAAGATTTCGCCTAATACTCGGCCCACAAGCCTACGTCATCTGCTCCCACACGAAAATTCTCCATAAATATACAAAAGTATGATACAGAATTGTACAGCTCGACAACCCTGATACGATGCGCAGTAATTTAAGGCGGAGTGACTTAAGTGCGGAAAGCTGAGGAAAGGGAAACTCAAAACGTAGTGAAATTCATAAAACATTTAATTTTAATATGTTGTTTTTGGTGAATATATTATCTTCAAAACATTTAATGGTAACATACTCATCAAAATATGTCATGTGTTAGCAGTTATTACCCCACAGAAGTAAAATCCCCCTTCGTTACACACAACTTTTGGCAACTTTACCCCACTCTGTCATTAATTCCACGACTCTAAAAAGTCTTGAACTGTTTTTGTCCCTCAGGATCCTGGAGCTTCAGCAGAACGGAGACATGGACGTGCTGAAGCTGAAGTGGTGGCCTCGTGACAGCCCCTGCGACCTGTACAGCTCAGTCCAGACGCGACGCACCGGAAACGCCCTGGACATCCACAGCTTCGCCGGGGTCTTCTGCGTGCTGGCGGCCGGCGTGCTCCTCTCCTGCCTCATCGCCATGGTGGAGAGCTGGTGGTCCAGACGAAAGGGCTCCCGCGTGCCGTCCAAGGAGGTACGTGACTTGTAGTATCTTGTACTGTGAAACCTGTTTAGGATTCAACAAGAGTTTAAACTTAAATTAAATAAGGGCTAACCTAAACCCAGTGGTCCTGATGTAAAGGGGTCTCGTGTCCCGTCCAAGGAGGTATGAGATTTGCATTTGGAAACCTTTTTAGGATTCAGTAAGAGCTTAAACTTAAATTATGCTGTGATAAATAAAGGCTAACCTAAAGCTGGTGATCCTGATGTCAAGGGGTCTCGTGTCTCGTCGAAGGATGTACGAGATTTGCTTTTGGAAATCTGTTTAGGATTAAACAAGAGCTTAAACTCAGACATAAACTTGTACCATTTTGTATTGTGAAAACTGTTTAGGATGGAACAAGTTAACCAGAACTTAAACTATGCATCAGTAAGTGCATCTGTGTCCCATCCAAGGAGGTACGAGCCTGGTGGAGGGCTAGACGAAAAAAAAAAATTGGGATACCAGGGGAAATATGATATAGGATTGAACAATTGTTAACCAGAATTTGAACTAGACTATGCATTAGTAAATATAAGGACCAAACTAGTGTTGTACCATCCAGCTTTTTCAGTTTCGATACATTAAAGTGCCTGATAAATAAAGTTGCGTTTGCCAATATCGATATCAATGCTTCATCATCTACATCTTCTGGTACCTGATTTCAACCAATATCACAGCAGAGACTGAAAATATGCGATGAACTTTTATCCTTGAAACCATTTTTTTTCTGGATTGGAGTTGATATCGGTTACCAGCATCGATATTTGTGCATCCCTGATATAAACCTGGTGAAACGAGAATCAATAAGGAGACTAAAATAAGACTAAACTGATACGTAAACATTGCAAATCATAAAAAAAGGGACTAAATCAGGACTAAAATAATGAAGAAAATAATGGGGGAAGAACCAGGACTTAACCAGGACTAAGGATGCATTCACACTTGTAGCTTCAGATCATAGTGGGACTAAACCCAGAACTAAACCAGGTCTAGAACAGGACCAAATAAGTGTGGACACATCATAAACACATCTTTTCCACAAACAGACCAGTTTATTTTACGTAATATGAGTCATGATAAAACTCAAGTTAGAAGTTGCTAATTAGGGTAAGTAATAATTGTATTTTTGAAGAATAGTTTTTGGCTTGTTGATTAGATTCACCCACTTAGAGATGAACTCTTGGTCATGAGTCTAGCATAGTGTTACCATGGCAACCAACACTTTCATCTCAATAAGTTTATGAAACATTAAAACCATTGCTTTGCCTGCACCAATGCACATACATAGTTGAAAATGTCCTTGGCAAATTCTTTGTAGCAAAAAGTGTGGTTAGGTTTTACTATATTCATATTTTTATTTTTATTTTTTGTTTTGGGGTTTTTTTTACATTTTGAGCCGGCATAATTACTTTCATTACTGCAAGAAAGTTGAGGGTTCAATCTCCAACTCCAGCTTTCTTGCACAGTACACCTCTCTTCTGTCCTTGGGCAAGACACTTCTCTCTCCCTCCTGACCTGTTCTATTGTGTCACAGCGATGTGTGAATGAAGGTTGGAGCAACCACAGATTGGCAGCCAGGCATCCGTCAGTCTGCCCCAGGGCGGTTTGCGGAAGCACAGCTCAAATTTGCATTGATATATAAATAGAAACATCAGTAATAACTAAGATATCTAAAAAGTTGTAAAGTACCAATACACAGAGTAAAGTAGTTACTATTGCATTGTTTAAAGATACTATACGTGCCCTCTACTGGTGAAAATGTAATTAACTTACTAATAGTAGCTTTAAATTTCCTATATTACACAAAATTGACTTCTGTGAGCTTTAAGGCATGTTATGTGAGCTTCAAGTTGTGTTTTGTTTCATTCACATGTTTGAGTAATCCTTTATTATTAGTCTGTCTAAAGCTCAAAATGTGCTGTTCCATCTTGAGATCTCATGAAGCTGTAGTTTTCTAGCCTGATTCATCAACTGGTTTCACTTTGTGGAAACTGTCTGACCTCGCAGCATTAGGATTCATTCAATCGACGGTAGACCAGTACATTTTTATTTAACCAATCTTTGCGATTTTGTCATGACATATGTAATGCACCAAATCCCGTAGGAAGAAGAGCAATAACGTCTTTCCCTTTGATAAAATTCACCAAACATTCTCTTTGTTCCGGCTTTAAATCCTCAATCTCGGAAATCGTTGCCAACACAGAATGTCTGGTTTCGTCTACATCCATCTTGACCGCTTTGTTTACTGTTGTGCTGTACCACAAAAGGGACCCAGACAGGTGCTTGAGTTTGACGTCATGGCTTCACAGCTCTTCACTGATTGGCCGGTGCGCAGTCTACAACTTCTGGGATTCTTGCAAACTGTCTAGTGTATTCTGATTCCTGACCTAGTCGCTGGAGAGAAATGAAATTGAGTGGATGCACTAGTTTTCAATTTAACAACTACTTTTTACCTTTTGTTTAGCAGCGATTGGTAATTCTAGGGCTGAAATCATCCAAATGATTCTAGTGAAGGTGAATGGAGTTTAAAAGCACAGTATATCACCTCTTGTATTGCCACGTGACATCACAAAGTGGAACAGTGTGTTTTCTGTTAGAACAAGAAGCCTCTTTAACACAAGAACCCCTAAATGTGCAGGGTTTTTGTGTTAAACGTGTGAATGAAAAAAAACACAACTCTAATTTTGTTTGTGATGAGTAAACAACATTATAACATAGATCAGAAAATAGCGTTGTATGGGCCCTTTAAGTCTGTCTATTCAACAAATCAAATGCATGTGTAAAATAAGGACAGCTCTATCCATAGTAAGTCTATTCTGAGCAGGTCTGAAGCCTCTGCACTGCCTCTGTCAGTGCACGGGGCTGGGGGAGGTGTGAAGTGGTCCGTAGCTTAGAGCAGAAAAATGTAGCATTAGCGCTTAAAAGCACTAAGCCTTTTTGGAGCGCCGATAAGGAAGGTAATTTTCTCAAAGTCAAGATGTATGACGAACCCAGATTAGAGGAGGGAGGGCTGCACCGCGACAAAGTTGTGATGCTGACGAGTCTAGATAAAGTCTCCAAAATACTGTAAAAGTACTCTTAACACTGTACTCAAGAAATACTACCCCATATAAAAAGTATATCACCTACTTAAGTGTTCAACCATGGGCAGCTGTGACGACAATCGCTGCTTATTCACTGTTTGTGGAGTGAATGAATAAAGCATTGTAAAGCATCTTTGAGTGTCCAAAAATATATACATTTCATGCTTCATTATTATTCTTAAAGGTGCATTGCATAACTTTTCTCGTGGATATTCTGCCATCTGCTGGTTTCCATGGTAATGTTATTGCTTTGCCTGGGATGTTTGGTGTTTCTATTGCTCAAAAATGCAATAATTCTCTTTGTAAATAGGGTTGCCTCTCCACAGATCTGACCTTGACTCCTTTAAGAAAGATGGGATTCGTCTGTGGAACATTCTAGACAAAGCAATAATAACTCTACACCGTAAATTTCTTTGATCCAAGATTTTAAAACTTATATCTTAGGTTATTCATCTTGTTTTCAGATTTATTATGTACTTACTAGTTCAGAGACAGTTTAATTCTAGTCTAGAGGCGGTTTATTTTAAGATGTCTTGCTGCATGGACAGATAATTTCACTACTTTTAAGTCATGTTCTGATAGATTTATGTGTTTATATCTTAAATTGTTGGTCAAGCTTTTCTGCAGTGCATAAAAACAAGCAAGTTTCTGGTGTAGGACCCTGCACCAGAAAAATTATACAGTGCACCTTTAAACTAGAAGCAGGCAAATCTAATTGTAATGTTGTGGAGATATGATTCATTTGACAGGAATGTTCCTCAGTACAGCATTCCCTAACTTGTCTATCTCCATGCTACAAGCAGGTGACACAGTAGTATTAGTAGTTTAAGCAGTAGTATTTTCAGTTATTACCGTATTTTTCAGACTATAAGGCACAATAAGTTTTAAGGAGCAATATCAATCATGTTGAATTCTCTTGTTTATTTTCATACATAAGGCACACCGGATTATAACGCACATTAAGTGAAACAACCGGACGACACTTAAGACTGATCCTTTAGCCCAGGCGTCCACGATCCATTGGCAGATCGTGGCGTAATTCGCCCAGTGTTGCCTCCATGTCTTGGTGAATTTGTATTATGAATGTAAATGTGGGTGGATAATTAAAGTTTTTTAGTTTTTTTTCCCTACAAGGAGGACTCAAATATACAGTCAGTAATGATGTGTTTAATTCAGCTTTGCGCACATTTGTTTACATTTTACAGAAACAAAACTTAAAACCACATGGCTAATTTGCATAAACTGAATCTGAAAAAACAGCTCGCTCCTTGTGCGCTGATGTGATTCAGCTTCTGTTGGACTAAAGGACATGACTTACTCCACGAGACTCCTGACTAGAGTAGCTGTAATGCTCTGACAATCCATCAAGCAGTGTGGCTTCGTAGTTTACCAAAGTCATACTACAACATTTTGACACATTTTTGATTTTTGACACATTTTTGAGCATCGTGTACCACATAAAATCGGTTCAAGGTCAGTAAGAGCAACCAGAATTAGTACATAAGGTGCACCGGATTATGGGGCACACTGTAGATTTGTGAGAAAAAGATTTTAAGAGTGCCTTATAGTCCAAAAAATATGGTACATTTTAAGGCGCTTGCTTGTTGCCTGGAAAGTTCCACGGTGAGGCATTAACCGTCTTGCAAATTGCCGAACAGCAGGTCTTTTTATTGGAAAGTAAATACCTTGAAATAAAAAAGCAACTCTTCTAAAAAAAAAAAAAACATTTGCTCAGCTACTTTTACAAATTATTTCCAGAAACTCAAGACCTCAGCTCTGGTAGAATCCTGCGGGTGCTATATTAAACCTTTGTGATGTAACCTCCATTGATTCGCTCACATCGTCTTTCTGCGCTCCGAGCTGTTTGAATGAGCAAGAGTCAGAGCGAGGGGCAGCCGATGCAAAAGTCATGTTAATACTTCCACTCATATTCGCCGTATCCTTGATAGGTGAGCCTACCACAAGTGCTCCCCTATTATGTCTAATCGGTGAGCTTAATGGAAATAACCATCGGATCATCAGACTGATAAAGGCGTGTAGATATTGCGCTGCCAAAAGCACATTCGCTAAAGTAAATTAAACGGCTAATTAAACGTAGCGGAGAGGGTATTGTTTCACTGTTGTAATGGTTTAGGCCTAATTAGCTGATGTTTTCTGTCAGCTAATTGTATGCTCTGTTAAAGCAGTGTGGCAACGTACAGAATGCAGAGCTGATACTTCGCAGCTGATGTCGTCGACGTTTCTCCGGGGCTGTGACGCTAGATGTAGGCTCTTCTGTGTCTGAGACGTCATTAGACTTTAATCTGCGCTTTATTTTAACCCAAATAACCTGTGTTTTTTTTTATTTTAACCCATTCTAACCTGTACTTTATTTGAATCTGTGCTTTATTTTAACACAATCTGAGTGTAAAGATCTGATTTAACTGGAAGTACAAGGTGAGATGAGTTGCATTTAGGGTGACCAGATGTTCCTATTTATCCAGCACAGTCCCAGTTTTGATGCTTGTGTCCCCTGTCCCAGCAGATTTATCCAAAACCAGTGATTTGTCTCAGTTTTATACAAGAAATGTCCCAAGTGTCCCTATTTTTGACCAATTTGACACCAGCCAACAGTACAGCGAGGCATACATTGAAATTTGTTGAGGCAAAATACAGAAAAGCTACTTAAAAATGACTAAAACACAAAGAAAATGTGATTATACTGACTCACCACATGTTAGTCATGAATGGTCTCTGGATAACAATTTAATTACACACTCATTTCACATTTTTATTATTACCAACCACCAAAAAAATAGGGAAATAAATAAATAAATAATACAACTGCTTCCAGTTCTGGTTATCTAGTAGCCTACCAAATTAATAACACAAGTTTCCATAATTCAAATTTATAGAGATGTGCATGTCTCAAGAACAATGGGGAAAAACAAACAATAAATAGAGTAAAAAACAAAACAAAACAAACAAAAAACAGTGCATTACAGTGAGAGCTCCAAACTGAAGTTCACCTAGGGCCCCACAATTGCTATCTGTGTGATGTATCTGTATGAACGAGTTTTCAGACCATCTTAAACTTTTTTGACAGTTTGCTAATGTGTGCATTGTGTCATGGTAACTGCTGAACATTCCGGCAAAAGAGATATATGTAGAACACCCCCAGCGTGATGTCAAAGCAAAGGGCGATGTGTATGTATGCCTCTCAGTTATTACATGTCCAGCCAAAACCACACGCTTTGACAAAACTTTACAAAAAAATGTCCATCTGGAATTGTATCCCGCCTCCCTGATTTCAAAAGCGTTTGATTGACAGGCTGATTAACCAATCAGAGACACATGTGCTCTGTTCTTGTCAAAACAAACATGCCGGATTACAAATAAAAAAAAAAAAACTACAAAAAAACACAAAGGATTGAGAAACAGTGTGGATTTTATGCACATGTACACAATCTCTCCAGGTAGGAATTCCTCAGCATCCTTCTTACAGCCGTGCATAACCGTCACCGTGGCAACCATCGCATCCTTATCTGACAGCGACAATATGGACGCTGCCTTAATCTTTATAAACATTCGCCTCAGGTTTTGAATCTCTTCTAGTTTGCGTTCACTCCTATCACCTCTCCACTAATGTAATCTTAATGCTGTTTTGATGATGGAAATTCATTTTGGAAATGACACAAATGAACTGGTGTCAACAGAATAATAAAGCGTGTTGGTTTTTCAAATGAGTAAAAGGCAAAGGGGGAAGAGTAGACAGAAAAAATGCTACTATTGTATATTACAACTAGTGCCTGAAAGAGTAGCCAAAATTGTCTGATTTATTTGAAATTTATTTCAGCTGGAAGGACAAAATCTCAAATACTCAAAATCTTGAATTTTCAAATAATAGACCACAAGAGCAATGCAAAAAACACGTTAAAGATTGTGTAATTTGTAGACTTACAGTGGGAAAAATAAACTTGTACTCAAGTTGTGTTACTTGAGTGAAACATGTTACTCAATTGTGTGTTAAAGTATGGTATCTGAAAACTACTGCAAAAAAGTATTCTTGATAAGTGAAAGCCTTGGTATGTTACACTTAGGTTACGTTCTAACTAGGTTACACTTAGGAGTGTGCAGAAATATTGAAATGTCGATATATCTTATCGTGTAATGTGATGATACAGTATCAATATCGTGGGCTGCTGTATCGATATATCGCCAAAAGTATTTTTTGTATATTTTACTAAATTATTTTGTGAAAGAGCTACAGTTTTGTTGCTTTATCAGAGAAAGGAAATTAGTTTATGTGACACATTTGACATTTTCACTGTTTTGATGATTAAAATGTTTGTGTTTCATATGAACTTTGCACAAGAAGTGGTTTAACAAACACTTTTAGTATCACAGCCATGATTTAGGCAAATTGTTTCCAATAGGGTGATTCATCTATGTTTACACTGAAATGAATCACCCTATTGGAAACAATTTGCGTCCAGACAAGTCGTTTCTGTGTCCACAGTCAGAGCCTTCCAAATCCACAGAGTAACGCAAAACGGCCTGAAACGCTAGTCACACGACTGTTTTCCACAATAGCATCACATGTTCGATGTCACGAAGTGAATCAGGAAGGCGCAAGTCACAGTGACATGGTCCAATAAGGACGCAACTAGAGCTCCTACATCCATCAGCGTATCAACATTTTCAGGCGTCCACACAGTGCCAGATCAGATCCTTACTCAGATGTATTCGTGGGAGCTGGTGTTACCAGATCGTTCCATCTCTGGAAGTTTTCCATTTGATTAGTGTGGACGAACACTGCATCCACAACGAAAATGACTCGAATACGTACTAATGTGGATGGGGCCTGAGCCTTTATTTTTTATTTAACCACATCAAATCAAATTGAAATATATCATCTTGAATTGTACTGAATCGTATTGAATGTTATTGAATCGTAAGCTCATTGTATTGAGATATGTATTGTATCGTGGCCTATGTATCGAGGTATGTATCGTATCAGCATCTTCTGAATGATACCCAGCCCTAGTTACACTACACAAATAGACTACACAAATGTTCTTGTCAAAAATGTTCATATTCTGTGCATATAACTGAAAGGTTTTCATTCCGCACTCTTCTCTCCAATTTATGTCTCTCTTTTTTAATTTTAATCTTCATGATTATTTATGTTTTGATTTGTTTTTATTATGATTTTAATGTATTTCTTATTTCTGTAAAGCACATTGAATTACTTTGTGTACAAATTGTGCTATACAAATAAACTTGCCTTGCCTTGCCTATTCAAATTGTCACCCTTAATAGACTAGTAATGAAAAACTTGAGTCAAATATGAGCTCTGTTACTTAAAAAAAAAGGAACAAGTAGATTTAAACTACTGAGAAGAACAGTTTCTTCAAAAAAAAGTACTTGAGTAAACATAAA
Source organism: Boleophthalmus pectinirostris (assembly GCF_026225935.1). NCBI lineage: Eukaryota > Metazoa > Chordata > Actinopteri > Gobiiformes > Gobiidae > Boleophthalmus > Boleophthalmus pectinirostris. The sequence goes on along the minus strand of NW_026571353.1, from coordinate 30,963,916 downwards.
TGTGAATATTAAAAACTGCAGGTGCCATATTGAGGTGCTATTTCAGACCAGCCTTCTCCGCTTACACAGAGCTACATTCTGTTGTTTGTGAATTAGCCGCAACACACCGTGAAATACCCAATCAGCCTGTGTGCGCCTGATCACCTCAGCAGGGCCATCGCCACAGCCATCACAAACACTGCAGGCATATTATGGGATATGAGGAGGGCTTGTTCTATAGGCTGTATTTATCCCTGCTGCATTGCAAGAGGGCGTATTATGTTTCATTGGGGTGTTTTTAAGAAATTATTAGATAGCATTTATGGCATTTTACACTTATTTTACAACTTAGAAACTAAATTGCAAACCTTGATCATACATTTTGCTTTTACAATCACATGATCGAGGTGTAAAAAAGTGTAAACTGTAGTAATAACATACTATCTTTTAACGTTGTACCTATGAATCTGCAGTGGTTTGATTCCAGCTCTGACTGGCACATACACTTGTTCTGCCCTTGGGCAAGACGCTTGAAAAGACACCAAAAGCCTCACTTCTATCAGGCTACCCCAGAGCAGCTTGGCTATAGATGTATGATCGTAAGGTTTAACATGAAGGAATAATGCACATACAGAGCCTGTTAAAGTTCACTGTGTAACTTTTCTGGTGTGGGTCTGACCTGTTTCTGTCCATACAGATGTCATTGCAGTGCCTGGAAAGTCCCACAGCATGGCATCACACTTATGTATTTAGTCAGTTACTATTTTATTTTATTTTATTTTTTTCATGCTAAAGACATACCTTGAAAAACATGCATTCTTATTGTGGCTTGCCCCTCCTCCCCACTGAGCTGACCTGTAACTTGACCTAATAGCATCACCTATTTATCTGAACGGAGATAAAAATTTTAATCCCATTCTTTCAAACATAGCTATCAAAACAAGCAGTGGACACCAGAAAAGTTACATACAGTAGTTAACCCTTTTAGATCGAAGGTATCGTAGACAAGATGTGATATCGCATATGATACTGATTGTAGGAGACAGGACGGGTGCACTGTGTGGTTGAGGGTGTGGGTGTGTTGCTCTGGTGCAGAGGGGGCGGGGCTCACGTGGGCAGGTGTGTGTGCATGTGTGTCTGTGGAATGGTGTATAAGCGGGCACTTACCTGTCACCCAGTTTTGGTTGAAGGTCAGGGCTGCATGGCAATAATTTCTGTTAACCGCCACTCTTCCTCTATATTTTCCAACTAGTTCTATCCATCTTCTTCTGCGCTGTGATAGCTGAGTATCTGGTAATAAATATACAAAATGCATTCTGGATCCCAGCGTATTTGTTTACAACAGCCTCCAAGCGCGTCACAAAACTACGACCCCAGGACTCACTCTGATCTTCCCGAGCGGCTGTAAGGTTGGTCAAGAAGCTGCTACACCGATCTATGATTCATGTTTTATATAACCGCGCATAACTTTCCAACTATAAACGATAGAAAGTTACTTTTTTCTTCCTTCAAAAGTTATCCTACATTACACGCATGCTGCTTGATGATGTAGGGAAAATGATTGTCCAATAGGAACTTTGTTTTCTGCCAAATTCATGCACTCCATCCTTTTTCATTCATCCAAACTTTGCCAAAGATTGTAGTGCAGGGGTCTCCAACCTTTTCCCCAAGGTGAGCTACATTTACAAAACAAAAATTCCAAAGAGCTACTTATTTTAGCAGTCACAGGAAATAAAGTATATATAAGAGCCATGGCAAGACTTAGATGGGGTACGATTAGACAATAAACCATTGTTTATTTATGAGTGCACAAAGTCAGACATCAAAATGATTGATTCACAATAATAATAATAGGCATTTAATTCATCATATTTGAGTTACTCAGGACAATACGTGTAATTCAGAAATCCCTTGGTGAGCTACTTGAAAGAGGGTGGAGAGCTACAGGTAGGTCCCGAGCTACAGGTTGGAGACCCCTGGTGTAGTGAGTCAAAATGGTCGACTGCTCTGAGCGTCTATGTTTGTAACAGTGTAATGGCAAATTACGCATCTTGATCTACATAATTGCACATTCCTTGCTATTTTTCATTTGATAGGTTTATTTCAGTCCAAAAATCCAAATGTAATAAACACCGTGGAAATGCAGGAAGTGATGTGGCTCTGTGCCCTGGACCTGACACGAGCTGTTTCCATGACTTTCACCAGTAAAGTCATAGGGCCATTGCACTTTGTTTTGTTTTGTTTTGAGGGCAATAAGGATATTTTTAGTTTACTTACAGACTTGATATTTTGCACTTTTGTAGCTAAAACCCTATATTAAGCGTAAATTAAGCACGTTTTTATGTTTATACATGTTGGCTGTGTGTTTTGTATGAAAGAGTGAATTTTATTTAGCTTTTATTACAGCCAAATGACACGACTACAGCAAGTAGATTGCCAGATAACAGGTTGTACTGAAAAAGAAGGATGTATAACACTTCATTAGGAGGTAAAAGGGGAGTTTTAAAAGCAAAATTAAGAAAAAAATCCAAGCGAGAACAAATGTACTAAAATTGCCCTTAGGTCTTGTGTTTAAAAAAGCAAACTTAAATGCAAAATTAAATTACTACTACTACCACAATGTAAACTGTAAATGAGCCTCGTGAAAAGTACTGCAACACAAATGTTTTCAAGCTCAAACTTCTTTTTTCTTGTCTTTGCAAAGCTGTTTAAAATACATAAATGAATTCCTTGATACTACGCCCGCAAATTGCACAAACTCTGAACGCGCTGTGCTCTGATCCGGAATACAAATACACAACACAAAACCCCATATACGGTCATTGGTATTCTACGGCCGCCCAGTTCCGCCTGTGATTTAGATACCAACATTTGGGAGATGCGTTTTTATTATCAACTTAGCCACTGCTGCAGCCCTCTGACTTCTAACAGCAATCTTATCAGCACCAATACAGCCCAACACCAATCCCCACCACCTTTTTTCTCCTCGGCGGGTTTTGAAGTAAATAACTAATCAAAACTGTGAAATTGGTGCAAAGTGTGGCAAATCTCATATGCAAAGCAGGCCCACAGAGGAGGAAGCAGGAAATTAACTGTGAAATAATATTTTTTGGAGCCAATGCGCTTGTAACAGTTTAATTTTGAGACTAGACTGATCCCTTCCTGAAATAAATTTAAGATTGATGAAGTAGTAGATTCTGAGTGTACATTTCCCTTGATGCTGCTTCAGATGTGGTTTCAACTAACTGACTACAAATACTCACGTTATTGTATTCTGCGTAGTACTTTTTGAATAGATATTGTACTTCAGTAATTCACGAATATTTTGTCCATATAATTAAAGGTGTTCTACCAGATTTTTTTACTGTCTTAAAAACGTGAAAAATACATTAGTTCATTTTAAACAGTTTCCAATGATCCAAAGTTTGTCCTCGCTTAACTTTTGCAATCAGAGCAGCCTAATTATTCACCATGAAGTGCTTTTTACAAACCTCGGAGATCAGATTGTGTTGGAGTTTTGCCGTCGAACTAACAACAACTAGCATGCTAACACACACTTCCTGATTATCGGACAGTAAAACGTTTTAAAATTTGAATTATTTAGACCTCAAGAGCTGCTTATACGTTATGTCTGTACTGGGGCAAGACTAATTTTGTTAAAAAATTGGGTACAGGACATTTAATCAGCTACATTTGCATTGCCTGCTCTGATTGACCAGAGCTCAAAGATTATGAAAAATGTGATTTAAAACAACTTTAACCTTTTGCAACTGTTAATTTAATCAGGTTTTGTATAAAAGACTGATGTTGTATCTGATAGAAGACTCTCTCTAACATTGCCTTTTATTTTGATATGATCATAAACGATCCATTTTGTGCTTTCTTTATCATTGTTATTAATGTGTATGACCATAAATGAAAACAAACAACAACAAAAAATCTTATGTTATTTTATTCTCATTGTGGTTTATTTTGTACAATCATAAACGATAAACTTTTGTGCCTTCGTTAACATTAGTGTTAGTTTGTACAACCATAAATGGAAAAAACTAAACAGAACTGGCAAATTTTAAAAAAATGTATACGATACAATACATACCTCAATACAAAGACTATGATAAGATACGTACCTCGATACAAAGGCTACGATACTGTGGGGAAGCTGGCCAAAGGGGTCAAAGTAGGAGGCAGATGACACAAAAAAGGTGTCTTTATGCAGACAAAATTTATTTTAAAAACAGACTTCTGGATTTAACCCCAACAAAAGTACAAATAAACAGAAAATAAGTGAAAAACCAACCCAAAACCTACACAGAAATCTCTCCCGAATTGATGACACCTGCTTTGCTTTTATACCCCGCCCAGCAGGAAGTACCTCCCCCCAGGTGAGTATCCAGGTAACTCCCAAAGCAAAGCAAGTCCCCTTTCAAAATAAAAATGTCTGACCTAAACTAACATGAATTTAAAATGAGACAAAGGCCCACTTTGTCACAGATACAATACATATCTCGATAAATAGGCTACGATACGATACATACCTCGATACAAAGACTATGATACAGTACATATCTTGATACAAAGACTACGATACGATACATACCTTGATACATAAGCTACGACATGATACATACCTCGATACAAAGACTACGATCCGATACATACCTCGAAACGCGAGCTACAACACGTACATACCTCGATACAAAGACTACGATACGATACATACCTTGATACATAGGCTACGATACGATACATACCTCGATACAAAGACTACGATACAATACATATCTTGATACAAAGACTACGATACGATACATACCTCGATACATAGGCTACGATACGATACATACCTCCATACAAAGACTACGGTACAATGCATAACTCAATACAGTGAGCTTTAGATGCGATACGATATATTTCAAATCGATTTGATACGGTTAAAAAAAATTAAGGCTAAATTGTGGCTGTGATATTAAAAGTCTTTGTTAAACCACTTCTTGTGCAAAGTTAATACGACAAAACAACCATTTAAATCATCATAACAGTGAAAATGTCAAATGTGTTACATAAACAAGTTTCCTTCCTCTGAATAAGCAACAAAACTGTAGCTCTTTAACAAAATAATGTTGTAAAATATTCCAAAAAATACTCGATACAGCAGCCCACGATATCGGTACTGTATCATCACATTAAACGATATTTCAATATTTTTGCACATCCCTACATGTAACCATACTTTTTTTTTTTTTTTTTACTTGAGTACAGATTTTCAGAGTTAACCCGTCTTACTCCTGTAGCCTGTAGAGATATAAAACCAAATGAGTTTTAATGAGCACGTTTGGGCCCTGGGTTTGTAATGGATATTCTGCATACGTGGTGGTGTAGTGGAGTGAAAACACAGGCTAATTGAAGTGCGGAGTGGAGTAAGGAAAAGAGATGAAAATGAGATCTCGCTAATAGCTAGTGCCATGCTAATTTAAAGCTACTACAAGCGGATCTAATAAAGGCAATTTAAAGGATGCGTCACGGAATTAGAGCAGGTAGGAGAATAGGGAATCTGCGAGTTTTGGACGTGTGCATTTGGACAGGAGACTAAAAATAGAATGAGTGATAAAATGAAATGGACTACCACATGTTTTTATAATAAACTCCTCAATTTTCTAGGTCACAGTTAAGATTTTAGTACCATTGGTTTATGACACATGACTTCGAGGTGGGTAGAGTAGTTAAAGTACGTTTGACAAGTTGGAATAAACATTTGACTAAGAAACAGTTGAGTTCATTACATTTAAGATTGTACAAGGCAAGTCATAGCACAATTCGAACTCACAGTAATTCAAAGTGCTTTACAGAATAAATAATACATTAAAATCACAATAAAAACAAATCAAAATATAAATAATCATCATATAATTAAAAAAGAAAGAGAGAAAGACAGTAAATGAAAGACATATTCACAGCTAAACGAAACAGTTTTGAGCCAAAGTAGAGACCTGTCTCACTAGGCCCGTAATAGATTTTAAATTATTGCGATAAACGATAATATTGACATTTTGAGACCATTTTCAACTAATATAATGACCATGGAATAAAAATGCAAATACACCCTCTCAAAGATCAATAAACTTGACTTTCTAAAGAGCATTTAACACAGGAACTGCAACACAACCAAAAACTACAGGCCTAAATAAAACAGACTTGTTAACATAATAATATCCAAATGTAGTCGGGCTTACAGCAAGGATTTGTTAACAAAAATGCACTTGAACAAACCATTGTTGAACCAAGCACAACCAAAACAATAAATAAATGGATTATTAAGTCTCTGTAACAAAATTGTCCTTAAAAGTTATTTTAGTCGTTGACATTGGAATATTGTGTCTCGTCTCTCTGTGGCTGCTGCTGTGAGCCTCGTCGTTTTGGTCTTGAAGTGTTCGTATTAACTCGCGCTACATGATCCTGTTTTGCTATGAGAGAGCCGTTGTTCTGTCTGGTATCGTGTCTGTGTCTTGTGGGATTTCAGTGGATTTCTGGCTCTCCCTGTGGCTAGGCCTGTTGTGTCGATCAGGTTTGGGTGTATGTCTGCTGCTGGGGTTTGAGCCATTTCTTCTCGGCGTTTGCACACTTGCTGCATTTGACACATGCGTCTCACAGCTCGTCCGCAGAGGCCAGTGAGCAGGCCTTTACAGTATCTAACCTGCTGGAGACAAACGCATGGATTAAGTCTCTCCAAGTCTGCTTTAGACTGTAAACCTTTGATTTTTGCTGTTTTTAGATAGAAGCCGGCTGCAGATGTTATTGATTTGATGTGGCTGTTAAAGTTCAAGTCTGGGTCCATTATTACCCCGAGATTTCTAGTCTGATTTGAAGGTTTTAGAGAGAGAGACTGGAGGTGACTGCTGACACTGTCTCTTTGTGTCTGTGCGCCAAAGACAATGACTTCAGTCTTGTCTGAGTTTAGCTGGAGACAAAACATGTTATTCTTTCTTTCCCAGTCTGGCCATTTTTTAGGTTTCAAACCATGACCTCACACTATGGAATTTCACATCTCTCAATCATGAAGTAGAGTAGGCCAAAACTCCTTTAATGTACACAGAAATGATTGTTTGACAAATAATGTTATTAAAAAATACTTACATTTTGTTGAAATCATGTTTAACTTATCAGAAAAATGTGTTTTGTAAGCATAAATTGGTCCACATTTTTGATAGAACCCTCCTCGTGTGATAACATCAGTGTGAAACTCTCTAAAATCGAATTGAAATTGAAACCACTTTGTGTAATTTTCAACACATTTTTTCAACATTTCTTCACAAACTTCTTCTCAGTTGGTGTAAAACTATCATTTATATTTACAGCAGGTGTTACAGAACTAAATTAAGTAGAAATTAGAGAATCGTCAAAACCTGTCATACGTGTAAGAGTATCATAACTTCAAAATAATATTGCTCAAGTAGAATTACAAAGTAGTGGTCAAAGAAATAACTCAAGTAAGGTTAATAAAGGATTGGAGAAAAATACTCAAGTAAGACTGAAGTGAAAGAGTAACTGTTGGGATGTAACTGATTTACAATTTGTAATTTAAAGTTAATGTAATTGGAAGGACACAATATTAAAACATGTTAAAAATCTGGTATTTTTAAAGGATAGATCCAAAAATCTTACAAAACTCATGATGGAATGACCAACATAAAGCTTTTTGTCACTTGTAGACTTACTCACAGTGAGAAGAGTAACCAAAACTTGTACTATACTGTTACTTCAAGTACTCAGGTAAGGGTGAAACTACAGTATGTTGCCAGGAAAGTACTCTAAAAAGTACTATTTCTTTAAAAACGTTACTCAAGTACATGTAACTTAGTCCTACCCACCTCTAGAGTGTGAAGGGTCCATCACTTGCTTTTTTTCCATGTAGATGTTATTATTTTACTTTAAATGTTCCATACTATGGGATATTTATTGCTAAAAACACCTTATTACTTCTCTTGCTTGTCTCCATGGAAATAAATAGCCCAAGTTTACTTAATACTTAATTGATAAACTTGCATTCACAGACGATAACATTAATTTCCACCTTTTCCTGGCATTAAAAAGTGCTTTGTCACCATTATAAGCAAAGGAATGTACAAAACTGCTATACATTCTTTGCCAGTTCCTAATAAGCCAATTAAATCTGGTGACACGGACAATATTTACCTTTAATTCCTCCTCCCAATTGGAATGTTGACAATTTCCACATTAGCGCTTCCAGGAGTGGCCGTTGTATTTCACTTAGCGGACAGCAGTGGCCGCAGAGAAGAAGATAAGAGGATTTCGCTCTCATCAGTAGATACACAATGTCAAATGTGTTATTAGCTTGTTTGATAAAGCGCGTTCGCCGTTCCAGGAGCTTTGTTTGCCGTGCTAATTCCTCTGGCGTACATAGCGTCCCCTGATCACCCGTTTCAAAGCGCTGCCGTATGAATCAGGCCTCCTCGGGGCTGTTTGCTCATTGATTTGTGTAATTGTTCACTTTTATTTGCCCTCCCGCTGTCTTGGGCAGATTTACGAGCAGAGCGAGCGTGGGTTCACCTGAGCTCCGCAGGTACAGCCAGGGATATATTTAACTGCCAATTAGCTCGCTCCCCGTGCATGTGGCTTTAAGAGGTTCTTCTGGAGCAGCGGGGAGTGCACGGCGACAGGTGGGGTACAGTGTGGAGGGGCACTCGTTGGTTCTGTAGGCTGTACGATGGGAAAAAATTTTATTTATTAGCGATATAACAATAACCAAAATATTGTGATATCATATCGTCAAAAGTCTCACAGTCATACCTTGGGCTGTCACATTATATCGAAACTCAAGTTCCTCTGCTTAAATGCATGGTTTTATAGTAGCAACAGCTTATAAACATTGGGAACTACATATCCCATGATTCATTTCAGCACAGACAACATGTAGAAATATGTTTTTTACTAAAATTTTTTGAATTATGACAGAAATAATTCACACCAAAATCTTGTCAAGGTATTTTAAAAGCAAAAATGTGTCCTATCTACAGTTATATCAGCCTCTCTAAAACGGGAGTCTCCAATATTTTTCCTCCAGTGAGCTACTTTTACAAAATTAAAATGCCAGAGAGCTACTAGTTTTAGTGGTCACAAGAAAATAAATATAAGAGCCACAGCGAGTCTTAGATGAGGTACAGTCAAATGCCTATAAAACATAAACATTATCTATAGTAGGGAACAAAGTTAGGCATCAAAATGATACATGCATAATAGTCATAGGCATTTAATTCATTTAATCAAATTTTACTTATTCAGCACAATACGTGTAATTCAGAAATCCCTTGGTGAGCTACTTTGAAGGGGGTGGAGAGCTACCAGGAGCTCCCAAGCTATAGGTTGGAGACCCCTGCTGTAAAATATTGCAATAAAAATAGTACCGTGAGATGCATATCGTGATAATATTGTACAGAGAGATTTGGATATCGTTACATCCCTAGTATTTATTTTTAAAAGTTCTGCATTTTGCAAAATTGACTCTTGTGCGCTTTTAGTCATGTTGGAATAGTGTTACCTCATTACAAACAGACCGGGAGTTATGTTTTGTTTCAATCACACGTTTGAGTAACTCTGTATTTTTAATTTGTCTACATCTCCAAACCTCAAAACACTCTGTTCCACTTTGTGATGTCACTTAGTGGTGGTTTTCAAGTTAACAGCTATTTTTTTTTATCTTTTATTCAATAGAGCTTGGCAATGTCAGGGCTGAAATCATCCAAATGATTCTTGTGAAGGTGTTTGGAGTGAAGCACTTCTGTATTACCGCATGACATCACAAGGTGCAATAGTGTGTTTTCAGTTTGAGAGAAGAACTCAGCCTAAATATGCAGGATTTGTGTGTTAAACGTGTGTGAATGAAACAAAACACAACTCCATGTATGTCTGTGATGAGGAAACAACATTATAACGTAGATCAGAAAATAGACCCTTTAAAATACTGATTACCTGCCTTAAAATGTATTCTGTACGTACACGCTGTATTGAAGTACTGCACTGGATTGAAATTTACAAAGCTCATTGGACTAATAGGCTTGGATTATTGTAGAGATAAAAAAGCAGGAGGGCAGAGGCACTACACGTACTTGCCTTTATCAGATCTTGATTAACATATTCAGTAACATGGTCCAATCTGTGTACAGTATTCTGAATACTTTTTACTCTGAAAATGTGTTATATTATGAACAGGGGGTAGATTGAGTTAAACCAGCTTAATGTTTGCTGCACTGCTTGTTACGCATTTGTTGATCACTGATAAGAGAAGGGAAAATGCATAGAAATGAACTGTTTTTTTGTTTGTTTGTTTTGTTTGTTTGTTTTCTTAATAATGTTGCACAGTTTCGAAAGTAAATGAAACTGTACTGGAATACAGTGGCTCAAAGTTATTCTAAATATAAAGTATTTTAGTCTTTAGTATAATGTACTTTAACACTGCACCTCTCATTGTGGAATTTGCTGAGAAAAAGTGCAAGGAACTATTAGTATTGTGTAGTAAAATGTCGATTTTATTTATTTATTTTTTGTTGTTTATTGGGCTCACTAATTGGTTAATTTTATGGCTTGTTGTTTTCAGCAGCACTAATAAGCAGTATTGACATTTTAGGGTAAATTTAATTATTTACAAACATTTGCAGTAATAATTTCATTCCACATTTTCAAGAAGTCAACATAACTAACATAATGAGGTGAATACGCTGGTACTTTTCCATGGCATTCGCTGGAGGTGTCCTACATGTTTGTTTATGTATTTATTGCTCATGCTATTATTTTGTTGGCATCAATTTAAAGAGAACAACAGCAACAACAAATCTGCAAATTAACATAAATACATATTTCTACGATTATTTGGCTTGTCTTTACTGCATAAACAAAAGGAACAGTAAGAAGATAAATCTTACAAACCCTGCTCCTTTCACAGATCAACAAATTAAAACATTTCTTTAATAATCGTTCCCCACCCCCCACGTATCTCTATAGTGGAATATTCAGCAGGTACCATGCATGGAGACGCAATGTCATTAGCAAACACTACCAAAAAAGTTTCAAGGCTGCCTGAAAACTGGATTTAAACAGCACATTTTCAGAAGCCTGTGATCAAATAAGTGTTCATTGTTCTGTTTAGCAAAAAAGGTGAGTGTGGGGATCTGAAAAGCTGTAATTCTAGCTGGCTTGTGACTGTAATTTTATGTGTAAGAGACTTGAAATCATCTCACTTGTTATAGTTCCAGGTAAATCAACTCTTTGTGGTCAGATTGTGTTAGAAACTCAAGTTCGAGCTTTATTTTAACAGAGTAGTGCTTTCGGTTAGCGTCACATCCCCAGGGAATATATTGATGACCTCAGCTGCAAAGTATCATTAACTTAAAGCTTGTAAGTTGCTGTTTTTTAATACACATTTGGTTCGGTTGCCCCCAAACTTGACCCCTATTAACTTCATTGATCTTCTCGGTACAATTCTGCCCTTTCTTGTTCGAACCCACTCCCCCTGTGCCCCCCAGCACGAGCCCCCCCCCCACACCAGCTTTAATCTGTCATTCAGACCAGTACACAGCCGAGACTTAAGCACAGTTAGGTTCTATCAAGCACACACACAAACACACACAGACACGCACATACACACACCCTTTCTCCCCCCTTTTCTCCCCTGCCGTCTTCATTAACCCCGGGAGCAGTCAGTGGAATCAGCCCCTCACTGAGAACAGCTCTCAATAGCAAACAGCAGGGATCTAAACACTGTTTGTCTTAGTCTATAAAAGCCATAATGTGAATGAGAAACTGTTTATGATGCTAAGTGCTGTGAGGCTGCATAATGTACTTCCTATAGCTTTTGATTACTCAGAAAAACATACCATGAAACAATTAGTATGCATTCCCATCGGCTTGTTTTCGGTTTTACGTCGAGATTGCTCCCTGCATATTTAGGCTGAGTTCTTCTTTCAAACAGAAATCACTCTGTTCGCTCTTGTGGTGTCATGCTGTAATACGAAGTGTCTTTAATCTCCATGCGCCTTCTTTACAATCATTTGGAGCATTTCAGCCCGTCAGTTGGCAATGTTGACTGATCTTACAATAAAAGGCAGCTGTTAACTTGACATCTATCGCTTCATGACATCACAAGGTGGAACAGAGTATTTTGAGGTTTGACATAACACAGGATTACTCAAACGTGTGAACGTAACAAAACACGACTCCAGAGATGGTTTTGATAAGATAACAACATTACAACATGGTTTAAAGCTCACAAGAATCCACCCATCCATTTTCTTCAGCTTGTCCGGGGTCGGGTTGCAGGGGCAGCAGTCTAAGCAGGGACTCCTAGACTTCCTTCACCCCGGGCACTTTCTTCAGCTCCTCCGGTTGTCCCAAGGTGTTCCCAGGCCAGAGGAAAGACATAGTCCCTCCAGCGTGAACTGGGTCTTCCCTGGAGCCTCCTTCTGGTGGGACATGTCCAGAACACCTCCTGAATGACGCAACCAGGAGGCATCCAGAGCACATGCTCAAGTCACCTCAACTGGCTCCTCTCGATGTGGAGGAGCAGCGTCTCTACTCCGAGCTCCTCCCGTGTGACTGAACTCCTCACCCTATCTCTAAGGAGCACCCTGCCACTCTGCAGGGGAAACTCATTTCGGCCGCTTGCATCCGCGTTCTCGTCCTTTTAGTCATTACCCAAAGCTCATGACAATAGGTGAAAGTAGGAACACAGATTGACCTTTAAATCGAGAGCTCGTGAGCTGAGCTGAAAGGCAAAACTCTGTATTTACTGGTCACAAGAATACATTTTGTGTAATTCATTCACTCCACACACTTGACAGTGGTAAGCTACTTGCCACAGCTGCCCTGGGACAGACTGACAGAAGAGAGGCTGCCAATCTGCACCATCAGATCCTTCAATCACCACCGACACTCCAACGCACACACCTCATTCATAATAGGCCAGAAGGGAAAAGTCTGAGCACAGTTTTGTAAGAATTAATGTTTGAATGTAGGATTTAGTGATGTCAAGGTCTATAAAGCTTGTTTTATAACATTACAAGGAATACGACTGTGGGTACTGAATTTTTTAGTGCCATTACAAATGTCCATAACCATAAAACAATCTCTGATAATAGCTTTTCTAATGTGTTTTATTAAGATCGGGAGTGCTGGTTTCTTACATTGCTTGAAAAGAAAATGTGTATTATCAAACTAGAAACTAAGCATCTCTGACCACCACCGATCACTCACGCACACCACATTCATAATAGGCAAAGAGGGAGAAGTGTCTTGCTTAATGACACAATGACAAATCTCTTCATTTTGGCGAGTCACTGTCACCTTCAGTTTTTTCTATATTCTGTCTTATTTTGTTCTCAGTCAAGGTTTCCACGTTCAAAGATTTGTGTTATGCCAGATGTTAATTCCCTTGAAATCAGACATTTATTTTGAAGTGTCTTGCTCAGTGACACAACAGCATGCAATTTTACACATTTCTCTTGCATTTTCAAAGGCTCATTATTGCTGGAAAGTGAAGTCCAAAGTAACGATTGGTCATTAAAAAGTGTCCTGCCGGGCGTGTGGAGGTCAGTCAGCCATGGCCCTGTTTGATACTTGACCCCAAACAACAAAACCCCAAAGTTCAACTGTCGATGGACACTGACCTGCTCCGACCAGCTGCTCACACTGTAGGGGGCGTGCTCTTCAAACAACATGTGTGCACTGAACCATAGAAGAACAACAGGGAACTTTGTCATTGAACACATTGGCCTAATTATTTACGTAATCGCTATAGTAGATGGGATGGTACAGCCACAGTCCGTAATTTTTGACCAAAAATACAGAAAAAATACATTTCATTTTGGTTGTTTTTATTGCACTAAAACATGGAAAATCCGTCCTTACTGTGAATAGGCTCTGTTCACGCTTATGTCACAAACCATCAAGACTTTTGTAAACATGCGATGACAACTTTAGGTGTAGTTCCCGACACTGGGTTCACCGACCGACTGTGATCAAACCCAGTAAAGTGAACGTGATCAGCGGTAAAATGAAGACTGCATTCGTATGTGCTGTTTGGAATCATCTTGAATTTGTCACCCTCATCTCTTCTAATCGCATGTACCCGTTGCGCTCGGAGTCGTGTGTCAGTGGGGAAATGATGAAAACTGAGGTATGGTTGTAAATGTTGATTAGCCGAACATAACGGAACACTACAATGACATGGAGGTGAATAAAACTGGGGCATTTTCTAATTTTTGTTAGATTTTGTTAGACAGAGCCCGCCGGAAGTTGTCATCGCATGTTTCCAAACGTCTTCCTGGTTGGCTTTGCAGAGGAGGTCAAGAAGCCTCTACAACGTGACCTATTTTTAGAGAGAAGCAGATCAGAAATGTCATACAAGTAATACGATTACCACTTTAAAATAGTTCTAATAGTAATAACTTGTGTAATAATTATAGAATGAAAAGTTGTGGTCGAATAGACTTAGTTGTAATTTTTAGGCTACAGTTAAAACGCATTCATTAAGGTTACGGTTACATGTGATTTTTTTGCTCTTTTCTTTTATACTTGCCTTTATACCATCTTTGTTTTGATATGGAGAGACAATGCGTTTCTCTGATTGGTTAATCCAACTGTCACTCACACCCACAGTTTTGTGGTTGTACAAATACAAAATGGTTTTATTCTAGCTCTTTAAAACTAGCAGATTAGACTTTGCAGAGTCATAATAACCTGTTTCACACCAAATTGATATATGTAGCACTATGAACTGAATTTTAGACATTATTAATCTGGAACGGCTCTGAAAGCGATTGGGAAAATGGAGCATCATGACAATTATTTGAATCTGATTGATCGACGCATCACAACAGCGGAAGAAGCCATAAAATCAAACTTTTGTTAAATCCAGTTGTAAGAAAAGCACAGATATTCCCTGTCCACAAATGCACAAAGCTCTGCACATTTTTCACAAACAAAATCTGCACTAATGCTAAAATCGGCTGAAGTATGTCTGTTGCCGTCGCCATGTTTGTTTTGGTTTGTTTGGGCGCTTCGTCTTTGGCTTCTAGACAAACCTCAATGCTGTGACGAGATTGATCCCCCTTCCCAATTAACCTTAAAGCTAACAGATACAGATATCATGAGAATCCAGACGAATGGGCAAACCAAAACCAAAATATTGATCATTTGATAGCAGTGAATGTTGTATCCAAAACAAATAAATAAATAAATAACACAGTATATCTCCTATAACTATATTAGTGACAGAAAATAGTGACAAAATTTCCTCCGTACTGAATGGTCTAAGGAGCTTGTATTTGCAGAAATAGACGCTTGGAATAGAGCAGAGCGCATCCACAGCCCCACTGCGTCGCATCCAAACTCACCAGAGAACACGAGACAAATACCAGTCGGCCTCAGAGCTGCTAATTAGACAAATTGCAGATGTTACAATTTATCGAGTGGGGAAAACTCTGCCTCTGCGCACAATTTGGCCTTAGTCATGGCCATCCGAGTCCGTCTGGTGCCTTTACCGTCATCTGAGTTAAATGAATAAAGGGGAGCAAAGCAGAAAGCATGTAATTAACTTCTCTTCACACTGTGCTATCTGTCACTTTAAATGAACTACACCACGGCCCCTTGCTGTCACGGCAACAGTGCACACGCTTTTCTAAGGCTTAATGTTCAAATGTGGAGTTTAGTGTTTAGGTCTAGGTCTATAAAGCTTGTTTTATAATATTACAAGGAATACAAATGTGGGTATTGCATTTTTTATGGCGATTACAAATGTCCATAGTTGTAAAACAATCTGTGATAATAACTTTTTGTTATGGGTTTTATTATGTGCAGGAGGGCTGGTTTCTTACATTGCCGCTTTAGATTAAAAATGGATGTGAATTTCAAGCTCACTTCATATTCAATTTATTGTTTATAGCTCCAAACTGCGACAGCTCCTCGTAGGGCTTCAGTTAGGACGTAAGAAAAACATTGCGTCAGTCACTGATCACAAGATACAGAAGCGAGTGGGTCTGTCTTGCTCAAAGACACAATGGAATGCAGTACTTTTAATCAGTGGGGGAAGTACTTCATTACTTTAAGTTACGTTAGATTTGGACACTTTATTCATACCCGTAGGTAAATTTGTTTTGCAGATATGAGAGGCTGGTCTCACTTTTCACATTTTATTCATCCACATTATGTACAATAAACTTGTTTAAAAACACAGTTACAGAAGTGCTCCAGTGCTCCAGTGCAGAATGCCTTTGTTCCAAAAATAATTTAATGTAATCAAAAAAAATGAATTCATCTAAGCTTGGCTAGGATTACAATAAATATTAAATATATAAAAAACACACACAGTTTTCCAAAACAAGGTACTAAAATTGATAGATAAATAGATTACAATGTATTCATAAGGGCAATAGCAGCTGGAACGATGCTCCTTTTAAAACAATTCATTCTAGATCTTGGGGCTAAAAGCTTCTGACCAGAGAGAAGCAGCTGAAACTCTGAGTTTAGTGGATGTTGCACATCTTTTAAAATACTCTGAGACATCCTCTGTAACTGTCTTGAGTACAGGAAGTCCAGGCTGCTCTGAGGACTGACAATCACCTTAATCGCCCATTTAACCAACTGATTCAGGGAGTTCTTGTTTTTCACAGAGACACTCTCAAACCACGAGACCAATGAAAAAGTTAAAACTGCTAAGAACAGTGTCATCATCATCTATCTATCTATGGTAGAAGGACAACTTCCTCAGACACTGAAAGTGTTGGTGGCCACTTTTACACACAGCAGAACAATTATGGTCAAAGCTCAATTTAGAATCAAACAGTGTTCCAAGATACTTATAAGAGTCTTAAGACACAAACATAGAATGCACTGGTTAAAACTGGGATCAGAGCACCAACCTTTTAGTTTGTGGGTGGGTGCTTTAACCACTGTGCCACTGCTACCCATAGCCTTAAAATATGTATGAGTCAAATAGTCAAAATGAACAGTGAAAGTCCAGTCTGTATTGTGTTATTTTGATTAGAAGAAATTTTTGTTAATAAAATTGGATGAATGTTTCAAATTTCAAACATATTTTCATGTGACGTTTGTTAAATTGTTAATATAGTCTACTTGTTTTTGTCTTAAAACTCAGTTCTCTTTAAGTTATGCATGAACAATACCTATAATTTAATTCACATATTTGCAAATTGCAATGTCCAAGTCTCTCACAAGTTGTGCCGAAAACCTGTTGAAAAATTTCAACTCAATCAAATGTATCGACAAATAGCTTTTTCTTATATTTGTTCGTTCTTCAAAACACATCTTAATGGTGCTCATTTCAACTTTTCAAATAGAGCGTACACCACCAAGTGTCTCCATGGAGATGCTGCTGCTTTGCCTGGAATGTTCCTCAGTATACCATAAAGCATACCATATTTGCACCGGATTATAAGACTCAATATCAATAATGTTGAATTCTCTCATTTATTTTCATACATAAGGCGCACCGGATTATGAGGCGCATTAACCAAAACAAACGGACGACACTTGAAACTGCCCAGGAATTCACAATCCATTGGCAGATCCATTGGCAGATCAAATAATTTACCCGGCGTTATCTCCCTGTCTTGGTGAATGTGTATTATGAATGTGAAAGTGGGTGGATAATTTAAGTTTGTTTTTTTATTTCCTACAATCAGGACACAAATACAGCAGCTTTGCGCACATTTGTTTATGATTTACAGAAGCGAAACTATCCATCAAGCGGTGTGGCTTCGTAGCTTACCAAAGTCATACTAAAACATTTTGACAGATTTTTGAGCGCCGTGTACCACAGAAAATCAGTTCAAGGTCAGTAAGCACAACCTGAATTAATACATAAAGCGCACTGTCGATTTTTGAGAAAATAAAAGCATTTTAAGTGTGCCTTATAGTCTGAAAAATACTGTATTTGTCTTATGTGGCTTGAATTACAGGTATTTTTATTGCTCAAAAATACCTTAAAACCATGCCGCCTCATTGTCAGTGTAGCCTCTCCACAGATCTGCCCTGTAACTTGGCCTTGCAGTGTCACTCGCTTGTTTCTTAGGAAATCGATACGTTCAATGCTGTGCTGTAGAAAATCCCAGGCAAAACAAAGACATCTCCATGGAAACAAGCAACTGGTTTACCCTCCAACAGGAAAGTTACACATTGCACCTTTAAATATTCTCACCCATTATCAGGTAACACGTGCGATCAACTTGATTCAAATGATATTGCTTTATTCTTAAATGTATGTAAACTTGCTTCTTAAGTTAAAGATGTCAAATGCTGTCAAATGCTTTTCTAGGTATTTTGTTAAATGCTTTTCACAGTAAAAATATTTCACTGTAATTGAGACAAATGTAAGGTCAGAAATACTGTGTAATAAAAATGTAATAAAAAAGTTTAAATGTCATACTGTGGAACATTCCAGGCAGAGCAATGACATATCCATAGAAACAAGCAGATGACGGGACCAAACCAAACCAAAAAGATGGAACCAAACCCAACCAAAAAGTCACACAGTGCACCTTTAACAAACGTGTGTTGCTTTAGTCTTGGACATGCTTTATTAATCTTCACATTTTTATTTATTTATTTATTTTTTTTCCCCATTTTCCTTTCACCTACGGCACTAAGGAAATAAGTCATCACCAGCTTAACCACTCGTGCCCACCCACTCCTGGTAAAATGGTTTCACTTCCACCGCACGGCCTAAAGACGGGCATAAATCAAAACTAGCTTCATCCATCAAAGTGAACGCTGAGACTGTTGCAGGCCAATTATGACGCACCAATGCACAATCTGTACTCATAACAGCTCCAATCCGCCCTCTTGCTGCTTACACTCTTTTGTGATACATTTTTAAAGACGTGTATTTGTATTCTGTGTACGTTTGTGATTACATATTCATATTATGTGTGCAAGTGTTTGGTGTTTTTTTGAGATGTAACAATAACAACATTTTATCAAGTTTGTTAGGTCATGTACAGTATTAAAGGCGCATTGTGTAAGTTTTTGGGAGGAGGGTCGGTCAGTCACCTGCTTGTTTTTATGGATATGTCGTTGCTCTGTCAGGAATGTTCCACAGTATGACATTTATTCAGTTACAGGTGGGTTTAATGCTCCAAAATACCTAGAAAAACAGGTATTCTGACCGGGTTGCCACTCTGCAGATCTGACATGTAACTTGGCTTCGTTTGGTCTTGATGAAGATAGAAAGGTTTAATGCCATACCGCGAAACATTCCAGACAAAGCAATAACATCTTCACGAACCAAAGCATTTTGGTCCTCCACCAGAAAAGTCACACAATACATCTTAAATTGCAATTTTCTTGGAAGACTCTGTGTATTTTAGAAGTGGTAACTTTCAAATAATTACCTTTAAAGCCACACTGTGTAACTTTTTTAGCCAAAAATAGTCAAAAATAATAATTTATTGCACTGAAAAATATGCATTCTTACTCTGAGGATGCTTGCTTCTCCACAAACCTGACTCTTATTTGGCCTGGACGATGGCCTGTTACTGCTTGTTTCCATGGAAATGTTGTTGCTTTGGCTGTAATTTTCCACAGTATTGCATTAAACGTATCTATATCCATGGAAATTGTTCCAAAGTATGATTTTAACTTTAAATTTCCATGGAATCTTGCAGGTAGAAAGTTACACACTGTACCTTTAACAACCTAGTTTACATATTTCGTAAAATAACTTTTAAGCACTTCATGTTAGCTGCACTGGAGCAAAGCATCATGGTCTATGTAGTTCCTCTAATTGCTTTTACCATGCAACAAAACAAAACATTTTAGTTCCTTAAGACTTATATTAATATTAATAACAATGCTATCTATGCTAATAACTGATAGAATTGTTACATGCCTTGTTGCTGTATTTATGGGTTTCAGATTTCTGTTATATGCAACAAAAATAAATAAATTCATAGTTAATCGCTACGACAACAGCCCTAAGCATCTGTCATTATTCTGAAACCCATGGGTAGCAGATCTGTGCTTTGTGGAATAGTTGTATTTTAATGTGAGCTTGCATGTTGATGTTAGCTGTTTGTTTATTAAATTATACACATTTACATTCACATGGACAACAACATGGCTGCATCCAAAATCTCCATGGCGATTATACAATTTTGTAGTGCTGTTTTGAAAATTTTATTTTCAATACATCACACACATACACAAAAATAAAGCCACAAATGTAATCTTTTTAAAACCGCTAATCCCCAAATATGAAAGTGGCAGTTATTGTAAACATGCTATCCCATTAGCGCTATGTATTTTTATTCATTAATATAATAAAAAATAATAATAAAATCCACGCTCCTTATTTGGCAACACAGAGCTTTGCGATCACCCTCCCGCTTTTATAATTACCACATTGCATGGATCATTGCTTAAGCGTACCCATTTTAGCCTCGCTCGATTTGCTGATGTTACCCTGGGTAGCATTTAGCGCCATTAGCCATTAGCGCATGGTTACAATACATTGATTGACACGCAGCTTTAAACGGTGAATTATTGCGAGACTGAATCCATTTTAACATGAATTTTAGCCTAGATAGCTTGTATAGACAGACGCACCGGATCATACTTCTTGTTAAGGTATCAGAAAAGGCATAATTGCTGCTAAATGTGTAGCCATTTTAGCCATTTAGCAATTTGTCAATGCTACAAATGTTGAGCTAAAGGCTAGATATTAGCATTAGCATTAGCCTATTAAAATGACACACTGCTTTTGTTGATCAATATGAGAAGCGATTGGAACAGACATTTTTTTAATATAAGGGGATTATTTAGGTCTTTGTGTTTTTATTGTTCAGTAAAAACAATAATAAGGATTTAATAACATGGATTTAAAAACATATAATATATTTAATAAACCTGATATCACTATAAATTCACTCTAAACATAAAAAAATAAAGCTGCTTGTAAAATTGCAAGTGTAATAATGATAGTAACAAAGCTTTTCTCTTAAAGATGCACTATGTAACTTTTTAGCAGAGGGTCCATCACCTGTGTGTGTTAATGGAGATTGTTTTGCCTATACTGTCCTACAAAGGCAGAACGCTGTAACATCACGTTTGGTCAAAAATGAGTTAATGTAATTTTTGGGGGTACTTGAGACCTCTTTTATCATGTGAGTGAATATTGTGAAAAATATTGAGCTTATAATTGATCTGTGACCCTTATTTGTCAGTTCCTGTACTCTGCCTTTGTGTCATGAGTCAAAAATAAGGAGTCGTGCAAAGGCAAAACTCAGTAATAGTGTATGTTTTGTTTGTGATTTAGTTAAAACATATATTTCACTTTAAAATCCAACTTCTCGCCTCCTTTTTGTTGCGGCCTTGGCACACGGTCTTAACACATTAAATACATATACCTTTGTATTCAGTTATACTTAAATATTAAAAAATATTTTGTGCATTTATTCATACTTTACGTACTATACTGCAAAACGTGTCTGTCAAACTGTTGAACTGTGTATTGCCACATGATCCTGATCAGCACTAAACAGGAAATCCAAAGCTCTCCTATATCATTTCAAACAAACACCATGATGACTCGACCTTGGTGAGGTATTTTTCTTATAATAAATGGAAGTCTGTCAGTTTTTGCCTCTTGTCTTTGCACAACTCCTTATTTTTGGCTCATGATACAAAGGCAGAGCACAGGAACTGACAAATAAGAGTCAAAGGTCAATATTGAGCTCAATATTTTTCACAAAAAACTAGAAACTACTTACCGCCGTACCTATTATACTTTTGTCTAGACAAAACAGAAACTTTGAAGTCATTTTTCTCAGTTTCACACACTGGCGAGTTAAGGTTTTTTGCCTTTGTAGGGCAGTATAATGTTCCGCAGTATGACATTAAACTTATTTGAAGTTCATTTATTCAATTACAGGTGTTTTAATAACTTTTTTTTTTTTTTTAAGTACCTTGAAAGGCGTTTATACTGTGGACGGTCTCTCTTCTGTAAGAAATGCGACCTGTATTTTTGTCTTATTGTGAAACATATTGGACAAAACTATCATCTCCATGGATACTCCACTGGAAAAGTGACAGTGTGCATCTTTAACCTGGTTTTACAGTTCTAATTCCCACAGTTGTTTATGTCATCAAGTACATGTCTATGGATGTTTTCAATAGTCAATATGAGAGAGTTCTGCCATGGCAACACAAACGACCAAAACGTGAAAATTTCTGGTCAGAACTTTTTCATATTCGTAACTCTTGTGGTTTGGTCTTTATATTAAGTAGCTTTAGCGTGCGAAGAGCAGGTATAACGTATGGAAAATGTGTCAGAAGTACCTGCCTTCTTGCGCTAACCCTACTTCAAAGTTTGTGTCACTGTGGCTTATAGCGACTTTGTTTTGTTTTTGTAGATAAGTACTCTGTTTTGAGGGAGAAAGAGCAATAGAAAATGCCTTTAAAACATCTCCCCTTTTTCAGGTACTTGATTGTGTGTCTATGAAGGCACAAAATGGCTACCTATGCTTGAACTGTGTGTGCCGCTGACTGACTTCCATGTCTCTCTTCTCACTCACCCCACCTGTCTGTCCCCCCTCCTCTTTACCCCATCTCTCATAAAACATCCATTTATTATTGCTTTATTATTTTATTGGCTGGTTGCTTTCAAAAACCATGCATGCACTTCCATATGTTTATCCATCTTCTTTATACCAAACTTGAATCCATTTTAGAACCAGGTTGACGGTCCGACTGTGCGGCAGAGCGAACCGTGCGCCCATACGCCCAATGAGCACCCGCTAGGCTTGGGCGGCCCTACACAGAATCCGTCCGTCACGGGCAACACCGCCGGCTCCGTCCCCTCTCGCTACCAGCCCCCCGCCTGCTGCGATATACCCTGCGCACTTATCGTACAGCACTCCTACGAGCCCACCAACCCCCCCGAGATCGCGCCCAAAATGAGAATGAGCACCTTCACCACCTCGCCCCCCACCCCAAGGTTATACATTCAGTAGAAGATTCGAAAAATACTTGCTTTGGTTAGTAATTCATTAGAAAATAGATGACAAATACTTCATAAATGGTAGGAGTCGAACTTGTGTAGCCACTGCCCAATCTGCACTAGAAGCAAATGCACCTTTTTAGATGTAAACTTATTTGCAGTTCTGCCTTGACGCCACAAGAGGGCAGTGTCCCTCTGTTTAAAGGCAAACCAAGCATTGTATTGTACAGTTACAGAACACTTAAGAAAGGTTAGTTATATTCACCTTTTAGAGATTAAGTGCAATGCTGCCTTTACGCCACAAGAGGGCACTGTCTCTCTGTTTAAAGGCAAACTAAGCATTGTAATGTACAGTTTTGAATAGGTTATATTCATGTTTAACAATATTGTGCTTTATTTTGAAAAGCTTTTACAGGTCAGTGTATATTAAACTGCAGAAATCTATTAGAAATTAACATATTTTTTATTAAGAGTAGCTTTATTGATAGTTACACATTATGAAAATAAGTTAAGGCAGCCAGCTTCTTCGCACCCCTCCCCCCTTCTCACTCTGTTTGCCTAGAAATCAATCTGTCTCACCTCATTTCTCTCAACAAAGTGTGTATGATAGTAGTAATAGTTGTAGTGGTAGTAAATAGCAGAAACAGCCAATTCCTGCCTTCCGTCCTCCTTTCCCCCCAATGTTGTCACTTCTTTAGATAACCACCAGGGGCCGCTACTGCTCTCCCTTTGTGCCACTCAGCCGCATACACAACTAGGGCCAGAGGTACCTGCAAAAACCAATGGACACGGTCAGTAACAAAACCAAAAACCCCCAAAGCCCTTCAGATATCCCCGTGTGTCCTTGCCTGTCCTAAACCCCGAAACGACCACGCTCCCCTCCTCCACTTTTCGGTCTCCGCACCCCCGAGAAGCACACTGCCCCCTTTAAGTGTGTATGTGCACCAACTGTCCACAACTTTGCCCCTTTAAGATCTCACTCTTAGACGAAACGAGCACCCGATTTTGCCTTTTTGCACCCTTGTATGTACTAGCATGGACCACCTTCAACTGACAATCACCCATACTGTAATTTAAGCTAAGATATTAAATGTGTAGAAGTGTATTCTTTAAGTTTCCTTTCAGTAGCTTAAATCTGTTGAATGTTATGTTATAATGATTTAAGTAAGAGTTTACATCTGGCCGCTGTTGATTCACATGAAAACGAGATGTTTGAGATCTCACTGTGAATTCTTGGCATGAACGCCGGATGGATTAAAGAATTAAGCGGTTATTTTAAAGGTGCGCTGTGCAACTTTTCTGCTACCTGCTTGTCTCCGTGGAGATTGGGTATCGCTTTGCCGAGTTTCGCAGTATGGCATTCAACTTATCTATCTTGCATTTGCATCCTGACTCGATTGTACGTGTTTTTATTGCTTAAAAATCATCGTTCTGGCCGTGAGTGGGGTCGCCTTTCCACGGATCCCACCTAAATACGTTTAATGCCACACTGCGTAACATCCCAGGCAAAGCTATAACATCTTCATATATCTGAATGGCATAGCTTCTACCAGAAAAGTTACAGAGTGAATCTTTAAAGTAAGTTCTTCTGTATTCGTAGTAGTTGATAAGATGTTTGACACTTGCACGTTTTTGCTCCTGTAGTCCACTTAAGCTGCTCCCTTAAAGTCCTGATAAGTTTGTGTATAATTCTCTATTTCTGACCACTTCTCATAGTGTGCTTCTCTATCCCTCCCCCCATCTCCTCCCAACCCTCACCTCTTCCTCCTCCTCCTCCTCTTCCTCCTCTCCTCTTCCTCTCCTCCCATCACTAATGCAAATTATTATGCAATTCTTCATGCACTGGGTCACTTGCATTATGTTGTCACGCTCAACATTTTCGACTCGGATTCACTCACTGACTTCCTCTGCTTTCTCCTATTTTCATTTATTTTAAACCACTTCTCTTCCTTTATCATGATTTTGTATTCGATTCAATACAAACGCAAATTATTTTCTTTGGTATCATATTTTTGATAACTTCCATATTGGATTTCAATTTAACGTTTACCTCCCCAATTTCAAATTCATCAAATCTTTCTCATGAAAATTGCTTTTTAAACATGCAATAATCCACAAACATATTTTTTTCACTAAACCAATCAACCAAATTTGACCTCTCCACTGTTACTTTGACATACGAATCCCAATTTTGGATATTTGGCTTTCCACAATTATCAACTTCCTGCTCCCTACGTAATCATTGCCTTTTTATATCACACTTTAAACCATATTTTTATCATATTTCTCCTTAAATCCACCAACTTTTTTCATTTGCACTCGATTCAATTTACATTATTAACCTTTCTGCCATCTTACCAAATTACTTTTTTGAACATTCAATCAACTTTTGCATATTATAATTTTACTTTTGACTATTTCCACCACTTAAACATCAATCTCGTACGCATCCACCAACCTTCCACGCTCCACTCCCCCACCCTGTTTCCTCCTCCCTCTCGCCCCCTGCAGGACGATAAGGAGATCGACTTGGAGCACCTACACCGGCGCGTTAACAGCCTGTGCACCGAGGACGACAGCCCCCACAAGCAGTTCTCCACCTCTTCCGTTGACCTAACGCCTCTCGACATGGATGCCCTCCCGGCCGCTCGCCAAGCCCTAGAGCAGATCAGCGACTTCCGTAACACCCACATCACCACGACGACCTTCATCCCAGAACAGATCCAGACGCTGAGCCGAAGCCTGTCCGCCAAAGCCGCTGCCGGGTTTTCCGCTGGGTTCGGGGGAAGTGGCGGGGGCGGACTGCAGGACCACCGGACTGGGCCGTTCAGGCAGAGGGCTCCAAATGGTGGGTTTTTCCGGAGTCCGATCAAAACAATGTCCTCCATTCCCTACCAGCCGACCGGACCCGGGCCCAACTTCGGATATGGCAACGATCCGGACAGGGGCACCTCCATTTAAAGAGGCGAGATTCAGCAGAAGAGAGGGGAGGTTTGAGGTGTAGTCTCTGTACATAACAAATCTATAACAAGTCTATTTTGAGATTAGGACGGGGTGATGAGTGAGGTGGTCCTGCATGGCAAAAATGTGTTGTCTACCTGAGGAAAAGGGACTTGAAATCTGAATATCAGTCTTTTCTTTGGTAGTCTGAAGAATTTAGGTTTATAAAATTCTCTTAGATCATTTGCTGTGATTTGAGAGATTCTTGGCTCTTTTCAAGCTAAATTACCTAGCAGTTCGAAACACTATTAACACTATTATTGTGCCCCCCCCTCCTCACTGTGCCACCTGGAATCCCCAGCGGTCTCCTATCCAAGTACTAACCAGGCCCTGCTTAGCTCCTGAGATCTGACAAGATGATTATTATGGTCACTTCACTCAAGGTAATGTGGGTAGATGCAACAAGGCCAGTGTAAAAAGCCTTTCATTTCACAGTGTTTGGTTTGTTCCTATAAAAACAATGGAAAAGTTCCTGGCGAATAATGAAAAAACACCTTGAAAGCAGCCACAACCAAGATACACTAGGTACTATTTTGAGTAGTGGGTCAGCCACCTTCTTGTCTCCAGGGAGAGGTTATTCTTTTAAATCAGGGGTGTCAAACTCAAATTCACAGAGTGTCAACATTAAAAACTGTGACTATGTCGTGGGCCAAACTAAATATTTATTGAAAAATTTCAACAACATCTGCATGTTTTCTCTAAGCATAATATAAAATAATAACAACATTTTAAATAAATAATGTCTCTATAGCCTATCTGTAGCCGGCGGGCCAACCATATTTGATATGAACTTGTTGGCCAAATTTGGGCCCCGGGCCACGGAGATGGATACTTTTAATGATATACTCTGGAACATTCTGGACAAAGCATGCACCTTTAAAACAAGTCTAATAATCTGAGTCTAATAAGGAAATAAAACTTCTCAAAACTGCTTAAATCAAGATTGGTTTTCAGATTTGAAGTCATTTACACATGTTGATCCACACATTTTTGCCATGTAGCTGAAGCAGGTTTCGATCTTTGCTTTGTTGATGTCGTCGTTGTGGTTGTCCGTGATTCTTTTGGGGGATGTGTGTAACTCTTTTTAGTTTTCCTTTTTTAGTTTTTATTTCATTATCGTTCCTTTTTATGACTTGAGGACTGCCACGTGCGCAAAGACGATATGATGACCTTAAAATCCAACACCAGGTTGTTGGTTAAACTCCAGGGCTGCCTCTGCTCAGTGGCCTCTATGTGAACAATCCAAAGGAGCTCCAGCATTTTAACAGTGCACCAAGCAGTCTTATAGGCCTGTGTACGGATTCGAGTACAGCTCCAGAACGGCGGCTTGGGTCACAGACGAACTCGCAGTTGCACCTCTACTATACGCCATAACAGTGCTACGAAGAGACACTGTCCACACGTTCTCTGCCATTTTGGTGCAAAGGCCTACAACTGTTTTCCTCCTTACGAAAACCTGGTAAACGTCACCGCACTGTACCATGTACCAGTGCACAGACAGACCTATAAGTTTGATTGTATTCCAGAGCTGACTTTTTCTCATGCGTACTGTGCTCTTGGCTTTTCCAGGTATCTCCCGGGGAATCGTTAAAAGGAATTATAAAAAAGAAAAAAAAAAAACTACTTTAAGAAGAAAAAAATGAACCTTCTGCTTATTCTATGTCTTTTATTGATTTCCGAAAAGATTTGAGTTTGTGGAATGTGTTTTGGTGGGGAAAAAAATGACATTGTTTGGAATTGTCTTAAATGTTCCTTTTTTTTCTTGAAGCGAACTTTGGGAAATTTCAAAACTAGTGCTTAATTTGTCTGTTTTGCACCATTACGTCACGCATTTTCGTTAAAGGTTTGGATGAAAATTTCGAAGTCGGTCATCGGTGAAAGGTGTCTGAAGGTAGAAAGAAGAAGCCATTTTGAACACCTTCTTCGAACAAGCCTTATATGTTTTTGTTCGTCACTTTAGATAGCTATCTTCACTCTCCCGCTGTCAATCAAAACCCCAAACCGTGAATGAACATCAAGTTAGCAGCCATGTGAGCTCTGGCTAACTTTTTAAGCGAGAATTCTCCTAATGTTTAATCCTGTAATGTTAAGGTTTCTATAACTTGTTTTTTAAAAGTGCCAATTATTAAAAATGACCATTAAGGTGCATTTTGGGATTGGGGAAAGGGGATAGTACAATTCTTGGGTTTCGGTCACTTGACTTTTTACTGTTACGGGCACCATTTTGAGAACTTTATATCATTCAAAAGATAGGATAATTTGTTTAGGATTGTTAATTGCATCTGTACCAATGTCCATCTCTGAAACCCATGGATAGATGCACTACCTTTTTGTGAACAACAGGGGGTGGTCAAATAAAACCAAACGTTTTTTTGTTTCTTTTTTTCACTAACACTGTATTAATAATCGATAATGTTATAGTTGGTTAGCTTTCCGTTTATCTTTAAGGACTAAAAACCGCAAATTGTCGTGCGTAGAGATCACGTTTCGAGCATATATTGTAAGGCATTTTTCTTTCTATTAGGCTTTTGAATGACAATATAGGACACATTAAAAGTTTTATTAAGTATAAATGAGAGAGTTATAAAGTGTATATTTTACATAACTGTCGATGCTATTTTGTTTAACAGAAGAGTTTATCATGACGAGCTTTAGTGTTGCGTTCGGCGGTCATGTGACTGCATTTACCCTTAGCCCCGCCCCCTCTAATGGTCAGTTTCAACTCAACCCTCCGCTTCTCCACGCCATTCGCTCTTGGTTTTATTATTTGCTGGCTAAATAACATTAACGGGCAAGTTGATTAAAAAGAAAGCATGCACAAACTTGCTACCTTGCGCTATCTGTTAACCTTTTCTTTTTCCTTCATACATAGGACTCCAGGATTTACTTGATAATTTTCAGATTTCAGATTGATGTACAGTATTTAATATAGGCCTATTTTGTTGTATGTGTTGCATATTATTCAAAACCTGAACAAACTGGGGCCTCTGTTACAAGTGGCAAGCTTTCTGTGTATAATTTGTCTAATAAACAAGTTTTCTACACTGGGAGGCTACACCTGTTTTTACTTTTCGTCAGCCTCATAGCATAATGTTCCACAGTATAGCATTAATACATCTAACTTGCATCTATTAAATGACCGGTATGTATGCATCCTGAATTTCAGACTTCTGGTCATCGTGCAATGCATACTGGGATGGATCCTCCGAAAAAGTACGCATAAAACCGCCATGTTTGATTTCACAGTGGGATGCGTCTATTGTCAAAGCCGATCTTTCCAAGTCTTTTGAACCACTTTTGTTTCTGGTTCTTATTATATTGTCATATTTTAGTTATGGGATTCGGACATCGTAATTGTTTGGTTGTTGGATGTCCTGACAGCGGAAAAGGGGCTTTGGAAGTTTGCGAACTCCATAACTGCAATAGGGAATCAGATCTGTGTGTGACTGCAAACCTCCATTCAAACTGTTTCTTTTCCCTACGGAATTGAAAAATAGTGAAAGGCAAAGGCGATGGGCAGTACTGATACACAGGAAGGACCAAAAAAGGAAACCGTTGGCTGCCGAAGAAATCATCCCGAGTTTGCAGTGAATATTTTGTATGTGGAGCGCCAACAGAGCAAAATCCTGATCCCTCAACTCAACCTTGGTTATGAATTTAAAAAGTCAACACCAAAGCGAAAGGCATCAGCTGTTCACCAAGAAACACCTTCCACTGCAAAGTGACCAAGACGTGATGTTGCCGTAAAGCCACAAGAACAAGAAAGTGCGAGCTCGGCCTGTTTGTCTTCTGTACTTCTCGCTCCACATACACAATGTTCGCTGCAAACTCAGGATGATTACTTAGGCAATCAACAGTTACCTTTTTAGGTCCTTCCTGTGTATCAGTACTGCCCATCGCCTTTGCTTCCTTCTTTCACTATTTTTCAATTCCATTGGGAATTGAAACAGTTTGAACGGAGGTTTGCAGTCACACAGATCTGATTCCCTTTTGCAGTTATGGAGTTTGCAAACTTACGAATCCCATAACTAAAATATGACAATGTCAGAACCAGAAACAAAAGCAATATGGTTCAAAAGACTTGAAAAATCGGCTTTGCCAATAGACACATCCCACTGGGAAATCAAACATGGCGGTTGGATACTCACTTTTTCAGAGGACCCTTCCCAGTATGCATTGTGTGATGACCAGAAGTCCAAAATTTGGGATGCATGTATTGTTATTGCTTACAGGTCACCTCTCCTCAGATCTGACCTGTGTGACATCACCTTCCTTCTCCATGGAAATAGATACGTTCAATGCCATACAATAGATCTTTTTCACAACAGCCACATGTAGGGTAAATGTAATTCCCAGTTAATGCTTTTCTATGGCAAAATATCTGTGGAAATGTATTTTCCACCAGTTTCATAAATCTGCCCCATCATCAAATCTTCATCCAACAAGGTCGACAAAGAACATATTCTGTCCATGAAGAATTTACGTTTACTGTACATTGCGGCATTTCCAGCTGGTGTAAAAAAGGTCCATGACATCTCCATGGAGACAAACAGGAAACAGGCAACAAGTTTTCTACAGTGTGAGGCTACACCGGTTTTACTTATTAGCCTCATAGCAAAATGTTCCATAGTATGGCATTAAACACATCTTTCTTGCATACATTACAGATGTTGTTATTGCTTAAAATCTGTCTTGGAAACCATTAATTAATATAGCAGAGTCACCTCTCCATAGACCTGACTTTTGACTTGGCCTGGTAGCATTAACTTCCTGTCTCCATGAAATTACATTCACTGCCACACAATAACGTGTCCATGGAGACGGGTGTGAGGCAATTCACCAGGAAATTTACATGTTTTGGCTCAAGCTGAGATTTCTGTTTAACTTTACTCTCCAGGCACAAAAAAATGTCATTGGCGACAAAAACTCAGCCAATCAGAAGGCTTGATATTACATAGTCATTTGGCTGGGTGCTGCTTAAGGAATATTATCTGTAAAATTGGAAGTTCAAATCCTTTTTCCCTCTGCACTTTCAGTCAATCATAACAATTAGGACTTTGTTTTGTAACTTATATCTTCTAGGAAATTAAAGTTTTTGAGCCATTTACAAGAATATTCAAGGTTTGATCAAGTATTAAATGGTTTGTGTGCATTTTTATAGTTTTATTTATATATTTATTTGTTTGTTTATTTTGCACAAAAGTTTAGAATGCTCAATTGAGGGAAACAAGATCCGTGGCCTTTTACAGATGCTGAGTTTCTTATTCCAGTAAAACATAAACGATTCACTTCATTGTCTTCTTGACATCCTTAAAAAATGACTTAAATCTGACAATTATTCTATGAGGCTGACTTTCTGCACACATCAAAACTTTCTCTCCCAACCACCTCCATCCTGTCCAGCGCTCCTCCTCGTGCACGTGAGTATTCAGGGGCAAAGTAAACACTCGCTGTGCTCTATAGGCCCTCGCTTCATGCATGAGCGGGGCTTTTGTACGCCTCTCCTCAAATGGGCCTTCACTTCAAAAGAGCCGAGGACTGCCGCTGCTAACAGCTGGAGAGACGCACCGCTGTGACGCACCGCTGTCAAGTTCAATACGCAGCCACTGTGCAGGTGCAGGGACGGGCCACGAGAGGGCGCACTGCTGTTTCTCCAATCCCCACCGACTGTTGTGACAAGTGAGTGGCGTTTACAAGAGTTTGTGCATCATGGAAAAGGTAACGATCGTGTTTATTTAGCACACATGAAGATAATTTGTTGTTTGTATGACGTTATTAACATACAACACGCCCTTACATTCAGAAAATCCTTATACATTTGGCTATAATAATACAAAAAAAAAGATGGTATTTTTGCGTTTCTGACTTAGTTACTACTTCAGAATATACAAAATATAGGATGTGTAGCACAGTTCACAACCTTATATTCATTAGAAAGGACACGTGTTAGGAGCATCTCTGAGCTCCTCTGTGAAGTTATGCAGGAACTCAGGTAATGACAGCTCGTCCTCAGGCCACAGGCTCCAACAAAAAGTCTCCAGCAGGTTTGGCCCCCAGCGTTTTGGACCATAGCCTGAAAACTGAAGGCAACAGCAATTATGATCACTAAACTGCATTCGTTTCATATTAAAAAGTAATTATGAGATTTAAAAGAAAAATAGGCTACATTGCTGTCCATATACTTTTATTCTGAATAAGCACATGGCATGCATTATTTATTAGTCAATTTCATCTTACCCATCTGACCTAACTAGAGCTACACTGCAAAAACTAAAATCTTGTTAAGTTAAGATGACTTAAAATGAGAAAGTTTTATCAAGATTTAAGTAAATTTCGCTTGAATAGTAAAATTATCTGCCAGTGGAACAAGACTATTTGTACTTAAAATAAGAAGCAAAATGCAATGCAAAATGCAACACACCTATTCCATTGGTAGATAATTTTACTTGTCAAGTTGTGTCTACTCAAATTAAGCAAACTGGTCTTAATTTAAGACATTTTAGCTTACCTACATATTACTTTTTGAAGTGTAATGTTGTCAGCTTTCCATTAGTCAATTATAGTCCTCTAATAGTTCAGCATGTAAAAACTATCAGCCAAAATAGTCGCTGTTGTCTCATTCTGAACTTTAAACAGGCACACGGTTTATGGTTTATGTTATTAGGTTCTTTTTTCAGAACCTTTTTTCTGTTTTCTTTTCAGCTGGGTTAGGTAGAAACTGGGTTAAACCGTAATAGTCCAGTGAGGTTCATTTGGTGTTTCGATCATTTTTTAGGTTCTTTTTTCAGACCAAGAGTTTGTTTACATTCAGAGCGCAGAAGAAACTCTCTCTGGTCTGAAAAAAGAACCTAATAAACTATCGAAAGACCAAATGAACCTCACTGGACTATTACGGTTTAACCCAGTTTCTACCTAACCCAGCTGAAACTATGTTGTTATCTTCCCTTCATGATTTTGTCTTTTATTTTTATATTTTAATAAACTAGTACTGAGCCCTTATCGGGAAACACTGAGACCAGAGAAATTGTAATGATCAAAAGTAAAAGTTTGGCTACTTCTTGACAAGGGATTAGTCTTATAATTAGAATCATTTTAGAACTTTGGTAAGTCATCCCAACTTTCCAGCTCGCTCTCTCCTCTCAGGTTCGCCCCTGCCTCGGTCTGTCCCTGTCCTGTCGCGCCGGTGCGTTTCCAGGGCGACGGGAATGAGCCGCGGCAGCACGCAGACTCCGCGCTCTCGCCCCGCCCCGCTCCGCGCTGCAGCCTCCCCCGGCGTGACCAATGGAACATAGAGTCTCCATTGTGCCGGCGACACTTTAATAATCGCCGGGTACAATGTCCAACCTGTCGGTAGCTTCAGGAGCCCGGCTCGCCTGTTGGAGCGGGGCTTGTAGGTGGTACGAGGGGGCGAGCGATCGGCGCCAGACCTCAACCCCCGAGACTGCGCGACGAGGAATACATGAATAAAAATACAATGGAGTCACGGCACTTTATCTCCCCAAATCATGTCGTTTCCACACTCTCATCCATTACGAGTCAAAGTCAAGGCAAAGTTGATTTCAGGCGCATTAAAACGATCTTACTACGAAGTGATTTATGAATGTACAAGAGTTCTTTGACCCAATGTCTACAAAACTTTTTTAAGAGTTAAGGCTACTAGCTTTTGCTACCTAGTAACTTCCAAAACCTACCTGTATAAATTATGCAAGACCTTTATTAATGTCAAATGTCTGGGTAGACTGCTTTTACCAAGTAATAAAGTTTATAGACCAAATGAATTTACCACAACGCGTAAAAAATGTGCCAATGTCGATGCGTAAAAGTTGAAAACTCCTGGATTAAAATAGGATGAATGTAATCCAAACTACCAAGTTACTTCATTGCATTTAGCTGATTTAAACTTTTTGATTTAAACTTTTTCTGCGTGATGACTACGGATAAGATGGTACAAGGAACCAAATCTTTGTGTATAAAAAAAAAGACCCTATAAAGCTTAAAGCCTACGAGGAAATGTCGTGCGTAAAAGTTGAAAACCCTCATGGACTGTATAAAGAAGTCTATAAAAGTCTATAAAATGTATTGATGTAGCCTACAGCAACTCTTGAATACTGAAAACACCCATGAATTATTATTATCATGTCCTTTATACGCCTATGACACAGGCTAGTGGGCGACTTCATAGGCTTGTGCCATTACGCGCGGTAAGTGAGTCTCTGTGTTCACCTGCGCTAATAAGCACGCTCCTGTCACCCCGCGCGCACCGTGGAAATCGCTAGAATTGGTCGTTTCCACCTGATAATTACGGGTGCATTGTTCTTTTGGTCAATTTGGGACGATCACTGGTCACTAATGAGCTGCCTTTGATCAGCGGATACAGGTGACCCCGAGCTGACCTGAGCTGAACGGAGCTACTGTACGTGACAATGTTTTATGTAAATTTATATTCAAAAGCATCACATACACGATACACTTTTTTTTTTTTTCTGGCCTCATAAAATATAAAGTAGTCTATATGAAATTAAAGAATCCTTGAGCCATCACATGTTCAAGTGCTGTATGTCTTTCTGGAAAGTTCTGCTGATGTTAAGAAAGTAAAATCTTAATACAATAAACACAAAGATGAACTGTACATGTATTTTTAAATTGCTTATTTTTGACTTCATGACTCCAGATTTCATGTTTTTGTTTGGTTGTCTTTTTATTTTTGCTTTTTTCCTGACAAAACAACCGTGCGTAAACAAAACAATACCGTGCGTAAAATGACTTGTTGACTTCGCAAACTTACAATTAAAATCACACGTGGACCCGAGTCATATGTATTAAAATTAATAAAACGATAAATTATGTTAATTATGATTAAAAATAAAAATGATGTGAAATTACCTAATCAGAATAGCATACAACACTTCACGGGTTATAGTACTACAGCGCGCGCCAGAAAAGCGTTAAAAGCGTGAGTAGTGTGCTCGTGTTTCCTCTCTAGGCCTTTCTATACTGACAGGGCCCTTTGCTGACAGGGCCTCTCTCCTGACAGGGCCTTTTTTCCTGACAGGGCGTTCCGAGAGCTGGATCAAAAGCCGCTACACCGCCACAAAAGGGGAGGAAACTAGAGATGCGCTGGGAGTAAAGCAGGGGAAGAGCAAGAACTGCGCCTTCATTCAGGTCTCCAGACTGTCCGCAGAGTCCAAACTGTTGCACATTTTACTGTTAAACTTCTCTTCACTTGCGCTTATAAATGTTGCTGTGATGCTGTAAGTTTAAGTTTGTGAGGAACTTTGGTTGAGGCAAGTGCCCTAACAGCAAAAACTGAGACCCTGTAGGCTACTATAAAGTGACAAAAACATTAATGTGCCGGAAAGAAACAGAAATGGAGTCACGAGGACAACCTGAAGTTCCTCCTGATTCCATCACTTGTTAAACCTTAATGACATTACAGGTTAAGTCTTACGGTTTTGGACCAGTGCATTTGTTACTTGTGTCTAAGTAGCTATCACAGACGTTTTTGATAAACAGATTGAACTGTTACAATAAAATAAAGTCAGAAGAGTTGAATATAGCCGCGATGCTCTGACAGGCCTGTACGCACAATCATCCTACATTGATAGAATTATTATATTTTTGACAAACACATTTCGAACTTTCACTTGGTGTGGGACCCTACTGACCTCTGGTCTCGTGCTGTCCACACTTCTCACCTATATGGTCTTCCCGTGCACGTGCGTCCTGCGGGAGGTTCTCCTTACGTCCCTTGCGTTAAAGCCTCATAAACTGACGCTCTCGTAAACAGTGGCTCTGCGGAGGGAGGGCCATAATCAGCTCTCTCGGGTCAGCGCCACTCCTCATTGGACGTCCACACGCGACCTGCGTGAGGAGGGGGGCTCCCAGGCGCGTGCCGCTTTTTAAGGAGACGCTGCGTCTAGAGACACCAGAGAAGGAGTCCTGCACGCGACTCTCGCAATATAAGCGCGTGGACAGTCCACTGTTTGTGTTTTCCTACCGAGACAGAGAACACCCGTTGCGTCTGCATCATGGACGTCCTACCTGTGATGGAAGACTGGACCAAAGTGCGCCACAGCAGCGCTCTCCTAGACGGGACAGGCACCGGGGAGCTCACGCTCGTGGACAGTAACGGAGACCCAAGCGCTTGGCTGGCCCCTCTGCAGCCCGCTGGCACCTGCTCCTCCCCGGAGTACCTGCGCCACTCTCCCTGCCCCAGCACTGGATCTTACGGTAAGAACTGCTCCATTTACAATTTTGCACCATCCAGTTTCAGACTTTGGACTTTCAAAACTTTTGCGCACGTGCTTTAACGCCATGTCTGTCCCCATGCAGAGAGCGTCTCTCCTGGCTCCTCCGGACTGCCCAGCCCTCCAAGTTTCAGAAAAACCGCCAAGAGTCCAGCTCCATCCTCGGTCAAGGTACGGGATTTGTGCCGCCTCAAAGGCGCTGTCAGTGGCTCAGAGGACGGCCCCAGCAGACAGAGAGCTCCCTCCAGTAAACCCACCAACGGCATTCAGAAACAGAGGCGCGTGGCCGCAAACGCGCGTGAGAGGAGGCGCATGCACGGTCTGAACCACGCATTTGATGAACTGCGCAGCGTCATCCCCGCGTTTGACAACGACAAGAAACTGTCCAAATACGAGACTCTGCAGATGGCGCAAATCTACATCAACGCTCTGGCAGATCTTCTGCAGGGACCCGCTCCAAGCGCATGCGCGGAGGGTTCGAGCACCGGCTCTCCAAAGGCGGACGTGAGGCTGGGGTCACCTGGCACGTCCGCACCAGGTGGAGCTTTACCTGCGCAAATGAGCGGAGCGTCCTTTGCGCCGTTCTCTTCCCTGGAGGAGGCTCTGTGCTCGGCCTCGGACTCTGTGCGTAAAGCCTCTCCACGGAGCGACGGAGAGTTCTCCCCGCGCTCGCACTTCAGTGACTCTGACGAGAACGCGCTCGAGCTGCAGTCCAGTGAAGAGGACGAGCTTCCGGAGCTCACGCACCACCAGCAGCACGTGCCCTTCTGAAGCTAAAACTTATTTTATATTCCCGTCATTCCCAGCTCACTGAGAACTGTGCCCCGTACACCGTGTCAATGACCTGTTGCTCTTAAGGCCTTTGCAGGGTGACTACGCCTGTGCCCTGTTCAGTGAGAAGAAGTCTATTTTTATCTGTAACATAGCCTAAAGATGAATTATATTATAGTTGGCCTGATTCGGTTCTGCCAATAGATGTACAGTAATGTCAGTTTCCATGGAGACGCGGCCTGAGCCCTGTGCCATGTTGCGCGCAGCACTGCCATGGGTCCACCGCCACTCCGACCAAAAGTCTTCCAGACTCACGCCGTTTGATACGTGTCATTTTTTGTAGCAAGTCCCATTTCAGTTTGGAAAATGTTTTTAGTTTTTATAACTATCTTGTACAGACTTTTGTATATTGTTTTGCAACTTCAAAAGTTCATGATGTGCACTTTAAACGCGAGCCAGAGGCTTGCTCTGTTTGTGTTCTCCCATAATGTGTTTTTTTTTTTTTTTCTTTTAGTGTAGAACCGCCAATGGGATAGCCTTAATTTAACGTAGCCATGAGTCTTTTGTAAACACTGTGTGGTTTCTCTTGATGAGATCAACTGTATTTATTGCGTTGAATTTGATTTGCTTTTTATAAAACTATTGTGATTTTGCTCAATCATTTGCCATTCATTGTCATATGAATTTGATTATGAAAATAAAAACGTGAACTGAAAAATAAATCTCTTTTGTTCCATTTCCACAAGCAAAGATAGCCTATTACAGCAGGCTAAACAACTTTACTGAGAAGACTATAGCTAGACCACTTAAAAATAAAATTAAAAATAAATAAACAAAATAATGAAAATAAAAACGAGGTGTTAGACAGGCCTTTGTCGCGTTTAGCCTTTAATTTAGGTTTGCACTCAATTGCATGTTTTAAGCATAAACACATCGTTGTGATGCGCCCTTGATTATTATTATCATCATTATTTTCTTATGTTTTTTTTTTTTGTTTGTTTGTTTGTTTTTCTTCTTCTTCTCCATAAGACTTGTGTGCATTTGCACGTAGGCCTAGAGCTGTCGAGCGCCGCGGGCCTGTGTCACATGACTCTGTTTCTGGCGGATGATTTAGTTAAATAAAGTTAGGACATTTGAACCATTCTTACGTAATTTATAGGAAAGTGTCTACAACTGAAACGTGACCAGCACGCGCTCGCTAGCCATATGCTGTAGTGCACGAGCCCCGGTGTGAGTGAGCGCGTGAGGGTCGTAAACTGTGCGTTAGAATGAGACAGTGGCGTACAGCGGTGCGGGTGAGAGGCGCAGGGCCCTGCCCGTGCGCTCTGTGCCACTGTTGGACTCGGGAGCGTGCATTTGGAGCCCATTGTTGTGTGCTCGTGGGCCGAGGTGTTGGATGGCCTCACGGAGCACGCGCTGTCAGCTGGTGAGCGCTCGCGGGTCCCAGCAGGTCCCCGAGGACTCGCCTCGAGAGCAACACACTTTGGCCAAAGAAAGACCGGGCCCCTCCCTCCTGCTCTTTAGTTTGTTCTTTCTCTTTTTCTTTCAACAAATGAACGAACGCGCGCACCACACTCCCCGTGCACGCGCGGCCCACTCTTTGGACAGTTGCAGAATGAGACTGCACGAATTATTGATGAACGCACCTGCAGTGTACCTGTCATAAGTGTCCGCCCCCTCCGCTCAGCCAATCACAGCGTCCCGGGAGAGACGGGATAAAGAGATGATGTTTAAATTATTCAAATAATTGATATGATCAGTGATGCTGCAGACTCGAGTTACGATCAGCGCGCTCTGGTGTCAGTCCATTTCAGACCCCACCACTCTTTAAAAACTGTTAAATGAACGTGAAGCTACAGGTGCACCAAGCATCATCTGTGGGCACATGTCTCCAAAGCGCACGGCCAGACGGAACCAACAACTGGAATGTGCAGGAAAACACTCAAGGGGCAGAAATACGTGTGTTAGTTGGCCTCATATGACCTTTATACATCGGCTAAACAAATATGGGTTAAATAGAGACACGTTTGAAGAACCTGTCCACTGTTTTTCAGTGAGCCATAAAAAGGCGGTGGTCTGATGCGTTACAACAGTGCGCTCTGTGCGTCAACAGGTGGGATGCAGCGCGCGCAGTGGCGTAACGGTTTCACGCACATTAATTATTTACGCACGAACGTTATGAAAAATAACAACAGTGTGCCGTGTGCATCAAGAACCTGAGATGCAACGACGCACGAGCACACGACTGCTGTCGAAGAACCTCTATCAATGGCACTGATGTTACATTATGTTTACTCGAGTAACTTTTTGAAGAAATTGTACTTTTCAGAGTAGTTTTCTCACACAATATTCTATTTGAGTATTTCATTTGAAGTAACAATTGTCATACTTAAGTAAAAGTCATAAATCACATTTTATAAATACATTTTACATCCAAGCAATGCTCAAGTACTCTCTCCAAATACTTTTTAGACGTACTTGAGTCATTATTTAGCACATTATGTGAGTTAAACACTCGGTGATGAATCCATCCATCTCTGATCAGTTTCTTTTGTTTGATGGGTAGTTTTAAATTTTCATCAGATTTTTACAAGTTCTGTTAAACAAAGAATATAATGCATTCATTTTGTATCATATCTGTACAGTAACAGGCCTGGTCCTAATCAAATAAATGAATGAATATATATTTTAATTAAACTAAAGTAAGCAAAATGACTACAGAATATTGAAGTGCCCAAACATGACAACAAGTTTCAGTGACCAAGCTTCCATTGGTCTGCTGTTTATCTTATTTGGTATTTGGTATCTTTTGTTCCAGATGACATTTGATCCTTGAGTATATTTTTAGTGCATCTTTATACATCATATTAAACTCCTTGTGTTGTTATTAAATACATTTGTTGATTTTAACATTTTTACAGTAACTACAGTTTGTGCATCTAAGTAAACCGGCTCCTTCAGATAATTTTTTTCATGCATCTGAATGAATCCCACAGGCCTGTAGGTGATCTAATCCTCCAGCACCCATCCTTTTCTTTGGACTCTGTGTATTCAAAATAGTACATGCATTCCTGCGCTTCTTTCTTGTTAATGAAAAGAAAAGCCACTTGCATTTTGTATGAGATATGTGGAGCCGGCCTGTGCTCCTGCCCAAAAGCCACTGCTCTCTGGGGACCCGAACAAAAGGCAGAACTGGGCCATGGTCTCCATCTGCTGTCCCACAGAGACACACCAGCGCAGGGGGACGGGGAGGGCAGGGGGGCTCTGGAGGTGCACGGCCTTCTAGTACAAACTGTGTACTGAAGTCATGGATACTTTTACTATGTATATGTGATCTTAACTTTACAACAAATACAAGTGTAAAAATAAAGCATGTAACTTTTTTTTTCTGCCAAAAAATATACTAAAATACTAAATAATAATAATAATAATAGTAATGATGATAATAAGAATAAGAATAATATATTTATTTATTTGTAAATTTCTTTAGTGGATGTTTTTATAGCACTGAAAAATTGAAAAAAAAACATGTTTTCTGACTTGCATCTCCATAAACCTGACTCTTATTTGGCCTGGAGGTTGCCCTATTGTTTGTTTCCAAATGTTGTTTGTGTGGCTATAATATTTCACAGTATGGCATAAATCATGTCTATTTCCATGGAGCATGTTCTGAAATACAGTTTTAACTTTTTTTACATGGAATCATGCAGTCGACTTTCCGGACCCAGAATCACTTTAAAACCCTCACGCTCTCCTCGGGGTCACATTGACCTGAAGAATTTTTTTTTTTTCCTTCCTGCTCTCTTGGGGTGGGTCAATCAGACCCAAAAATTTATTTTCAAATAAATTCTCGCCAGGCAAGAAAATACATTTTTGGGTCTGATTGACCCGCCCCAAGAGAGTGGGAAGGAAAAAAAAAATATTATTCGGGTCAATGTGACCCCGAGGAGAGTGAAACTCTTCCACATTTGGGTAAAAGTTGTTGAGAGTTGCAAGTTTTAAGTCTGTAAGATATATTTTAAAGTGTGGTCAGCAGTATTCATTATGAAAATATAGCAAAATGATCCACAATAAATTTATGATAAACAAAATTTCTATAGATCATGTTGATTTTTCACTGAGCTGAAATGTACATCTCTTCTATCGGACAAATGTGAGTCCAGTTTGCCATTGATCACTGCTTTTATGTTATGTTTTGAATAGTTTTAGACTATTACTAGTTTTTAACAGAATTAAAATGTTCTAAGTTAATGAAATTCGTATACAGACTTTAGGGTAATAGCTGTTTAGTGTTGCAAGTTTAGGTCTGTATCTTGTCAGCTTTGGGCACAATATAGCATAATTATCCACAATAAATTAAAGGTAATCAAAATTTCTAACTTTAGTCATGTTTTTGTCTCCTCTATGATTGGGGGGTTGCAGTTATCCTTTGACAGCTACTTTAAAATGATGTTTTCAATTATGTTTTGTTAACCTGAGTGCCTGACCTCCAGTGTTACATCACTCATTAAAGATTGAGTAGGGGCTTGGTTGACCAGCAGCTTTGTTTTTGTTTGTAACATTACCAGAATATTACGTCTTCCCTTAATTGGGAACCCTGACCGTGAAATATTAATCGGATTTGTAATGATCCTGGACACAGATGACTCAGTGTTTATGATGTCATTGTTTGGGGGACAACAAAACACCTGTGAGTCACTTTGGACCAAAAGACCTCATGGGACATTTCTCCTCTTTATCTGGATTAAAAAGAGTTGTTTATGAGGCAGGAATAAGGAAGTTAGATATCAAACATTGCAAATTTGGAAAAAAAACAGGGATGTATTTGGTGATGGGAAACCATACATAGAACTTTGTTAGGAAATAGTTCCCTGTGTAGCAGTGTTTTGCTTCATTCACTAACTGTAGTGTTTAGTGGCAAAATTAGTCTAGTGCAAATGATCATTTAATTAACATTTCTTTCATACTTTACTTTGCATTCTACATACTGGACAGACTGCACCAAAACAGAAGCCTGATTCATGAACCGGTTTCACTTCACGTCTGACCTTGCAGCATTAGGATTCGTTCACTCGTCGGTAGGCGGGTACTTTTATAATTTAACCAATCGCTGCTATTTGGTTGTGACATATATAATGCACCAGAACTCTCCAAGTAATTGCCGGTACAACAGCAAATAAAGCTGAGAGTGAACATGTCTGTCAGTGATCATTATCGTTTCTGCGAGGTGAACTTGGAAATTAAACGTCCAGTAAAAAATGCAAAGTTTGTATCGTCTACATCCATCTCAACCATTTTGTTTACTGTTGTGCTGCACCACAAAAAGGACCCAGACAGGTGCTTGAGTTTGACGTCATGGCTTCTCAACTCTTCGCTGATTGGCCGGTGCGCGGTCTACAACTTCCGTGGTCCTTGCAAACTGTCTAGTGTATTCTGATTCCTGACCTAGTCACTTGAGAGAAATTAAATTGAGCGGAGGCACTAGGTGGCACCTGCCTGGCTAACAAAACAGCATAACCATAACAATTTTGCAAATACATTTAAACTTTATTTTATACAAAACCACAAAACCTAGAAAGTGAATGTTTATATCTGTACCAGGCAGTGTGGGAGGCTTTTCAAAACAAACTACTGCCCTATAGGGTATACGGTCCATATTTCCCAATCTTACATTTATTTAATTACAGGAGATTATTTTGCGAAGAAACAGGTTACTGAGTTCACTGCACCAAGCTTGATTCTAAAAAGAACAAATGCAATGCCATACTGTGGGACATTCTATGCAAAGCAAAACATATCTCCATGGAGACAAAAAGGTGACAGAACCTTCATTTGAAAACCTACATTGTGCATCTTTTATTTTCATCTACATCAGGTTACACACACATAAACATGATATCAGAGTTGGAGGAAGTGACTGTGAGTGTGTGTGGTTTGTCCCTGGAAGGCTCCCGTAGGTGAAGCGGGGTCTGCAGGTCTTTGTTGTGGGCAGGGCTGGGCTCTTTGTGTGCAGCACCTTCAAAGCACATGGACATGCTCAGGAACATGAGGAGTCTTGGGTGACGGCCATTGAGGATGTGACAATAGTGCAGCGATTATCCCTGTGGCTCAGTTACACTGTGTCTGTCTGATACATGCATGTCTGAGGACTGCAGCTTCTGCTCCTGTGGGTGTCACGACCAGTCAGGAGTACAGGACCCAACAGTGTGGGGAGTACACAGAGAGAGGGGGTCTGGGGGTTGTTCTCCAGACATTTTACAATACAATCTATAAATAATAAAAACAAAAAAGGATCACATTTGAATATATAATTGTTTAGACTAGTTGGAGTGTAGACACCCTACTCTGTGTATCCCTTGCCCTGCACACAGACACTCTTTTGTAAACAAACCCATCCATCCTCTTTGAGCAGAAAAGAGAAATGCATTTCATTTTAAAATCAGAATCCTCCATGATGAACAACACCGATGCTTCAGCCGTGCAGATTACAGCTGAATGTTGAAAATGTTTTCTTCCATAAATTTAGAGAACAATATTCATTTTCTTTATCACAGCAGCATGTCTTCTCCTCTGATCTTCCTGCACATTTCAGAAAGTGGTGCCATTATTCAAACCCACAGATGTGACTGTTGTCGGCTGAAAGGATTTTCAGCAATGAGATTATAAATGGAGTTTGTGGAGCCGTCATTTAACAAACAAGATAAGGTAAAATATTTGTGAAGCATACATTTTTATATTTTTCATTCAAAAACAGTCACTCAGTATTCATGTGTTTCAGCAGATTGTTTATAGGTGACATTTGATGACTTTTAACCATTCAGAATATATAATATATTATTTTTTAATTGATAATTGCTATAGCAGCCATGTTGTATTTGAGGGCCTGTTGACATGAGAACGCTTGCAGGTAAAAGCAACAAAATATTTTATCAGAAGTGTCTTTCGTTTAGATGGTGATGGCGTTTTTGGGGTTTAAAAACACAAAAATCTGAAACCACCCTCCAGAATAGAAAAGTTGCTCCGCCATAGCGTTTCCGTCTACACTGCCCAAGACACAAAACTCTGGTCAGATCTGCCCAAGTTGCGCACACATTTACGTCACATACATCACCACCGAGTCGCCTGGCATGCATACACAATCAAATTCCACACACTTTTATGTCACCGTATGCACACAAATTTCCTCCCAAAAA
The DNA here is from genome assembly GCF_026225935.1 of Boleophthalmus pectinirostris. NCBI lineage: Eukaryota > Metazoa > Chordata > Actinopteri > Gobiiformes > Gobiidae > Boleophthalmus > Boleophthalmus pectinirostris. The sequence goes on along the minus strand of NW_026571353.1, from coordinate 30,919,703 downwards.
CGCTCGTCTAAACGCAAAATAAAAAGTGAAGACGTGACACCACTTTTGCATCTTTTGTTCAGACCATCACCATATAAATGTAACCTAAAACTCACGTGTTTTCCCTGACCTCCCTCTGAAACTGTGACATTGTAAGATAACATAACACAGTAAGATTACATGCAACATCTTGGAAGCATTACTAAACCAATAAAGTGATAAACTACAATGCAAATAATTATGGAAATAAAGAAGAAAAATTTTGACTTTTGACTAGTATAGTGCATTTTGTATTAAAGAGTTTTTATATGGCTGAAAAGTAAATATCTTTGCATGTAGATTATCTTAAATGAAACCCAGGATGAGGCAGGATCCTATTAATAAACAAAACACTAGTAGTAATCATATGTTGCTGCTGCTGAAATTGAATCTATCTGTCTATAATCTGTGTATCATCTGTTCATTCGTTTTTCAAAATAAAACCAAAAAATAAGAAAACAAAAAAACAACAGTTTTCTTCATTATTTGTCTACAGATAACATTTTATTTATTTATTTTTTTTCCAGTTTTCAATTTTGTGTTTAAATGAATAATGAAAAACAAAAAAAACAAAAAAACAAAAAAACAGATAACGACCATTTCTCGTTTCTGTGACTTAAACTGTGATACCGGACTTTTGTGTCGCATACGGACTGAACCAGGACTTGAACCAGGATTGAACCAGGTCCGGGACCAGACCAGGACTGAGGCCAGGACTTAAACTGGGACCGGGACCAGGACCAGGACTGAGATGAGGACTGAGACCTTATTGAGACTGGGAACTGAACCAGGACTGAGATCTTGATTGAGACCGGGACTGAGACCGGGACTAAGACCGGGACTAAGATCGGGACTAAGATCGGGACTAAGATCAGGACCCAACTGGGACCAGACAGGGATTGAGACTGGGACTGAGACCGGGACCAGACCGGGACTGAGACCAAGGACTGAGACCAGGACTGAGATTGGGACCAGACTGAGACCAGAACTGAAAACAGTTCAGTCCAGTTTTAATTGTGGTTCAGTTTTCAAAAATCCGGTATCACAGTTTAAAGGTTGTATAGAGGATTTTCCAAGGAACGAGAAATCCAGCGACTGTTTGTCCTTTTTCAAATGTTGCGCATGCGTGAAACCACCCCCCCTCCCCTACAGCTCCTACGTAGAAACGCCTCCTCCCTCCTCCTCTTTACGCCAGAAACAGGTTTGTTTACAGCCGGTGCACTGCACATGACTTGTAAACAACTAACTACAGTGTTGGTTAGGCAAGACGGAGAAGTGAGGAGCGGGGGGAGCGGGTGTGCGGACATTTCGTTCGCGGACGAGAAGTGAGGAGCAGGGAGAGAGGAGAGAGGAGGAGAGGAGAGGGGAGAGGAGAGGGGAGGTGCGCGGAGATTCCGTGCCCGGAGAAGTGAGGAGCAGGGGGAAGAGCGGAACGGGCAGCGGGGACAGGAGCAGGAAAGGGGTGCAGAGAAGGTTGCGCGGAGATTCCGTGCGAATGAACTAGCTACAACACGCAGCAGCAAGCGGACTCTTTCTTTGCACTGAAAATTACGTTTTCAGACATAGGATATCGCTTTCGTGTGTCCTGAAAAACGTTTGACTAGCTCTTGGAAATAAAGTACGTTTTCATAATAAGCAGAAGTGACCTGTCCAGGAGTAATTTGGCGACCAGTGCGTCAGTCTTTAGACCCTGCGTCTGCTTCAGTCGCGCCATCGCTGGAATGAATCTATAAGAATCACCTTAGTTTGGGCTTTCGCTGCTTTTCCCCTTGTCTTCTTCTTTCAGCGACCTCAAAAACGGACTTTCTTTTGCGGCGAACTGCTCCTGGATTCTTGTCGCCATTGCAACAAACTTTGTGCGAACTGCGAGGAAGATATAGGTCAAAAAAAGCCGCTAAGAACTGTTGCGTTGGTGGAGTAAACAGCGTCTGTGCGTCTTGCGTCTGTGGACTGCGTGACAGGCGTACGTAAACCACGTACCGGCAGCGCGCAGGCAAGTCAGTTACGCTAGAAACGTAGGGAGATTGATTGACAGCCTGTCAGCTCACAGATAACAAGGCAGTGTCGTTATCTATTGGCAAATGTTTAGCCCCACCACGTCCAGAGTTGATGAATTTTTATTCTCTTTTTTTTGGTCATCATAATTACAAGGCTACTGCACCTCTATAATGCTATCATTGACAATTTGAAACAAAAAAAAAAACAAAAAAAATCCTCCATACAACCTTTAAGTCACTGAAATCTATCTATCTATCTATCTATCTCTCATATTAAAATGTGATATGATAAAAATTCTTAAACTTAGACAAACTTTATTGATGCACAAGGGAAATTATTTGGATGCAGTAGCTCACGCATCATAATAACAAAAATCAACAATATAAGTGGTAATAATAATTCAAACTAAGTAGCAAAAATAACAAGAGTTGGTGTAAAATAAGTCATAATTATGCAAATGTATATGTACAAGTAAAAGTAAAATATTCCTCTTCCTCTGTTTAGCCGGAACTAACTGCCTTGCTCGAGTATTTTGGTGTGTGTGTCCTGGAGAGAGGAGGTCCTGCAGAGTGAAAGATCTCGCTTCTGTGATTTCAAAGTGAGAATGTCTTTCAGAGTGTTGGGTGTGTGCTCGGGAGCATTGTGCACAGCTATACTTCCCAATAGGAAACACCTTAACTGCGAGGCTATTCACTCCCTTTGACACCCAATGACTGAGGACGGCTCGAGTTTCCGGAGCGTGCGGACCTCTTCTCTCCCTCTTTCTATTCTCTCGCTCCTCTTTCTCTTCTCCACTCTCTCCTGTCTCTCTCCTTCTCCTCATTCTCGCCTCTTTCTATGCCTGTTGCACTTTTACTTCCTTTTTGCTTTCCTCCCCTACTTCGTCTCGCTTTCTCTCCCCCGTCACCATTTCTTTTTTTTTAAACTCTTTCTCTTCCTTCTCTGTCTCTCTGTCTTTCCTATCTTTCTCCATCTCGCTCTCGTCTACCCTCTACTTCACTTTTTTCTCTCCTCCCTCTCCCTTTCTCTCCTTTGCGCCTGTCTTCCTTTTTTCCTTCTCTCATCTCTCAATCCCTCCTGTCTTCTCTCTCACCCCTCCTGTTTCCCCCCGTGCTCTCTCCATCTCCTCTCTCTCTCCTGCCCTTTCCTCTCTCTCTCTCTCACTTCCATATCCTCTTCCCTTCTGTCTGTCCTTCCCCCTCGTTCCTCTCCCTCCCATCTTTCACCCTCCCATTCTTTCTCACTGTCCCCCTCCCTCCCTCTTCTCTCCCCTCTTCCTGTCCTCCTCGCTCCTCTCTCTTTCTCCTTCCCTTCCTATCAATCTATCACTTTCTCTTCCTTCCTTGCTCTCCTCCACTTCCTTTGTCTCTCTTTCTCTCTCCCTACCTACCTCTACCCCATCTCTTCTTCCTTCTCTCCATCTCTTCCCTCCCTCTCCTCTCCCTTGCTGCTGCCTCTGCCTTCCTTTCCTTCTTTTCTCTCTCACCGTCTCCCACTTTTCTTCCAACTCTTCTCCTGTCTTCTCTCTCCCCTGTGCTCTCTCCATCTCTTCTCTCTCTCCTGCCCTTTCCTCTCTCTCTCTCTTTTTCTCTTCCTTCCCTGTCTCTTCACTTCCATATCCTCTCCTTTTCTGTCTGTCCTTCCCCCTTGTTCCTCTCCCTCCCATCTCTCATTCTTTATCGCTGTCCCCCTCCCTCTCTCTTTCTGCCCCCTCTTTTCCTGCCCCTCTTCTCTCCCCTCTTCCTCTCCTCTCTCTTTCTCCATCCCTCCCTCCCTATCCATTTATCGCTTTCTCTTCCTTCTTGCTCTCCTCCCCTAATTTGTCTCTCTTTCTCTCCCCCTACCCCATCTTTTTTTTCTACTCTTTCTCTCTGTCTTTCTCCATCTCGCTCTCGTCTACTCCCTACTTCGCTTTTTTCTCCCTTCCCTTCTTTTCTCTCTGCCATTGTCACCCACCACACTCTCTCCATCTCTTCCCTTCCCTTCCTCTCCTCTCCCATTCTCTCCCTTGCTCGTGTCTCCCCCTTTCCTTCCTTCTCTTCTCTCTCACCCTTCCTCTTTCACTTTCTCACCCTTTTCTTCCATCTCTCTCACCACTTCTCCTGTCTTCTCTCCATCTCGTGCCCTTTCCTTTCTCTTTCTCTCTCTCTTTCCCTTCCTTCCTTGTCTCTTCACTTCCATATCCTCTTCTCTTCTGTATGTCCTTCTCCCTCGTTTCTCTCCCTGCCATTTCTCCCTTCCCTCCCTCTCTCTTCTCTCCCTTCTTCCTGTTTCCTCTCTCTTTATCTCTCCCTGTCAATCTATCTCTTTCTCTCAACCCCCAGTCTCTTCATCTCCATATCCTCGTCCCTCTTTCACAAATCTACTTCCGTCTTTCTTTCTCTTTCTTTTCACTTCCAAATCCTCTCCCCTCTCTCATGTATCTACTACTGTCTCTCCTCTTTTCTGCCCCACTTGTCCTTCTTTCTCTCCCATCTCTCATTCTTTCTCTCCCTCTCTTCCCCTCCCCCTCTCTTCTGTATTGACTGACTACTGCCAACATGAAACGTTGGGAAGTGATTTGACCTGCGGGTGCGTTCAGCCTTGTTCACACCTAGAACATGAGAGCGCTGACAGAGGTGGGACAGGGGTTATGTCTATACAAAAGTCTGCCACACATCGGAGCGGCGGTTTCTGCGGCCCACCTAAACCTCACCCACGGGTGCACTCACCTGACACCCGACTGTTTCCGGGCTCACCTCAGTTCACACACAGATGAGTTTGTGGAAGCTATCGATCACTCGCCTCCAAACCAGGAAGTCTGGAGACAGGTGTAATTTTTGTCCCATTCATTCTCAAAAGGTCCTATTTAAATATAAAGCAGTGTTTTCCAAACTTTTTTCTCTGGGGACCCATATTTTCAAAGTCACAAACCTTCATAACCCAAGTTATTAGGTTCTTTTTTTCAATAGAGTGTTGTTTCATATCTGACAGTTTCGTAAGCGTCTTCCTCAGAGTCACGTGATGTTGCTGTGACGTGTCCAGTCAGCTGATTTAAACAGGTTTTGGCTGTCTTCCTACCGGTGGAGGCAGGACGACAGCGCCATCTGCAGTCCGATTCCTCGAAGGCGAAGGCGTGCACACGAGCAACAAAACACAAAGCAGAACAGGAACAACTCAAATCGGCCATTTCTGACCATTGCAAAAGAGAGAACCACGTTATGATTGGGAGGAGCAAACATATTGGGACAGAGGAAACAAACATCGCCGCTGGATTAAAGAAGCAATCGAAATGGAAACGTGCCCACAGGACTGAAACCGGGACGAGGGGGCTTTTTTACTCTCACACACCTGGGATGTGTCCTGAGGAAGTGGGACTGCAGGTGGCGCTGTCATCCTGCCTCCACCGGTAAAGACAGCGCCATTAAATCAGTACTGGACACGTACAGCAACATCACGTGACTCTGAGGAAGACGCTAGTGAGCAGTCGAAACTGTCAGGTATGAAACAACACTCTAGGTCTGAAAAAAAAAAACAATAACATAGAATATTGGAAGACAAATGAATCTCATTGGACTTCATAACCAAGTCAATAGACATTATTCGTAAATCACAAAATAAAGGTGGATTTGATCATTATTGAACATTAATGAGGATATGTTATTGTTGACTGAGTGATTGTGTCTCTCTAAACAATTAGTATTACTCAAGTTTTAAACAATGAAAAACAGTCAAACATTTATTTTTCTTTTCAACATTCAGTTGAACCTAGTGAGGCTGGTGCCACCTAGTGCCTTCGCTCAATTTCGTTTCGGTCAGGAATCAGAATACACTAAACGGTTTGCAAGAACCACAGAAGTTGTAGACTGCACACCAGCCAATCAGCAAAGAGCTGTGAAGCCATGACGTCAAACACAAGCGCCTGTCTGAGTGTCTTTTGTGGTACAGCACAACAGTAAACAAAGTGGTCGAGATGGATGCAGACGAAGACAGACATTCTGTGTTGGCAACGATTCCCGAGATCAAGGATGTAAAGTGAATGTTGTGGTGAATTTTATCAAGAGGAAAGACGTTATTGCCCTTCTTTCTCTGGTGCAGTACATACATCACGATCAAATAGCAGTGAGCTGGTTTCCACAAATTGAAACCAGCTGATGAACCAAGTTGAATCAGCACTACTGGAACAAAATGTCAATAAAATGATGACAAAAAGATTTGAAATTATACAAAACATGTCTTAACATATTAGTGTCAGAACTGTATATTGCAGACCTACATGGAGATCGTGACAAAGTGAGCCAAAATAAATCTCTTGTGACCCACCTGAAGGTCATGACCCAGCCTTTGGGAAACAATGATCTATTGTGTACAGATTTGTCAGCAGTACAAAGTACAAATATACCTTCTTTAAAGTGGGAAAAGACTTACAAATAAGTATACATTTCATTATTTTATGTTGATTCAAAGCAAATAATTACTATTTTAAGATTATGTATTAAAAATATGTACATGCATTTATTGGCTTAAAATATCAAATTGGAAAAAAGTAATAAAAGAGTTTAAGGGGGTTTCAGTCCAATCATGGAGGTCATTTCTGAAATTTAAAGTGAAAGTAAATGTATTATGTATAATGTATATAAAGTATTTAACTATTCTGATATCTGCTACTCGTATTACTCCTGCATTACTGTCACTTTACTCTACTGTGCATGTCTCCTGCAGAAAGACACTGTCCTGTCTGGGATCATGTCAGTCGATCGCACCATTACTTCTGTACCACTAAAAAAAAATTATTTAAGAGACTTCAGTGACAACCAAAACTATCCTGTCAGGATTCAGAATAATTCTAACTTTAACTGATGCTAAGTCTGGAGCTCCTTTTACCTCCAGAGGTTGTGGAGTTGCTCAGAAGAGACACCGAGCATGAAGAATTCAGTGGTGATTTGGAGTGAGATGGAGAGTTTGGTAAATTTGTTCTGTTGTTTATATTATATTCATCTGAAGAACTGTTCATATGTGACGTTAACAGCCTGTTGTTTTCTATTCTATTGTTATTACTATAATTTGCCTTTCAAGATGAAATGTTGGATCTTGGTCTCCGATTTGACCAAATTCATTTCCCCTTATTGTCCGGTGCGACGTATGTTTCTTCTCCGTTATGCATTTTTTGGCTGGTGCGACTTGCGGTATCGTCTGAAAAATATGGAACTTGCACTTTTTCTTGAGTAAGATTATTTTGAAGTAACAATGCTCTTACTTGAGAACAATTTACTGCAGCACGCTCTGCATTTGCAACTCCAGTCCTGTTTTTTTTCTGCACAAACAACATTAAAAGTTGCCTACACACTCCTGATATCAGTGCTTTAAGTCCTGTTCCTGTCCTCTCCTCTTGGTCCATTGTACAGTGCCCCTCAGATCCCCTTACAGCCGGCTGCCCTACTCACATACACTGCATACTGTAGACTCAGGGAGATTGGACCTGGATTCGATTCCTCTCTTTTCTCTGCGTTTGAAAGCCCCCACCTCCGCCCCTCCGCCCGCTCCCCCCGTCCCGTCCTGTCCTCTTCCCAGGGGACCCCCACTCTTTCGCGGGCCGGCCTGGGTGGAGCGGGCTGGTACCGGGGCAATAGGAACACACAAGGGTATCCGTTACAGCCACTGCAGCACTCAGTCCTCCCTCCCTCCTCCTCTCCCTCCCTTCCTCCTCTCTCCTTCCCTTTCTCTGCATCTCTCTTCCTCTCTGCCCTCTCCCTGGTCTTCTCACACATGGGGCTTAAGGCGAACTAAAGGATCATTAGGTTGGTTAAGCCGCTCATGGAGTTGTCAGTTTATCTCTGTTACATGCACCAGAGGAGGACAGGAGAGCACCACTGGACTCCACCAAGATTTTATATTTATGTTCACTGTCATTAGAAAACTAGAAAATTTAGTTTAGAGCTGGTATCTCCAACCGTTTTCCTCTGATGAGCTCCCTTTATAAAACGAAAATGCCAGAGAGCTACTCATTTTAGCAGCCGTAAGAAATTGAATAAATATCAGAGCCTTAGACGGGATACAGTCTATAAAATGTCTATAAAACATTTACACAACTATTATCCATTTATCAGTGCACAAAGACAGGCAATGATATGTTTACAATGGTAATAGGTGTTTAATCAAATCAAATTTTAGATATTCAGCACAATACAAAAAGTCGGCAAGGTTGTCTACAGATCTGACCTGTAACTGAGCTGGAATAATTTGATAGACAAGTTTAATTCTATAATAATTTAGATTGTGGTAAAAATCTTGGCCATTAGTAGATTGTGATTGTGTTATTGTTGGTGAATAAAATGTCACGAAATAGAGGAAATGTCAAGTTACCAACATGGTTTTATTCACGGGTTTCAGTTTCCTGCTAGAGGACTTTGACCTTTCAAACAATATAATATAAAGTTTAGAATTATCAGGGACATTGTGGCAATGATCTCAATATTTCATCTTTTATCCTTTACAGATGCACTGAGCTGGGAGTAATTTAAGCGCTAAACAGACAGGGTGGATTTCCACGGACACTCTGATATGTTTTTTGGTTCAGCTTGTAGATATATATATTTTTTTAATTTCCTTTTTTTAAATTATTGCCTTTATTGAATTTTTCAATAAATCAAGTGTATATATAGATTATACAATATAGCATAGACTATAAAATACAACAAATCCAAACCAGATGAAATCAAATTATGAAATAAATTAATGAAATCAATTTTAGATATTCAGCACAATACAAATGATTCAGAAATCCCTTGGTGAGCTGCCTGGAAGGGGATGGAGAGGTACTGCGAGCTCCCAAACTACAGGTTGGAGAACCCAGGTTTAGAGTGTTAAACGCTATAGAAAGATGCAAGACACCTGCTTGTCTCAGTGGAGTTTAGTTATTGTTTATTTATCAGGGATGGGACAAGATCTCTGTGGACAAGTGCTGGCGAGTTACATCTCTCGAGACGCTTTAGATCAGAGCTGGGCATTGGTTGACTCTCACCCGCCCATTTAAGATAATTTGGAATTGCAAAAAAAACATATTTTATTGACTAAAGCTGCATTGTTTTTATTTTAGAGATAGGGTGAGGAGCTCAGTCACACAGAGTAGAGCCGCTGCTCCTCCACGTCGAGAGGAGCCAGTTGAGGTGACCCGGGTATCTGTTCCAGATGCCTCCTGGACGCCTTCCTCGGGAGGTGTTCCGGGCATGTCCCACCGGGAGGAGGCCCTGGGGGAAGACCCAGGACAGGCTGGAGGGACTATGTCTCTCGGCTGGTGAAGGAAGTCTGGGAGTCCCTGCTTAGACTGCTGCCCCTGCAACCCGACCCCGGACAAGCGGAAGAAAATGGATGGGTGGATGTCTTAACATTTGAACATTTCTAATGAGATAGGTGGGCCTGTCTGTGTTTTAATAGCATGTTCCAGTCTGATGTGCAGAAGGAGAGAGCAACGTGCAGATCAATATCAGAACTGTATATTGCAGACCTACATGCAGATCGTGACAAGGCGACCCAAAAAAAAATCTTCTTACGACCCACCTGAGGGTCATGACCCAGTCTTTGGGAAACAATGGTCTAGAAGGAGGATCTAAGGACAGGGTGCGCTCTGGGACAGTTATACATTTGTTTGTTTCCTGCGAATGCTGCTTAATCTGCTTGGCTTTGCGATGACTGCTGTTGTAATTTAGGGCTATACAAAAATACACTGAATTAAACTGTGGAGTGGCGTTCTCTTTCCACAGATCTGACCTGTAAATGCCTGGTGGTGAGCTGAGTTTAATGCCATAGTGTGAAACCTTCTAGGCAAAGCAATAATATCTCCATGAAGATAAAACCCTGAGTAACACATATAAAAAGGCAATATAAATCACAAACTCTCTTCATTCTGGTGCAGTGCTTTACCACAGGGACCAGTGACCCTAAACAGCGTCAGCCTTAAGTGTTTGTTTGTGTGCACTGCTAAAACAAGCCCCAAAACACCGTCCCATTCACGGCTCACTTCCTCCACTTAACACCACTGCTGTAACTCTTCTAGTGGAGAGCTCATTTGAACACCGTAGCCCTGGGATGAAAGTGAAGAGAGGAGAAACAAGACCCCCTCCCGATCTCAGCATCAACGCCCCACGGCATGCTGGGAGGAAACCGCGACTTCCACAAAATCCACACATGCTTTTACTGTTCTTTTCTTTCTAGTAATGGAAGTAGCAAACTAAAGGTAGCCTACTGTGTTGTTTTAATTAAAGAGCGTGTATGCAACTTCTGAGCACTTGTTTCCATGGAGATGCTGTTACTTTGCATGAAATGTTACACAATAGGACTTTAAACCTATTTTACATTTGTTTAAGTGATTTTATTGCTTAAAAATATTGTGTAAAACCTGCATTCTTCCTCTGAGCGAGTCCCCTCTCCACAGACGTGACCTGTAACTTGGCCTGGTAGCATCATTTTGTCTCCATGAAGATAGAGAGAGAAGTTTAATGAGCGACAATCGTTGGAAATAATACCCAGAAATAAGGCTATGCAATTAAGTGAATTTAAATCGCAATTTCGATTTGTGTGTCAAATAATCTCCAAACTCATATAATCCAGTTGAAACGATAAAGTTTAACAGTTCATTTTGGGATTTTTTTTTTTTTTTTTTTATATAAGTAAGTATATTTATTTTATTTTTAAATATAGAGATTGCAGAACAGCTGGATATATTAGTTTATTTTGGATACATGTATGTTTTTCTATGCCTTATTTCATGTTCAAAGTGTATGTTATTAATTTTATGTTTTATACATCACAAAACTAGCCTGATTCATCATCTGGTTTCACTTCATAGAAACCGTCTGACCTCACAGCATTAGGATTCGTTCACTTGATTGGTAGGTGGGTACTTTTTTATTTAACCAATCGCTGCAATTTGGTCGTGACGTATGTAATGCACTAAATCCCGTAGGAAGAAGGGCAATAACGTCTTTCCCCCTGATAAAAATCACCAAGCATTTTCTTTGTTCCAGCTTTAAATCCTCGATCTCAGGAATCGTTGCCAACACAGAATGTATGGCTTCGTCTACATCCATCTCAACCACTTTGTTTACTGTTGTGCTGAACCACAAAAGGGACCCAGACAGACGCTTGAGTTTGACGTCATAGCTTCCCAGCTCTTTGCTGATTGTTTGGTACGTGGTCTACAACTTCTGGGTTCTTACAAACCGTCTAGTGTATTTTGATTCCTGACCTAATCGCTGGAGAGAAATGAAACTGAGCGGAGGCACTAGGTGACACCAGCCTGGCTATCACAAAACTGCTCTAAGGCACAGATTTGTAGCCTGTATTTATTTTCAATTTGAAAGTTTTTCCTAAATTATCAATAACAAAGTGTTTTTATTTTATTTTTTGAGAGAGAGAAATGCTGCATAAATGCATCATGTAACAAAAAATATATATATAATTTGAATAATCATGACTTCAATATTGACAATATATTATATTATATTCAAAAATATTCAAAATATAATTATTTTGCTTCAGGTGTTTTGTGGAGTGGGTAAGACTGTTTTTAGTGGCAGGATAACTATGACCATTGACATGCACTAGTCTAGCACCAGCGACCTCTGCAAATACAAGGACTGGATGGAATATTTTTAAAAAGTGTCTCCACACGTCTCCAACACTCTGGCTCACTAGGAAATGAGGTCCAATGTCCAAAATGGGGGGCTATAGTTGCCAGAAAAGTTAAAAGTTAGTCCCTGTCTCTTGAGTACAATTTTGTCTCCTCTGTCTCCTCTGTGCTCTCTGGGTGTATCTGTATCTGTATGTGTATGTGTGTGTGTATGTGTGTGTTTGTTTTCGTTGATGTCTGCAGATGTCTCCTCATAGGCAAGAGGAGGAGGAGGAGGAGGACAGAGTAATAAAGCTGTACATTTCCTGCTGTTGTAATGGATTAACCTTTTCTACAGAGACACAACACAAACACATCACTCTGCACCTGTTACTCCCACTGACCACTCACCACTCACTCTGCAGGAACAGTTTTCTTACACAAAGTGGAGTTGCTATCTTTTCTAGATGTAGATCTTTGATGATTGCTTGGAATGTTCAGCAATGTGGCATTAAACTAATCAATTTTGCGTGCATTCTATTACATGTGTTTGAGGCTCAGAAATACACTGAGGAACAAACATGCTGTCATCGGGATCACTTCTCCAGTGATCTGACCTGTACCCTGGCCTGATGGTGTCACCTGCTTGTCTCCATGGAGATAGATAAGTTAAATGTTGAAAAGTTGATTAATCATCTCTTCTAAGGCTGTGTTCAGACTGCAGCCTGAAGTGACCCCAATCAAATTTTTTCGCCCCAATGTGACCTGTATCTGATCTTTTAATAACACTGAATGACACAGATCCGATTTTTTCAAATGTGAGCCAGGCCACTTGGATATTTGCTCCTAAAACTGATACATATCCGATCTTTTGACATGCGACTTCAGTCTGAAGGGCCAGATCACATTCATCCCACCTACACTTCAGGCTCGGAGTTTAGTCAATGGAGGGAAAGCGAGGTTAGCGAGTTCATTAATATTTGGGGGGTCGCTGTATTTAGGCCAAATTGGAGGGCTCTTATTGGAACCGGGCGTTTTTTCTAATGATTGCCAAAGAAATGGCCGAGCTCAGCTACAGGCAGTCCTGACTCCAGTGGCAACAAAAAATAAAGAGCCTTGTGAGCGAAATACAAGGAGTCTAAAGACTCAAACAAACAAAGAGGCCGAGGACATATAACCTGTCCATTTTATGAAGAACTGGACCGTATTTTTGGAAACAAGCTCAGTGTTTAGGCGACTTCTGTAAACACTGAGCATGCTTGCTGCGTGTGACGTTGTTGTATCCTCCAATGCACATTCGGGACACTTTTGGGGTGTTTAAAGTTCACACCTGAGATCACATACAAGTTGCATTTAATTGGAAATGTGAACGACCTTGCAAAAAAATCCTAATTGAGCATCAAGCCCTGCAGTCTGAACATAGCCTAAGTCTGTTTATAAGAGAGCATGTAACTGCTATTGTGAATTTCTCCACTCTGAGATCAGTTAAGTTCAGTCTTATCTTTTATCTTATCTATGTCTGTGTTTATAGTACGTTGGTCAAAGAAGTCTGAAGTGTTTTTAAGCAGAGCAGTGGCTGTGATTACATGCACACTCAAAATCAGATTATCGATCAAATGTTTGGAGTTATAAGATTTATAAAATTGCATCTAAACCACAAAGTCAGCTGATTTCTTTCTGCGTTTGCATGTCATTTAAATAATCTTTAAGCTCCAGAAATCAGAAAATAATTAGATTTTGTGTACATGTGAACAAAGCCAGTGTGTTTCTGATGAATGGAACCATTTTAAAACATGGGGAAAGCTCAGAAAAACTAAAATAAAAGAAGAAATTGACTTGCTAAGGTGTTGTTTACATTTTTACACTGCTATGAATACGTCTAATGAATACTTTTAACTGGATGAGATAAGAGAGTCCCTGTTTTGAACTCTTTAAGCCGCCACGTTGAAAATCCTGTCACACTTTAAGGTTAACTTTTTTTTTTTTTTTAATCTAATGCGAAAAATTTCTAAGCTCTTGACTGAGTTTGTTTATTGTTTGTTTTGGGGTCTTTATCTTCCTCGCAGATTAGTAATGCTTTCACACTATTAGGGCCAATCCACATCCTCTCCGTGTGCACGCGTGTGTGTGTCTGTGTGAAATCTGTGTTTCATTCACTTCATGGGGTTAGGTTCACATGAGGTAAAGTTTTAAGTTAATATAGGGGTTTATTTAGGTTACAGTTAAGTGTTGGAGGGTGTGGTGGAGGGTCTGTCATCTAGCCAGGCGGTCGCCACCTAGTGCCACCGTTCAATTTCATTCTCTCCAGTGACTCGGAATCCAGGAATAGGAATACACTAGATGATTTGCAAGAACCCAGGAAGTTGTAGACGGCGCACTGGCCAATCAGTGAAGAGCTGTGAAGCTGTGACGTCAAACTCAAGCGCCTGTCTGTGTCCTTTTTGTGGCACAACAGTAAACAAAGTGCTCAAGATGGATAAAGACAAAGCCATACATTCTGTGTTGGCAACGATTCCCGAGATCAAGGATTTAAAGCCGGAATAAAGAGAATGTTTGATGAATTTTATCAGGGGGAAAAACGTTATTGCCCTTCTTCCTACTTGATTTGGCGCATTACATACATTACGATTAAATAGCAGTGATTGGTTAAATAAAAAAAGTACCCGCCTAACAAATCCTAATGCTGTGAGGTCAGACGGTTTCCACAAAATGAAACCAGCTGATGAATCAGGCTCTCTGTCACCTGCTTGTCTCTGTGGATTTGTTATAGTTATCTTGAATGTTCCACAGTATGGCATTAAGAAGTGGATAACACTAACAGGCCAAGTTCAGTCCAGGTCAGATCTGTAAAGAGGCGAGCCCACTCACAATTGCAGTGCTGTATCTGTTATCTGTAACTGAATTAATAAATGCAGTACAAGAGTAATGATGTATTGTGAAACATTCCAGGCTAAGCAAAAACATCTTCATGGAGACCAGCAGGTGGCAGTCCCTCCACCAGAAAACATTATGTAATGCATCTTTAAGGTTAGGCAAGAATAAATTATGGTTAACATTAAGAATCAGTCTCCAGGATATGAATATAAGTCAATGTAATGTCAACCTAGGCAGGAAATCTAACTTGTGAAGGAGGGGAAGGAGAGGAGTATAAAGGGGAAGGAGGGGAGCTCCTGGGGAGATCAGTGACGCCTCAGTGACCACATCAATCAATCATCCTCCAGGTCCCGCCTCTTTTGTGTCTCCGTACGAATGCATGTCTACATTTCATCCTCTTTCCCACACAGGACAGGAGCAGCGGCCATGTCCACATCATGCATAAGCTAGTTTTTAAGAGGTAATATAAGGTCAGATAGAATTGCGTTGGTCTCACAGTGGATAAATACTTTCCCCGTGACTGCTCACTTAATGCACAATTAAAGTGATGAATGTAATACAAGCTTTATAGGACCAAAGAGTAAACCAAAAAAACACTTTGCATTAATTTTTATTATTATACTATGTCAGGATAAGGTGTTGATTACAATTTAGAAACTATTTTGTATCAGTAAAAGCCGGATGTATTAATAAAAAAATATTACATTACGTTGCATTACATTAGATTCATACCATTCTGCATACAAATGTACAACAACTCACCTTTATGCAACAGATAATACTCCCTACAACTGCACAACAACTCACCTTTATGTAACAGATAATACTCCCTACAACTGTACAACAACTCACCTTTATGTAACAGATAATACTCCCTACAACTGTACAACAACTCACCTTTATCTAATAGATAATACTCCCTACAACTGTACAACAACTCACCTTTATCTAATAGACAATACTCCCAACAATTGTACAACAACTCACCTTTATGTAACAGATAATACTCCCTACAACTGTACAACAACTCAGCTTTGTCTAATAGATAATACTCCCTACAACTGTACAACAACCTTTATGTAACAGATAATACTCCCTACAACTGTACAACAACTCAGCTTTATCTAATAGATAATACTCCCTACAACTGTACAACAACCTTTATGTAACAGATAATACTCCCTACAACTGTACAACAACTCACCCTTATGTAATAGATAATACTCCCTACAACTGTACAACAACTCATCATTATGTAACAGATAATACTCCCTACAACTGTACAACAACTCACCTTTATGTAACAGATAATACTCCCTACAACTGTACAACAACTCACCTTTATGTAACAGATAATACTCCCTACAACTGCACAACAACTCACCCTTATGTAACAGATAATACTCCCTACAACTGCACAACAACTCACCCGTATGTAACTGATAATACTCCCTACAACTGTACAACAACTCACCTTTATGCAATATAATACTCCCGACAACTGTACAGCAACTCACCTTTATGCAATATACACTCCC
This sequence comes from Boleophthalmus pectinirostris, assembly GCF_026225935.1. NCBI lineage: Eukaryota > Metazoa > Chordata > Actinopteri > Gobiiformes > Gobiidae > Boleophthalmus > Boleophthalmus pectinirostris. The sequence continues at coordinate 30,903,689 of NW_026571353.1, read as the reverse complement.
GACAACTGTACAGCAACTCGCCTTTATGTAACAGATAATACTCCCTACAACTGTACAACAACTCACCCTTATGTAACAGATAATACTCCCTACAACTGTACAACAACTCTTTATGTAACAGATAATACTCCCTACAACTGTACAACAACTCACCTTTATGTAACAGATAATACTCCCTACAACTGTACATTAACTCACCTTTATGTAACAGATAATACTCCCTACAACTGCACAACAACTCACCCTTATGTAACAGATAATACTCCCTACAACTGCACAACAACTCACCCGTATGTAACTGATAATACTCCCTACAACTGTACAACAACTCACCTTTATGCAATATAATACTCCCGACAACTGTACAACAACTCACCTTTATGTAACAGATAATACTGCCAACAACTGTACAACAACTCAGCTTTGTCTAATAGATAATACTCCCTACAACTGTACAACAACTCACCCTTATGTAACAGATAATACTCCCTACAACTGTACAGCAACTCACCCTTATGTAACAGATAATACTCCCTACAACTGTACAACAACTCAGCTTTGTCTAATAGATAATACTCCCTACAACTGTACAACAACTCACCCTTATGTAACAGATAATACTCCCTACAACTGTACAACAACTTACCCTTCTGTAATGGATAACCCTATGTCCTGTCAATCATCATATCATTGTTGCACTTCCTATGAACTTTTGTATATAGCTAAGATTTTATATTTTATTTATTACTTCTATTTTCTATTTTATTTTCACTTGTACATTTACATTTATATAATTATGCCTTATTTGACTCCTTGATATCTTTTTTGCTACTTATTTTGAATGTATTATATTTTTTATACTCTTTGTTATTATATTATATTGTGATGTGTGAGCTACTGTGTCCAAATAATTTCCCTTGTGGATCAATAAAGGCTAAAAGAGACTCTCGAAGAGCTCCAGATCTTTCTGTGTGGAGTTTGGATGTTTTCCTGCATCTGAATCAACCTACATGTACAGAAATTATCCAGCTATTGATGCTTCTGACCAAGATCCTGGTACGGACTGGACACTGCTCTTTGGTCATCTACACGCTTGAGTTCCTTCGACTTCCTGTTTATCCACGGTTGTCAGAATGGTGAAAAATGACAGCTGCTGCCATAGCAATTAACAATTTAAAACAATATATCTTCCTGAGACCCAGCCCATTCATTTGTGTCCTTTATAGTGGACATTGAGTTATCCAGTTTATCTTTTAAGTGTTCTGAGATAGACTCTTAATGGGTGGACTAGGTTCCACTGCCTAAATGGGGCAAAGTGATTATAGTGTACTATCATGTCCGGCTGACCTGAGAACGTGTTGGGGTCCCCTCAGAGGAGCTGGAGGAAGTGTCCGGGGTGAGGGAAGTCTGGGAGTCCCTGCTTAGACCGCTGCCCCCACAACCTGGCCCCGGATAAGCGGAAGAAAATGGATGGATGGATCATGTCCACGATTTAAAAAAAAAAAAAAAAACTACATAAGAAATTAAAAGGGAGTCTAAAATGTTTTGAGGTGACTGTAGAAGCTTGTCAGAGATGTTTGTCATCAAAAAAGTAGTTTTGTTAGGTTGAAGTTGACACCAAAAAGTCCCTGACGTCCATTAGTGAGGATATGTTACAAAATCATAAATAAAAATAAAATGAACAAAATCTAAATGCTAAGGTGTTCATTTACCTCTAAATAGATAGAAAAATCACAAAAAGTATATATTGCAATACACTTTTTTTTCTTTGGGTCCCAGGAGGATCTTCTGAATGGTCAACCTTCCTCAAAATGGTACCATATAACAGGAAACTAAAACCTGCAATGGCAACAACAGTGTTAATACTTCATCACTCTGAAACCTGCGCACTGAATATAATAGATAAGACATTAGATGATGAGTTGGTAAAAGCACTGGCCTCCTCCTTTTCAACATCAAATCCATGTTCAGAGCAAAACAAGTGACAAACCTGCTAACGCTCTGATCTGCATACTCCACAGCAGGTCTGGCTCTGTCTGCTGCGGTCTGCTGGTTCGGGCAGTGAACTGTGGAGCCGGAGCAGGGGCTGTGTTTTCACCGGCGTAGATCTGTCGTTGGTTTGTTAGTGAGATACTCTGATAGTGATGGTTATGTGCTGGAAAGATTAGTATCACTTGTTGAAAGGTAATTTTATCGTTCTGAACAAGTACATAAAAAAAAAAGGGGGGGGACAACATGGAAACTACACAAAGATGGACAAAATGGACACGCTTTTGGTAAGAGAGCTAACAGTGGCATTCTGAGCTTCAGTTATGTCTCTTTTTCCTGCATGGGTGCCATTTTGAGGACTTTTGAGGACATGTGATGTAATGTTTTGAATTGTTTATTGTCATAGCAACAGTTCTTATTTTATTGTATCGCTTGAAATTCAAGAATACAAGAAGTTGAGACAGGTTATGTGTGTCAGGAAATGTTTTATCTCCTAAATAAATACAGTTAAAGGAACAGGTCTGAATTTTGGACATAGGACCTCATTTCTTAGTGAGCCAGAGTGTTGAAGACGTGTGGAGACAGTTTTTTAAATATTCCATTAAGTCCTTGTATTTGCAGAGGTCGCTGATGCTAGGCTAGTGCGTGTCAATGGTCATAGTTATCCTGCCACTAAAAACAGTCTTACCCACTCCACAAAACACCCAAAGCAAATCTATTATTACACCAGACTGTCGATGTGAATGTCTGTGTTGATAGAATAATTGTAAAAGTAAAACCAACCTTATATTTGAAGGATTTATGTCTGAGCAGCAGCAGTGAGTTGTACTTCCTGATAGAAAGCTTGGGAGCGGCGGACTGATATATGAGAAAATAGTCCCTCAACATGCGACGATTCATGTGATGCAAGGTTAGATTTATTTCAAATATTATTCTATCAACACAGACATTTACATCTACAGTCTGGCGTAATAATGGATTATCTTTGGGTGTTTTGTGGAGTGGGTAAGACTGTTTTTAGTGGCAGGATATTTATGGCCATTAACATGCACTAGTCTAGCACCAGTGACCTCTGCAAATACAAGGACTGGATGGAATATTTTAAAAAGTGTCTTCACACGTCTCCAACACTCTGGCTCACTAGGAAATGAGGCCCTATGTCCAAAAATCTGAATTTTCCCTTTAAATGTGTTGATTGATATCTCGCTAAAGGTTTGGACAAGAAGTATCCATTATTTTTCTCAAATAAAGTGCACTATGTAACTTTTCTGGTAAGTGGTCCACATTCTGCTTTTTGCTATACGAAGTTATGTTATTGTTTTGCGTTGAATGTGCCAGAGTATGGCATTACGTGTATATTAAACTTGCATTTGTTCAATTACATTAATTGCTTAATTGTTCCTTATTGTGAACAGGATCAGGATCGCCGCTCCACAGATCAGACCTGTAACTTTGGCTGGTAACATCTCCATGAAGATGTGTATTTAATGCCATACTGTGGAAAGTCTGTGCAATACCACAATTGTCCAGGTAAGACAATTTTATTCTGTTTCATCACTCATCAACACATTCCAGAACATTCCAGACAAAGCAGTATTTTGTATTTCTTATTTATTTATTTGTAAAGGGACAGCATCTCCATGGAGACAAATGGAAAAGTTACATTACGCATCTTTACAGTCTCTCCAAAGACTCTCATTTAAATGTCTCAACAAAAGACAATTGCTTTGAAACAGTATGGACGTCCCAAAATTATAATCGTAAAATTAATATTAGTATTTTTAAATCCATTTCTGTGCGGTGCCACGTGTCAGTTCAAAGCGTGCACACACCTGGAGGATACACCTGTAGCCTGCGTCCATATTAGCATACACTTGTCACCATAATGGGGTCAAATGCACTCCGTCTGTATAGAACCAAGGCTACAATAGATCCCCAAAGAGCAGAGGTCTTTTGTTGGTGCTCTGGCCTCATGGGAGGTCATGTACTGTCTGTCCTGTACACTGACACAGGGATACGGCTCGGGGCTGTTCCTCTGCAATCTTAGACCCTCCTGCCCAAGACCCTCACACAAAGCATCATAGAAACATGCGAGAGATGACTTATGACTGCTGACAGTGGGACAAGACACGCCAAGCCCGTACTGATCGATATCTGCACCACGCTTGTATGCAAATGGTACAACAAAGAGAGGAGGAAGGTGAGGTGTTAATGCTACTTCGTGAAACACAATATGTCAGGCTTTATTTAGGCTTTTTAGGAACCTTTGGAAACCGATCATTTTCACATTTGTAACTTTAAAAAAGTGTTATTTTTCAACGCCTGCAGTCTAAAGTTTGGAGTCCACTGCATAAGTTTTTTCACCATCTATGATTACTGGATGTCACACCCAAAGTGAGGAGTGCATGCACACAATGGTGCTCACGGTCAGTTGTGGCTATGACAAAAGTTTGTTTTAGTGAATATCAGGCTCTTGGCTCTGAATGGCAAAGACACTGGAGTTGTTTTGGTTCTAAATTCTAAGTCTCACTGTGAGACTGTATAAATGAGTGGACATGGCTAACACACTAGCCGCCGCATGCCAAATAGGAAGTTTGCAGGAGGCTCTTCCGGCTCCTTCTGACCCTGGCTCCAATTGACTTCCATTGGGATCTTGTCGTCCCTCTTTCTGTAACTGCTGCAGTGAGCCTTGTCATTTTGGTCTTAAAATGTTTGCATTAACCCTCACTATATGGTCCTGAATTTTTTTATTTTATTTTTTTTCGCTATTTTGTCCATCAAAAAAATCCATTATAAAATCCATAACATAGAGCCTGGCTCCAGATTCACTCCTGTAACCGAGCATCACGAGCTTCATTTGAGTGGCTCTGAACGCTATGGGTGACGTCACACTCGCTTAATCCATTTCTTTTATACAGTCTATGGTCTCACTGTGAGACCTACAACCCACAAACCTCAACTCACGGTTTTCCTATGACCAGAAATCTTTCACTGTTGCTAGTCAAAATCATGCAGTGGACGTCAGTTTTAGAGAGACCACTTGGGTTAGATGTCTGATGCCCTCCACTAGTGAAACAGGATCTTCACCCACTAACTTCACAAACCTTTACAGAGAAATTAATTCTTGTGATACTTGTGAGTTCACAAGCTCACGAGAATCCATTTGGTCAAGCTTCCACTGTTGTGATTTGGACCAGCCCACCATTGATTCAGACCAATCACAGAGCATCATTAAGGCTTGGGTGGGGCCAAAGGTGAAGCGCCCGAGCCAAAACAAATGTGACTTTGCTGATGGACATACAGACAGAGAAAAACCTGCAGAGGGAGCCTGTTTTAGTGCTTTTCTCTCAACTTGAATTGAAGTATTCGTCATGATACTCCACCTTCTCCCGATTGTGTAGAGCTCAGTTCAGAGTGCTACAAAGTTCAGTCTGGGGTTCGAAAGGTCAAAAATTGCACATTCACTGTTGTTTTTATGACACTTCCCCCACTTTATACTTGAACTAAAATTAGACTCAAAATTCTATGCAGGTGTCAAACCACACTTTCACTGTCTATTATCTGTCCACTATCGACATTCTGTTATAATCATGAAATCAAACAAGCTCATATTTTACACGCAGTTATGATGCCAGCTGTAATCTAAACTTGGTGGCACGTTTCGCCCATTCTTCCACTTCATCAAATCATAGAGAGAATCTGCGTGTGCGTAAGTGGAGCTGTGTCCTCGTGCTTATTCTTATTTGTGTTTTATCTGCTCTCCTTTCCGCAGATCTGTCTCCTGTCCCCCTGCTCCTGTCTGCCCCCCTCAGCCTGTGTGTCTGCCAACTGCAAAGGTCACAACTAAATGGGTCCAGGCTAAACAATGGCCCCGAGACGTCTCACTCCACTATCACCTATTCATTTCAACCAGGAAGCACTTTTAAAGAGGTAGGCTCATGGAAAATACGCTTTTTGGAGCTTTTAAAGAGTCTATATTCTGATCTATGTTATAATGTTATTTCCTCATAAAAAACATACCTGGGTTTTGTTTTATTCACACATGTTTAACGCACAAACCTGGAATCATTTGGATGATATCAGCCCTGGAGTGGCCAATCTCTACTGAACTAAAGGTAAAAGGAGCAGTGAACTTGAAAACGGACTAAATAATATAACTAAATAACTAATAGACTAAATCAAAATGAACAAATATGAGGTATGATAAGTCGGTTAATCACTTATTATGCTCCAGTACGGAAAACCAAAAGGTTTTCTAATTCTTTCGTGCCCAGTGCTATTAAATTATTAAATTCTAAGGGTACAGTTTTATGATAGTTTTATGAAAGTTTTACACTGCAATTTGTTTTTTATTTTGAGTTCCACTGGTGGACGACAATTGGACTGACACACTGTGTGTTTGTTTGTGTTTGTGTTTGCTCGGAGATGCTGCAAATGAATTGCCTTATGGGATCAATAAAGTTTTCTGAATCTGAATCTGAATCTATTTTCAAGATTATCTTCCATTTAAATCAAATTTGGGACTGAAGAAAGTAGATCCTATATCACTGTAAACCCAAATAAGTTACCTGAACTCAAAAGAATTTAGGCAATCAGTTCCTTAAATGATTTTAAGTTGATGAACTTAAAAGGCACAGTCTTCTGGAACTTAAAAGGTTGGATGGTTTGCTATTTGTACCTTTTGATAACAGCTGAATTACAAGTGCTCAATTAGCTCAACTCAAATATTGTCATTTATTATGACTTAAATTTGGGAGTTTGGAATAAGTTCAGTTATTTGTTGAAGAACTTTGAAATTGTATTGCATTTTAGCATGTACTATGTAAATGAAGTTTATTTTTGCATCATCCCTTTTTGAAACAATAGAAATAAACGGACATTATCATTTTCATTGTTTAATTACTTAAATCTACTAAGTTGTATCTCATCTATGTTTTTAAGGTTACATTTACACTGAAAAGAATCAATGTATCACTGTATCACAAACGATTTGCTTCCAAACATGTCGTTTCTGTGTTTGCAGTCAAAGCCTTCCTTATCCACACAGTAATGCAAAACCGCCAGAAACACTAGTCACATGACTAGGCTGGCGTCACAACATCATGGGCGGTAAAAACAAAGAAGTGGAGTGCCATGTCTGGAGTTGCAGCAGCAACTGTCTTTTCATTCACCAACGATGAGGTTCAGTTTGTCTAAACTGTTTTCCGCAGTAGCGTCACAAGACATGTCACGAATCCAGTGAATCAGGAAACGTTTTCAGGCGTCCACACGATGTCGGATCAGATCCGAACTCAAATGAATTCGAGGGAGCTGGTGGCACCAGATTCCGCCTCTGGAGCCGTTTCCATCGGATTAGTGTGGACAAATACTGCATCCGCAACGAAAACGATTTGAATATATACTAGTGTGGATGGGGCCTAAGTTACACTCATTTATACTCACAACCATACCTTTAATCAAAAATATTTGTTAAAATTACTCAAAAAGAAGAACATGTTACAGCAACTTGACATAATTAAGTTAGTATGACTATTTCTAAAACTCTGAGTATACACAATTACTTTAAATGTTCAGGTTTACAGTGTATAGTTCAGAGAAGGTTGGACAAAAGTAAAGGAAAGGAGAGGAGAGATGGTGCAATTATATGAATACTTGAATGGCAAATAAAAATTTCACTTTCTGTGACTGACAATTACAATCTATGGTTTTCTAAGTGATGAAAAATTCAAACCATTATTATAGCAACTAACAGTAAGTATTTTAGTATTTGAATGGTCAAAAAGTCCTCAAAATGGCTCCTATAAACTGGTATTTTAGTGTCAGCCTCTTGTTAAATGCAACATTTTGAGTATTTTTTCCCTGTATTCTGGTTTAAACTGCTACTTGCTCTGGTAACAGTCCTAATTTTTCATCACACAGGAACCCACGGACACTTCGTTTGACATTATTTTTACACACCTCTTTCTTTATTGTGTCTCCATGGGTGTCCATCGTTTTCCCTGCCCTCCTCTCTTCTCCTCCCCTCCAGTCCCCCATCAGAAGCAAGGAACCTAATAGGAAATCAAAGTTTGTGCCTGAAGAATGGGGTCGGGCTTTGCGTTACCGTCCCTGGGGTCCGGCGGGCTGAAAGAGGAGTGCAGAAAGGCCTTGGCACTGTGGAGGGTAGCTTAATGCAGGAGATACTCTTTCCCTATTCATCCCTCTCCTCCTCCGCACACACCGTCTTTCACTCTGTCACTTCTCAGTCGCGTTTTATCTCCTTTCCCCGAGCTTTCATCCCTTCTTCCACACACACTTTACCTCTTGTTTTGTTTCGTTGCTTTATTTTTTTTTCTTCACGGTGAACTCAGGTGGCCCTAAAGTTGCGTGGTTGGGTCTAGTGCGCCCCCCATCCTAAGGGAGGCGGTGTGCATTGCCAGGAGAGGATTGTGGGTAGTTTTGCACGCACCCCTGCCCTTCAAAGCGCTGTGTAGCAATTGACTCGGTGGCCCCCGGCTATGCTCAGGTAATGTGGGCCGGTCAAGCACGGACACACCGGAGACGTGCTCCCTTTGAGAGCTGCTTAAATGCACTCACTTAGGACACTTATAATTACTGCAGCTCAAGCCTATGCAAGTCTGTCAATATCCAGGACTTTCTCTTAAGGTTAAAAAGACACGTTTTGCAGAATAGAGCATTAAAAATATGCAGTTTCTTTATAAAAACACAAATTTTACTTCAACGTTTTAATATGTCATTTTCTGAAGGTGGCACATCCCCTGTTTTACTCCATGGAAATAGAAAGTTAAAACCATGATTTGGAACATTCTTCATGGAGATAGATGAGTTGTGGATGAGTTGAGTTGGAATATTATAGCTAAAGGAAAATTTCTGTAGATACAAGCAGAAAGCGGCCCTCCACGACCAAATAAGAGTCAGGTTTGTGGAGGTGCAAGCCCACTCACAATAAGGAAGCAAATTCTTCAGTGCAGTAAACCCAAACGAAATGAAAATAAAAAGCTATACATTTAGATTCTTTGACTTTATGTAGTATTTTGTTTCATTCACATATGATCCCATTTGTTGAGGTTGTCTATGTATTGACCAACTGAAACCCAGTGCTTAGGCATCACCAAACTCGTTTTGGTCATCTCAGTAAATTGCTTTTCCTACAAAAGAATGACAATAATGCTAGCAAGTCGCAAGTACACTTTTCTTTTTACAGTCATTAAAAAAATAAAATAATAAACCCTTAAAATTAACAAGTTTATCATATCACAGTTGCTGTTTCTTTTCCAATGAGGTTCATTTAGTCTTTCAATAATTTATGTTATTAGGTTCTTTTTTCAGACCAAGAGTTTGTTTTCATTGTTTTGGTCACGTGGTGTTGCTTTGACGTAAGTAAGTAAGTAAGTCTTTATTTTATATAGCGCTTTCCACAGACATATGTCACAAAGACACTTTACAGAGCATTTATAGATTCATTATTCTTTTTACTCCACACCCAGTGATGGTAAGCTACTATTGTAGCCACAGCTGCCCTGGGGCATACTGATGGAAGTACGGCTGCCATGCCAATCAGCACCATTGGTCCCTCCGACCACCACCATCACTCACGCACACACCACTTTCATACTAGGAAATGTGGGCGAAGTGTCTTGCCTAAGGACACAACGACAGTTTTTGCGCCTGTTGCCCCCCTGTGGCACCTGATTTTCCCAGTGGTCTCCCATCCAAGTACTAACCAGGCCCAGCCTTGCTTAGCTTCTGAGATCTGACGGAATCAGGCTTTGACAAACCGGTATGGCCACGGTATGGGGACGTGTCCGCTCAGCTGATTTATACAGATTTTGGCACTGTCTTCCTACCATTGGAGGCAGGATGACAGCGCCAGCTTCCTCAGGACAGTATCTCAGGTGTGTGAGAGTAAAAAAGCCCCCTCATCCCGGTTTATAGTCCTGTGAGCACGTTTCCGTATTTCAATTGCCTCTTTAATCCAGCGATGATATTTATTGTCCTCTGTCCCAGTGATGTTCGCTCCGTCCCAGTCCATAAAGTGGTTCTCTCTTTTACAGTTGTCAGAAATGGCCAATTTGAGTTGTTCCTGTTCTGCTTTGTGCTTTGTTGCTCGTGTGCACGCCTTTGCTGTTTCCTTCTCGCATTTTGTTCTGTGTTCTTTTTTCGTGTACTGAACGCCCTCCCTGTTTCTCCAATGTGTGTTTTATAGCCGGACATGCAGGGTATTTCGTATATGACATTATATTTATCCTCTGGTTCTATTTTGTCTTTGGGCGGGTGAGTAATTTTCTGTACGGTTTCACTGGTGTGTTCATATTGTGTTTTCTCATTGCCCTCTGCACTTGTTCTGTTATGCCCCTGATGCACAGTAGGAAGACAACACTAAAACCTGTAAAAATCAGCTTATCGGACATGCACAGCAACATCATGTGACCACTCTGAGGAAGAGCGCTAGTGAGCAGTCGAAACTGTCAGGTATGAAAACAAACTCTTGGTCTGAAAAAAGAACCTAATAACATATGTTTTGTTTAGTTTTTTTCTTTAAAGCTGTTCAAATAATTTTGTATAAATGCCTAAATATAGTTAGTCTGGTAGATTAGTCCATGGACCATTTTCCCAAGCCAAGCATGTAAACCTAACTAATGCTTCACAATTACAGCTCTAACAGCTCTATACTAATGTGTATATACTGTATTTATCACTCATTATTTAAGGAATCTTTTGAATACAGCCACATTCATGACAAACTTTTCAGATTTTCTGTGTGCAACATCAATAAAACCTACAAGGACTAAGGAGATCAGCAATTTAATGAAACCTAATGCAACATATTTTATTGTTTTTTTGTGAATTTGGATAATACATTTATTTTTAAACATTTCCTATTTTATTTTCTTTGTTATAGGTGATAAAGTCCCATTGAAAGTGCGAGCTAAGCTAACAGCATTAACCGTGTGTGATCAGTGTGTGTGTGTGTGGGCAGAGCCGTGTTAATCTGCTTAAACCTGTGGAGCGGCGCTGTGTAAAACGCCTGCAGACGTGAAGGTGCACAAGGGAGCGCCGGAGAGCCAGGCAGGGGTCCGACAGCTCCTCCGAGGGGGGCTAAGCTAAACACTAACGTTCGCACAAGCCCCAGGGTGAGCTCTAAAGACGGAGAAGTGTGGATAATTTCAATTTCCTGAAGATTCTTCGTCTACAGGCTGCGCGTCCTGGCTCTCCGGTCGCCCCCGCGCCTCCTACCTGCTCCGTCAACCCCCCAGCAAACCCCTGTCCTTATCCTTCTCTTACTCCTCTCCTCCTACTGCACCCTCTCTTGCTCTCTTCGTCATCCCATGCTCCTCTCTCATGCTCCTTCTCCCTTCCCCTTCCCTCCACCCTTACTCTCGCTTCCTCCAGCTTCCTCTCTATTTCCCTCTATCCTCTGTTTCTCTGCTTCGTTTCCTGCCCATCTTCGTGCTTTGTTTTCCTTACCCTCATTTTCCCTCCTCTCATCTTCCCCATTCCCTTCTCCATCCTTCTTTCTGTCGCTCCGTACCTCTCTCTGTGCCTTTCCTTATTTTTTTCACCCTTTTCCCCATACTCATCTCCTGCTTCCCCCTTGCTCCTTACCTTTCTCCTTCCTCTTACTCCTCTCCATCTCTCCATTTCACCCCATCCCTTCTTCTCTCCTCTCTCTTCTAACTTTTCTATCTCTCCATCCCTCTTTCACCACATCCCTGCTTCTCTCTTCCCTCTCTCTCTCCCTCTCTCCTTCTCCCTATCCCTTGCTCCTCTCCTTTCTCCCTTCCCCTTTTGCTACCCCCTTCTTCTCTATATCTATATCTCTCCTTCCCTCTCTCCCTCTCTCTTTTACTCTATCCATACTCGTCTCCTCCCTCTGTACTATCCTCTCTTCCTCCCTCTCTCCTCCCTCCATCTCCTGTTTCTTACTCTTCTCCCTCCCTCCTACCCCAACCTTGCTCCTTACCTCTCTCCTCTCTCCTTCCTCCCATCCTCTGCTCCTCCTCTCCTTTTTCCATTTACTATCCTCTTCTCCTCTCTCTCCCTCCCTCTCTCTCTCTTTCACCCCATCTCTGCTTCTCTCCTCCGTTTTCTACCTTCCTACTGTCCTCCTTCTCTCTCCCTCCCTCTCTCCTTCCTTATCCTCTTTAATATCCCCTTCTCCTCTCTATCTCTCCATCCCTCCCTCCCTCTCTCTTTTACCCTATCCATACTCCTCTCCTTCCTCTTCTCTCTCTGAACTATCCTCTCTTCCTTCCTCTGTCCTCCCTCCATCTCCTGTTTCTTACTCTTCTCCTTCCCTCCTACCTCAGCCTCACTCCTTACCTCTCTCCTTCTTTCTCCTTCTTCCTTTTTCCATTCGCTATCCTCTTCTCCTCTCCATCTCTCCCTCCCTCTCTCTTTTACCCCATCCCTGCTTCTCTCCTCCCTCTTCTCACATTGTACTATCCTCCTTCTCTCTCTCTCTCCCTCTCTCCTTTCCCATCCCCTGCTCCTCTCCTTCCTTTCTTATCTCTCCACCCTTCCCTTCCTCTCTCTTTCACCCTATCCATTCTCCTCTCCTCCCTCTTCTCTCTCTATACTATTCTCTCTCCTCCCTCCATCTCTTGTTTCTTACTCCTTCCTCCTATTCTCTGCTCCTCCTCTCTTTTTTCCATTTGCTGTCCTCTTCACCTCTCCCTCCCTCTTTCAACTCATCCCTGCTCCTCTCTTCCCTTTTCTCCCTTTGTACTATCCTCTCTTTCTCTCCCTCCCTTCTTTCCCCATCTCCTTCTCCTCCCCTCCCTGGTCCAATATATTATCCTCTCTCCTTCTTTCCCTATCTCCTACTCCTCGCCTCCTTTCTCTCCTCTTCTCCATCTTCTCTTTCACTCCATCCCTCCTCCTTTTTTCCCTTTTCTCTGTACTATCCTCTCTAGCTCTCCTTCCCTTCTTCCCTTAATCTCCTGCTCCTCTCCTCTCTTGTCCAATACGCTATCCTCTCCTCCTCTCCATCTCTCCCTCCCTCTCTCTTTCACTCCATCCCTGCTCCTCTCCACCTGAGTTCGGATTCTTGGAAGGTGTTGGGTGTCTACAGTGTCACAACTAAACAAAACAATTTGAAAACAAAGTGGGCCGGTGAATGTCCCGCCGTAACCCGATCTCGCCCTTTTGTGGAGCGCAGAAAGAGCTCCCTCTCAGAGCCAAGGAGAGGGGGCGGGGCCGGGGAGGCGCACATTTCAATCCACAGGTCGGACCCCTCCTCTCCTCCTCCTCCTCCCATCCCTCCATCTCTGCTTTTACGACTCCCGTTGGTCCCACACGCCCCCGTAGACTTCTAAATGCACTCTTCAAAGGTGAACATGCGATCTGCGCAGGGCTATCCATGTTACGGGCTTCAAACGTCCCTGTAATCTCGCAATCGTATCTCTCTGTTTTGTTTTGTTTTTTTGTTCTGAAAGTCAAATATAGAACACACAAGTTTTTAATGTGTCAAGCTGAAATTTTGTGTGTGTGTCATCGTTTGTCCACTCATCCTTTCGACATAAACATCATTGGTTGAGCAGTCAAAATTTGGAATTTGAATCTTTCTATTTACGTATTTTCTGTCTATTATTTAGTGTGTTTAAGATCATACGTATTGCAGAAAATCCTGGATATGTCTGGATTTTTGTTTACAACTTTTCACAGTCAAAAGGAAATTTCAGCATTTCTTGAATTCAAAACATCTCGTTGTATTTGTGGTTTGAGAACTTGCAACAAAATCAGAATTTCTATTAACTAAAAATAAAATAAACTTGGATTATATTATCATTTCTTGCCATATTATCTGACACACAATAACGATTATTGGGAAATCGTTGAGTAGTCAGACTGGCGCCACCTAGTGTCTCCGCTCAATTTCATTTCTCTCCAGCGACTAGGTCACGAATTGGAATACACTAGACGGTCTGCAGGAACCATGGAATTTGTAAACCGCGCACCGACCAATCAGAGAAGAGTTGAACCAACCCGAGTTGCGATAGCAGACTGCATATGCTATCCTCCTTTGGACTTCCTTTGTCAAATACAAACTTCAAATTTTTTATAGCATCTTTAATTTGCAAGTTCATCTCACAGAAACGTCAGTGATCGTTGACAGATATGTTCACTCTCTGCTTTGTTTGTTGTTGTGCTGGCAATTACTTGGACACCACTGAGCGTTCTAGACATACATATAGCAACGATTGGTTAAATTTAAAAAGGACCTCTGCAAATACAAGGACTGGATGGAATATTTTAAAAAGTGTCTCCACACGTCTCCAACACTCTGGCTCACTAGGAAATGAGGTACTATGTCCAAAATTCCGGACTGTCTCTTTAAATATACCTGCCGTCATGGAGACAAGCATGTCAGGAAACTTAAATCTGCTGACACTACAAATGCATATGTTTCAATAATGAATACAATACAAACAATAGTAAGAATTCATTTTATTGCATTAATGTCAGATTTAATTTTTCATTTCTATAACCTATACATTTTTCTCAATAATTACTTGATTCTTGTGAGCTTTATGCCATGTGATAATACTGTTACCTCTTCAGAAACATACCTGGAGTTGGGTTTTGTTTCATTCACAGCTAATCCTGAATTATTAAACTTTCTGCAACTCTAGAGCTCATAATGCTCTCTTTCATCATGTGATGTCATGTAGCGGTAGTTTTCAAGTTAACAGCCACCTTTTAGTTCAGTAGAGACTGGAAACTCCAGGGCTGAAATTATCCAAATGATTCTAGTGAAAATGCATGTCGTTTAAAAACACAGTGGAGCTCTTCCTGTATTACCACACGGCATCACAAGGTGCAACACAGTGTTTTCAGTTTGAGAGAAGAACAGTCTAAATATGCAGGATCTGTGTGTTAAACATGAATTAAACAGAACACAACTCCAGGTCTGTGTCCTGTTCTACCATTATGCCCTGACAAAGATTAACCTGATTCATCATCTGGTATCACTTCGTGGAAACCGTCTGACCTTGCAGCATTAGGAGTTCGTTCGCTCGATGGTAGGCAGATACTTTTTTTTTATTTAACCAATCGCTGCTATTTGGTTGTGATGTATGTAATGTGCCAAATCCCGTAGGAAGAAGGGCAATAACCTCTTTCTGCTTGATAAAATTCACCAAACATTCTCTTTGTTCCGGCTTTAAATTCTCGATCTTGGAAATCGTTGCCAACACAGAATGTATGACTTCGTCTACATCCATCTCAACCTCTTTGTTTACTGTTGTGCTGCACCACAAAAAGGACCCAGACAGGCGCTTGAGTTTGACGTCATGGCTTCACAGCTCTTCACTGATTGGCCAGTGCGCGGTCTACAACTTCCGGGGTTCTTACAAACCGTCTAGTGTATTCCGATTTCTGATCTAGTCGCTGGAGAGAAATTGAAATTGAGCGGACACACTAGGTGGTGCCAGCCTGACTAGACAAAGACCATCTTGCTGATTGAAACGAGTTGGCGTCACTTCATGTAATAAAGGACTTTTAAAGGTTGTATAGAGGATTTTCCAAGGAACGAGAAATCCAGCGACTGTTTGTCCTTTTTCAAATGTTGCGCATGCGTGAAACCACCCCCCCTCCCCTACAGCTCCCTACGTAGAAACGCCTTCTCCCGCCTCCTCACTACGCCAGAAAACAGGTTTGTTTACAGCCGGTGAGCTGCACATGACTTGTAAACAACTAACTACAGTGTTGGTTAGGCAAGGCGGAGAAGTGAGGAGCGGGGGGAGCGGGTGTGCGGACATTTCGTTCGCGGACGAGAAGTGAGGAGCAGGGAGAAGAGCGGAGCAGGGAGAGAGGAGAGAGGAGAGAGGAGAGGGGAGCGGTGCGCGGAGATTCCGTGCCCGTAGAAGTGAGGAGAAGGGGGAAGAGCGGAACGGGCAGCGGGGACAGGAGTAGGAAAGGGGAGCAGAGAAGGTTGCGCGGAGATTCAGTGCGAAATGAACTAGCTACAACACGCAGCAGCAAGCGGACTCTTTCTTTGCCTTGAAAATTACGTTTTCAGACATAGGATATCGCTTTCGTGTCCTGAAAAACGTTTGACTAGCTCTTGGAAATAAAGTACGTTTTCATAATAAGCAGAAGTTACCTGTCCAGGAGTAATTTGGCGACCAATGCGTCAGTCTTTAGACCCTGCGTCTGCTTCAGTCGCGCCATCGCTGGAATGAATCTACAAGAATCACCTTAGTTTGGCTTCGCTGCTTTTCCCCTTGTCTTCTTCTTTCAGCGACCTCAAAAACGGGACTTTCTTTTGCGGCTAACTGCTCCTGGATTCTTGTCTGCCATTGCAACAAACTTTGTGCTAACTGCGAGGAAGATATAGGTCAAAAAAAGCCGCTAAGAACTGTTGCGTTGGTGGAGTAAACAGCGTCTGTGCGTCTTGCGTCTGTGGACTGCGTGACAGGCGTACGTAAACCACGTACCGGCGGCGCGCAGGCAGGTCAGTTACGCTAGAAACGTAGGGAGTTTGATTGATAGCCTGTCAGCTAACAGATAACGAGGCCGTGTCGTTATCTATTGGCAAATGTTTAGCCCCACCACGTCCAGAGTTGATGAATTTTTATTCTCTTTTTTTTGGTCATCATAATTACAAGGCTACTGCACCTCTATAATGCTATCATTGACAACTTGAAACAAAAAAAACAAAAAAAAAAATCCTCCATACAACCTTTAATATATTCACCTTGCCCACTTTTACATGTTTCAGTAAGGGTAATTTTTTTGTTAAGATAACTAGTTTAACCCTCGAAGAGCACCTGTGCTGCTATTTTTAACTTTTTTATGACCCAGCTCTACTTCTTTTCTTCATCTGACAACTCCAAGTGTATTTGTTACTCGTAAACACTACAACAGACTAGAAAATAGTGTGTTATGGGCCCTTTAAAAACCTCTCTTTTCATGTATGTTGTGTGCAGCCGTGTTGACAGATAGTGAGTCAGGGTAAGATGATATAGTGCAGATATGAATAAGTCTCCTTTGGTTTGGAGCGGTGCGCGATGATGGATGTGTGAGTCACCCACACAAAAAACATGGGAGGGCTGAAGGAAAGGTCGAACTCAAGTGATTACTCAGACTCTAAACAATGCAATAGTGTGTGGGTGTGTAAATATATACAGCATTTTTCATATAGGACAACAACATGGCAGCTCAGGCATGTGTGTTTTTGTAATCGTCCTGGGAATATTTGAGGTATTTTAAATGACTTGGAAATGCATTAGTCTTATTCTAGTCAAGAGCGGCGTCAGCTTTAGGGTGGCACAAGTTACATGACATTGGACCAGAGGTGGATGAAGTACTCCGAAGTATTTTGTTACTTAGTAAAAGTACAGATACAAAGGTAAAAAGTTACTTGAGTAAAAGTAAAGGTATCACATGCAAAAAATCCACTTAAGTAAAAGTATTTTGCTGAGATTTTTAGAACATTCAAAGGATGAAATGTAGAGATTTTGAAAACTAATTGAGCTAATTTTAAGTGATTCAATTGATTTCTTAATTTTTCTAGCTGCGTTTGTGTTTTTGTGTATTTGGTTTGCTCAAAGTTGGGACGTTATCTCAAATTAAATGTGCTAAAAAAAAAATCTCAGTCATTTCAGCCGGTCTCATAGCATAAAGAAAAGTGCTTTTAACTTGTCAGTCCAGATCTAAAATGTAGTGAAGTAAAAGTAAAAAGTATTCACTGTGAAATGTATTTGTAATGTAGTAGTAGTATTGTACATTTACTTTTGTATTTCATTACCTTCCACCTTATTGTTTTAGAATAAACTGTAATAGTCCAAGAATTGAAGATGGCGCTAGAATCCTACTGCAGAGGAAGTTTATTTACCATCAGTACTGGACCCAGGTAGCCAGAGACATGAGCCCTCAAGATATGATAGTGTCTATTCCAGTCTAGTGCAGTCCAGTCTGGCTATGCCTGTGTTGTAGGGAGTATTATACCTCTGATGACGTAGGGCAAGATAACAAGGACTGAGACGCTGGAGTTCTGCTGTAGGGGACGTTTATTTACTGTCAGTAACAGGTAGCCAGGCTGGCGCCACCTTGTGCCTCCACTGAATTTCATTCCTCTCCAGCGACCTAGTCAGGAATCTAAATACGCTAGACGGTTTGCAAGAACCCTGAAAGTTGTAGACCGCACACAGAGCTGTGAAGCCATATCTACCAATGTAACAAGACTTTTTGTATTTAAAATATCAAAATATATCTTGCCACATGTAAGATAAGAAAAACAACAACTTTTTGCACTTAAAATGAGAAACAAAATCTAATATTGCTTGAATTAAGAAAAGCACACTTGAGTGGTAGATAATTTTAGTTGTCAAGTTGAATCTACTCAAACAAACTGAAGTATTCTTAATTGAAGTCATTTAAAGTTGCCTAGATGTTGTTTTTGCAGCATATTTAATCTTTTTTATGGATCACAACTGAGTAAACAGAAATAAACACTCAGTAATTAATGTATTTTTCATAAACTGGTAAAAATACTGGCAAGTTCCATATATCTTTTTGCAAATGCATACTAACAATAAAACCAGTGAACGTACAGGGTATTAATGCAGTATAAATCCGTACCTGCCTGTGAGTCTGGTGTTTGCGTGATTCTGCTGATGGGAAAACGCTGCCCTTCGTTTGTGTGTGTGCTTCTGACAGCCTGATGAACTGTCTGTCAATCACACTCACTCTTAATTATGTGCTCTCCCGCTGGGTGTGAGCGTGTGTCCTGACCCCTGACCTTCGGCTGGGCCCCCAGGTCACCCCCCCGCCCCACCTCCTCCCAAACACCGTATCCCCTCCTCACCCTCCTTCAGGCAGGACAGGGCAGGAGTGTCCAGACTGCACCATGTACCACCTGACTCTGCTGACCGCTGCTGACCGCTGCTGACCGCTGCTGACTGCGGTAATCACTGGGCACTTTTCGGCATCTCGGATTTGCACGGGCAGATTCTTTGTGTTCATTCTGTCAGCTTTTTTCAGACTGCAGCCTGAATTGACCCAAATCCTTTTCTTCACACCTATGTGACCTGTATCTGTTCTTTTAACTGATTTTTTTTTCAAATGCGACCGAGGCCACTTGGATATGTTCTCCTAAAACCGATACTTCAGTCTGAACGGCCAGGTCGCATTCATCCAACCTACACGTCAGGCTCGAAGTCTAGTCAATCGAGGGAAAGCGAGGTTAGCGAGTTAATTTGTATTTGGGGGAATCGCTGTATTCAGGCCAAAATGGAGGGGTCTTGGAGGGAACCGGGCTGTTTTTTTAATGATTGCCAAAGAAATGGTCGAGAGCGGTACAGTCGGTCCTGGCTCCAGTGTCAACGAAAAATAAAGAGCCTGTGACCCAAATACAAAGAGGCTAAAGACTCAAACAAGCGAATCGCCCGTGGATGTGTAACCTGTCCATTTTATGAAGAACTGGACTGTATTTTGGGAGACAAGCCCAGCGTTTAGGCGACTTCCTTAAACACTGAGCACACTCTCTTGCATTTGACGTCGTTGTGTCCTCCATTGCGCATGTGGGACACTTTTGGGGTGTTTAAAGTTCACACTGGAGATCACATACAAGTCGCATTTAATTGGAAATGTGAGCGATCTTGCAAAAAAATCCGATTTCACAAAAAATCCGAATTGAGCATTAAGCCCTGCAGTCTGAGTCTGAATGTAACTCCTTAGTTACAGACTAATACAGCTCTTTGTTTTTTTTTTTTTATACAGACTCATATCAGTTCAGTCCTCACTCCCACTGTCACGTCCCGAGCCAGAACCAAACACAACCGTGCAATCAAATATGTTTATTCATTTAAATGAAGCAGTTCATTGGTCACATATCATTAACAAACAAAGTCCAACTCCAGTTTCTCTCGCACCAGAGTAACAGTTTAGTGCTCATTGCTCTTTGATTCTTATTTTCTGTTTTCTGAATATTTACTGAATATTTTTCCTTTCTTTTTCCTTGTAACGAGCCATATTTGTTTTGATACAGACGGACCATGTGAGCCCCTGATTGGCTAATCCACCTGTCAATCACGCCTGTCTGCACTTGGGGGGATTCAACAGTGAAGGACAGAGTGCAGTGGTAAATTGAAAGAGAGAGAGAGTGATAGACCCAGAGAAAAAGGAGAGAGAGAGGACAGAGCAGTGCAGAGGTGGAGAGAGGGAGAGACAGTAGTGCAATGGTGTGTGTCCTGGAGCAGGACCCTGGGGAGCTGCCCTCAGAACAAAGCGTGGCCCCTGGAGCCTGAGTGAGACGGGGGACCTGCAGACGCCTGGGGCCCGTGTCCTGGAGCTGCTGAAGCCGTTTGTGAGTTTGTCCTTTGTGTCTCTGTGTGTCACTGTCCCATAAGACCGATGATCTCAGACAAACAAAGCTCAGCAAAAGACTCAAAACTGTGTCACAGAGCTGGTTAAGTCACGCACTTAAAGACACACTATGTAACCTTTCTAGTGAGGATCTGTCAGCTGCTTTGCCAAAATGTTACAAAGTATGGCATTATCCCTTTCTTTTGTAGAATTACAGGTGTTTGTTCACCTTGACTCTTAACAGTTTTGACCTGTAATATTATGAAACTGGTTGGTTGCTTTTCTCTAGTTGCTTTTTAGTTTTTTGTTTGTTTTTTTGTTTTTTTTGTTTTTGTTTTTGTTTAGTTTTTAGTTTATTTATTTATTTATTCATTTATTTTTATTTATTTATTTTTGAATAATTTTGTCTTTTTTTTTTTTTTTTTTTTTTTTTTGAGGGGAATGGATACCCGGCACATTAATAACAAAAGAGACATAACAAAATATAAGACTAACACACATACAAAAATAAACAAAACAAAACAAGAAAAGAATAATAAGAAAATAAGTAAATAAAAAGAAGAGAAGAAGAAAAGAAGGGGCATGGGGGAGTTGTGTGTAGTACGGAGTTTCTTAATGCAGTGTTTTCCAGGTGTGTATTTACATTTTAGGGCTGTCAAATTTGCATTTACCTCTATTCTGTCCCCTTTTTAAAATAATTTCATACATATTACATGATGCCGTGTGGTAATTACATCCTCCATGTTAATGCAGGTGGAAGACTTTCCACCAGAAAAGTTACATTATACACCTTTAAATTAATTATGGCATTTAATTTTTGCCTGTAATTCAAAGGGTGTAGACACACTTGTGATTTATGCACAGTTCAAGGCATCTCCAGATAGTACTCAAAAAACTGGTTATAGGGGAACACACACATCTGAAAACACACCATTGTATCAGGATGAGGAGATCAGTGTAGAGTCCCTGCTCCTCCACATCAACAGAGGTGCCAGATGAGGTTGTTCTTTATGAAGCCAGTGTCAAAACATGTGGCATTATACACTTATATGATTATTGCATGTTATACAAAAATACAGACCAGAAATTAGGACTGCAGGATTAAAGAATTATCAGAATTATCAAATTGCTATCGGATGTAAGGCTATATGTATGTATTTATTTATATACACTACCGGTCAAAAGTTTTAGAACACACTTTTGAAAATTATTCAGTTTATTGTGTCATTGTGTCACTCTGAAATCAAAGTCTAGAACAAATAAGCAATTTGAGTTGAAAAGTACACATGGAATCAATTTGTAGACCAAAATGTATTCTACACTTTTGATTCATGAAAGTGTCCACCTTTGACAGATTTAACAGCTGAACACACTCATGACTTGTTCTTTTTACATTAGAAATCAAATATTGTTATCTGTTGCAAAAGTTCCCATAAATGTGTGGCACTTGTAGGTTGCTTGACTTTCACTCTTCTGTCCATTTCATCCCAAACCTACGGAAGCTAAGAGGGTCACAACAAACGCAAATGCCGCAACAAATACAAATGTGACAACACAACAAAAAGCCACAACAAACCAAAAAAAGCCACAACACACCAAAAAAAGCCACAACGGAAATGACTGCGGGACTCTATTTTAATGCAAACGCCGCAACAAATACAAACACCACAACACAAATACAAAAGCCGCAACACATCAAAAAGCCACAACGGAAGTGACCGCGGGACTCTATTTTCTGATGGAACAATAAAGCGGCAAGTGAAGAAGAAGAACTACAACGTGAAACGAATAATGATAAAACAATAAATTACTTTTACTTACGTTTCCAACTTCTCCGCTCCTTTACTTTTCACGTTGTAGTTCTTCTTCTTCACTTGCCACTTAATCGGTCCGTCGGAAAATAGAGTCCCGTGATCACTTCTGTTGTGGCTTTTTGATGTGTTGTGGCTTTTTGTTGTGTTTTAGCATTTGTATTTGTTGCGATGTTTGCGTTTGTTGTGACCCCTCTCGGCTTCCGTACAAACCAGCTCGATGGGGTTTAAGTCCTGGAGACTGTGCTGGACACTCCATGTTTTCAAACTCACCATCTTCATTTTTTTTTTCCTGAGGTCATTTTGGGAGAGCTTGAACTTTGTTTTGGGTCATTATGGGGTTTTTTTTTAACCCCTGGCTGTTCAGTTCTTACCTTTGTACCATTTCAAGCTCTTCATTGGACTTGCACGACTTGAATTGCCATAAATAACTGGAAAAATTAGGGTGTTCTGAAACGTTTGACCATTAGTGTATTTTAAACATACTGTCCTCACACAAAATTTTAGATCTCCAGGACCTCTATAAACATGATCCCAAATGCAGTTGAAATTCATGAATCACAAGTTAAATTTTTATTTCTCCACTCGAGAAATCCTTGAAAACCAACACAAATATCTGACACCTCCATAGCATGAACCGTGTGATCCGAACTGCTCTTTTCTCCGGATATTCCTCTGTTTGATCAGTATTCGTGGTCTGACTTCTTCCCACTCTAATCCAATCCCCTCCTCCTCTGCACTCTCTCCACTCAGCTCCAATAGTCCGCTCTGGCCCCTAATCGAAACATTATTGCCCACAATCGTATTTACAGCACCGGGGCTAATCTACACAGATGCAATTGTAGCCCACGTTAATCCGATAACTCTCGTCCTCGTCTCTCTCTTCGCTGGTATTTTTCATCTCCAAAAACAAGGTGACAGTCTTTTAATTCTCATTGCTGGGTTACTCCGGATCAATTTGTGCGAAAGTGTTTCGGTGCAGTTATAAAAGCAGACACATGTAGGCGCCGAATTTGTCTCCCAGTGGGACGGTGACGAGCTGGGGTCTTATAACATTCAAGTAAGATTTTTCTGTTATTGTTTATTCACACTTCTTCTATTGAATCAGGCGGGGAGCTGCAGTTTTATAGCATTTCTTCCCTCTATGATTTGTGGTGGTCATCTGGGTTGAAGTAAGTGTTTTTAAAAGTCAAGGCTGATTCGATAAAATCAAAACTCTAGGGAGAAGTACTGCAGGAAATAGCACACGGTGTGAAAAATGTAGCAGGTTTTCACACCAGGCAAAAGAGACGAGGGTATGCTGTAAAAAAAGAAAAGAAAACCTCCACAGAAGTTAAAAATAGGGAGTACTTGACTATTTACTATCTTTGTGTCAAGGTATTAATTAACTTAAAGGTGCATTATGTAACTTTTCTGGTGGAGGGAGTGACTATCTTCATGGAGACCAAACCAGAAAAAGTTACAGGTCAAGATCCGGGGAGAGTGTTGAAAACTGCAAAACCTTTGTATCTGTACTTTACTTAAGTAAATTTTACAGTCAATACTTTTAACTTTTACTTCACTGCATTTGAGAACATGTATCTGTACTTTCTACTCCACTGCAATTTAGATCTGGACTGAAAATGAAAAAGTACTTCTTTACGGTTTGAGATCTGCTGAAATGACAGAGACTTTATTTTTTTTTAGATTTTTGAGTTCCAACTGAGCAAAGCAAATACACAAAAGCAGCTAGAAAAATGAGAAAAGAAATCAAATGAATCACTTAAAATCTGTTAAATTCATGTTTAAAATCATTACATTTCATCCTTTGTTCTAAAAATCTCTGCAAAATACTTTTTCTTAAGTAGATTTTTCACATCATACTTTTACTTTTACTTGAGTAACTTTTTGCCTTTATGTCTGTACTTTTACTTAAATAACAAAATTGAGTCTTTCATCCACCACTGGTCCTGACCAAGACGAGCTCAAAATCTGGAGATCTTGCACACTTGTTCTTGTTCTCTACCCGTGACAGATTAAAGCCCCGTTTACACTTACACGGGTATTATTAAAAACAGAGACATTTCCCTTTGTTTGTACAGATCTTTTACACACAAACAGCAAATTTGCCTCTGAAAACAAATCTTTCTAAAAAACTAAAAAAGCCAGAGTGGAGATTCTGGAAAACTCTGGTTTACGTGTAAAGTGAGATAAATGGAGTTTTAGGAGCTGACGCGCCAAAAGTGTGACCAATGTTTTCCTTTTGCTCTGATGATGATCATGAAGCATTCAGAGCAGCAGTTGCATTTCTTCTGGTGCAAACACTTTTCATGTGTTTGTATTTGCACACACAGCTGATGAATCATGACGAGAGATCAATGAGGCTCAGAGGTCAGCAATTTTGCCACTTCTTTAACAGATCTGTGGAGAGGCGAGCCCATTCAGTAATGCACGTTTTTCAAGGTATTTTTGAGTAACACTTACAACTGTAATTAAATAAATGCTACAGGTTTGAATCTAATCCAGGTGCCGCCCAGAGGCTTGGTGTAGCTATGATGGCGCTCAATGCCGTATTTATGTGGGCTGATGTGAACTAAAACTTAAAAAAAAAGATGCTGTGTGCACGATGTTATTTTGGAAAATGGAGGGAAGGAAATATTTGTTTGTTTTTTTCAGCATACCCGACTATTTGTAAACGTAGTCTGAACCAGCATTATTGAAGGAAGGGCCAAATGCAGAAGAATACCTTAACCTTAAGTTGAAATCGACTATACGTACAATTATCAATGAGTGTGGACAAAATTGGTTATGGGAACGTCATGGCACTTTGAAAAAAAAAACTACATAAATACAAAAGCAGTTTGCATTGAACTCCATGACCCAACCAGCATAGATCAGTTTGGTGGGGCCTGTTTGAGCTTTTTTTTTTTTCTCTCTCTCTAGAGATAAAGCGCTTTACAACATCTTATCCGATAAACACTGTGTCCAACATTTCCCCCATCAAAACATGCACCCTGCCTGGGCCTCTTTATACTTTATACCCCCCTTTTCCCCCTATTCTCCCTCAGTCTCCCCCAGTCCACAGCTCTCTGATTTCCACCGGACAAATTGTCTTATCAGCGCTGCAGCGATCGGCCGAGTGAAAACATGACCTCTGCAGACAGGGGCAGGCTCAGAGCTGGCTACACTGATGCTCACTGATAACGGCCAGGGCAGAGGATAGAGCACGGACACACTACAGTGATCAGGGCTGATACAGAGCGGGCAGAGGAGAAGGAGTGCACTGGAGTGGCAAACTAGCTCCATTAGATGTATTCTATTCATACGCAGGGAGCCGGCCTGTTAAGTGGATAACAAGACCCATTAGGAGCATTCAAAGGCTCAAAGTATAAGGCTTGGCTGGTTCTATGAGTGACAGCAGAGGACAGGAGTGGTCAACAAAGAGACACCAAGTACCGAAGACTTAACATGATCCAAGTTAGTGGACCAAGCCTTGGAAACAGCATTAGAAAAGACTTAAAGGTGCTCAATAGTATGGCATAGAACTGGCACCTCCTAGAGATTTTATTTATTTATTCATTTATTTGTTCATTTCATTCATAAAGTATAAAAAGACATGAACAGTTTCACATCAAACATGCAAGAAATGAATAAAGGAGCAGAAAAAAGTCATCTTATGTTGTCTGCCCACTTTTCCTTTTTCCAGACAATTCATCAACACTGATGGTTACTTTAAAACATTTCAAATCAATACATTTCAGTTCAGACACACTTAATCAATTGCAAACAGAAATCTTCACTAATATGCACAACAAATTAGTTTCCTTTTTCATACATAAACATTGCACTGGATTTTATGTGTTCTTTAAATGCCATTATTGTTTTTTGATTCTTTTATATCTTTGTCAAGACTATTCCATAAATTAACTCCTTTCACCGTGATGCTTCACTCCATAACTTTGGTTCTGGGTTTTTTAAACAGGTAGATTTCTCTTTCCCAAAGGTGTCATTTTCCTTGTTTTACTTTTGATCAGTGGTTCTATTACTATTTAACTATTTCACCCTTGCCTGGCAAATCCAGAATGATGTCTCTGCAATTTTTTTTATACTGGGGGGATAGCCGGTCCCTCACCCTCCATCGCCGCTTGTGCCAGAACCAAACATGATCGTGAAGTTTGATTTTCGTTGTTTGTTGTTGTTTTTTCCAATGATCCTTGTGAAACAAAGGAGCTCACTGATCACCCATCATTTAGGAAAAAAATCAAGTTATTCTCACCTCCTCTTAACAGAGTTTAGTGATTTACTCGTTCATTCTGCATAAGTATTAGGGCTGGGTATCATTAAGAAGTTGCCGATATGATCCTGACCTTGATACACTAGGCCATGATATGCTACACATCTGGATACAGTGAGCTTTTGATTTGATACGATATATTTCAAATCGATTCAATATAGTTATTTATTTATTTATTTTTAATGGCTAAATCGTGGCTGTGATAGTAAAAGTCTTCTTGGGGAAAGTTCATATGAAACACAAACATTTTAACCATCAAAACAGTGAAAATGTCAAATTTGTTGCATAAATGAGTTTTCTTAGTCTAAATAAGCAAAAAAAAAAAAAAAAAAAACTGTAGCTCTGTAACAAAATAATTGAGTAAAATATACCAAAAAATCCTCTTGGTGATAAATCGATACAGCAGCCCACGATATTAATACTGTATCATCATATTAAACGATGCACACCCCTAATAAATATGCATGTTTTGTGATATTTTTTATTCGTTTTTTCCTCGTAATTAGACATATTTGTTTGATACAGATGGACCATACGTGTCCCTGATGGGATAATCCACCAATCAGTCACATCTGAACTCATTCACCAGTGATCAGACTCACTCTTCATAAAGTATTCTGGATCAAAGACAAATTTAAGACTCCAAATGATCAACCGTTGTTACTCGGATCTTGGATAAATTTCCCCCATATCGTCTGGGGACCCCTGAAGTTGTTTCATGACCTCCCGGTTGAGAAGCACTGGTCTAGTGAACCTCAACTGAACCTTAGACTATAGTGATCTAACCAAAACCCTCAGTACTAGACTCCAAGAGGTCAAATGAGTCCTGGCCACTCTAAACCTTTGAGCAGCGCAACTGGTCCTCAGCAATAATGCAGACGGAGCAATGGCTGAGTGCACAGAGCAGGTAAAGAGATGCACATGAAGAGAAGGGAAGACAGAAGAAAGGAGATAAAGATAGAAACAGGGAGAGACGGTGAAAGAAAAGGAGAGAAACATATAGGAAGATAGAGGGAACAGGAAAGGAGAGGGGCTGTGAGAAGAGGCGAGAACGTGCAGAAATAAAGGATAAGAGGATGAGAGCTGGGGTGGAGAGAGCGATGGAGAAAGCAGGAGAAGAGCAGAAGAGAGTAGGAAGGAAGGAGGAGAAAATAATACAAACAAGGAGAGAGGGGAGTAGAGAGAGAAAGAGGAGAAGGGTGGAGGGGTAAGGTAGGGCAGTTGGGGGCACTCAGAGACCCCGTCCTGCTCACGCCTCACTGCTCCTGGGCCTGAGCAGCAGAAGAATAACAGGTCGCTCAGACAGAGGGGGCTTTGTGGCACTTATCAGGGACCACTGCCCTGGCATCAGACGCACGGGGGACACTGCAGAGAGGGAAGTTTGTGTTTATGGACAGAGGATAGAGATACAGAGAGGTGGGAAGAGATGGTTTAGAGAAAACCTTTACTATTTTGAAGGTATTAACAGCACGACTTATAGGTTGTATAGAGGATTTTTTAAGGGAAGAGAAATACAGCGATAGTCCTTTTTCAAATGTTGTGCATGCGTGACACCACCTTCCTCCTCCACAGCTCCCTCAGTAGAAACACTTCCTCCCACCTCCTTATTCGAGAAATCACACCTGTTTACAGCCAGTGTGTGTTCAGAATTACTGTTGAAGTGAATAGAAAGAATAGAAATAATTTAGCGACCGACACGTCAGTTTTTAGATCCTTTG
Organism: Boleophthalmus pectinirostris; assembly: GCF_026225935.1. Classification (NCBI taxonomy): domain Eukaryota; kingdom Metazoa; phylum Chordata; class Actinopteri; order Gobiiformes; family Gobiidae; genus Boleophthalmus; species Boleophthalmus pectinirostris. Next base: position 30,875,586 of record NW_026571353.1, on the reverse strand, counting down.
TCTGCTTCATTCGCACAATCGCTGGAAGGAATCTCCAAGAATCACCTCAGTTTGGCTTCGCTCCTTTTCCCCTTCTCTTCTTCTTTCACCGACCTCAAAGACTGACTTTCTTTTGCGCCGAACTGGTCGTGGATTCTCGCCCATCATCGCAACAAACTTTGTGTGAACTGCGAGGAACCTAAAAAAGCCTCTAAGAACCACTGCATAAACCACGTAATCCCCACGCGCCGGCGAGTCAGTTACACTAGAAACGTAGGGAGTTTGATTGACAACCTAACAGCCAATAGAAAATGAGGTAGCCTTGTTTACTATTGGCTGATGTTTATCTGGTCTCACAACATCCATTTTCATTCTTTTTTTTTTTTTTTTTTTAACATCATAATTACAAGACTGCTGCATCTCTGTAATGGTATTTTAAACTTTCACTGACAATTTGAAACTAAAAAAATATCCTCCATACAACCTTTAAAGCTGTGCTACATTAAACTTTTTTGGTGGACGGTATCACCTGTTATTGCTGTATGGTTCCATAGTGTGGGATTATTATATGTCGTTATGGAAACAAGGAGGGCAGGATATACTTTATTTATTAGACTTTATTGATCCCTCATGAGGAAAAGTCATTCTGTGGATTCTGCTTGGATAGTACAGCTCACGGGACACTTCTCGATCTTGAACTAGGCTTGGTCAGGATTATTAGCTGAAAGATCAGGTCAAATCTGTGGAGAGGAGAGCAAGCCTTTCCTCTTAGCAATAAATGAATTAAATGCTTGATAGATAAACGTAATAAAATATTTGGGAACATTCATAGCAGGTTTAATTTTTATGACAACCTTAGATTGTGGGGATGCAGACAAATAGACAGACCTCATAGCACTTTGAGCTGAGAGCACCTTAAGGAGACGCAGGGGGAGGAGGAGGAGGAGGGGGGGCACGGGTCCATCACAAAGAGTGAGAAGGTCAGACAGAGGGATCTGATCTGCACAGGCCAGAGCGCAGCAGCAGGTAGAGTTACACCAGGAGAGGTGTCCTTAAGTCTGGAGGAGAGGGGCTTCGGCTGAGTTAACACTGCGGGAAAACCTCGAGTCATTAGACAGATCTGTTAAAAGAAAACTAAATAATATAATAATATAGGCAAAATTGTAATTGTCTGTGCTTTTATTAACGTGTTTTAGCATACTTTTCTGCAATTGCTGTGATTGAGAATTGCTTAATTACAGTCACACTGCTGAGTTTGATAGATTTGCATTATTATACAGTTAATTTGATTGCTTTTTTTAATAGAAACAATGCAGGTGGGAGTGTACAGTATGCACTTTTATTTGAGTAAATTACATCTTTTAGAAGAAGTTTGTTTACCATTAGTACAGGACCCAGCTAACCAGCCTGGCGCCACCTAGTGCCTCCACTCAGTTTCATTTCTCTCCAGTCACTAGGTCAGGAATCGGAATACACTAGACGGTTTGCAAGAACCTCGGAAGTGCGAGTTCGAGCACCAGCCCATCAGCGAAGAGCCATACATTCTGTGTTGGATCAGGGATTTAAAGCCACAACAAGAGAATGTTTGGTGAATTTTATCAAGGGGAAAGACATTATTGCTTTTCTTCCAACGGGATTTGGGAAAAGCTTAATATACCAGTTAGCCCTGTTAGCAGTGCATTACATACGTCACAACCAAATAGCAGCGATTGGTTAAATAAAAAAAAGTACCCGCCTACCGACAAGCGAATGAAATCTAATGGTGCGAGGTTTCAGACGGTTTCCACGAAGTGAAACCAGCTGATGAATCAGGCTAGGACCCAGTGCCCTGAAACATAAACCCTCAAGACACTGATAGTGTTGTCCTTTCCAGTCTAGTGCAATCAAGTCTGACTTTGCTTCCATTGTAGGGAGTATTATACCTCTGATGACATAGGCCAAGATAGCAAGGACTGAGCTGACAGAGTGCTCCCGGTACTGCAAACAATTTGAATTTCTCTGACACTGAACCAAAAAGCCAAAAAGATCACAGCTAGTTAAATGTTGTGTAAAGCAGTAAAGAGGTGTGAAAGTTTTTATACTTTACATGCCATTAATGGGTCTATTAATTTGAAACTTCTCTAAAAAAGGCTGAAAAAGTATCATCTCTTTTGTGACATGAAAAGTGCCTCCCAGGAGCAAGCCCCCCAAAGATTTGCAAGCAACCTTCCAAAATAAGAATCCCAAACTTATTAAGGAGACTTGGACACTCTGGTCTGGCCTTGTCTGCGTGTAACTTCCTCGCTGTTTTTCTCCCTGTGTCTCTCAAACAGTGGGTCAGAGCAGGCACCAGCTCCCACTGAGCGCCTGCAGAGAGGGTCGTGTCAGACATCAGCCCCCGCCGCGCCTCCCACTCCTCACCACAGAGGGGGCTGTAGGCTCCGGCTCCCTCCCCCACAGGACCAACACTGCATAGACATATACTTGTATACATGTTGGGTTTCCATGCTTTTAAGGACATTACATTGACTGCACACACACACACACACTGATGCTGCAATTGTGATTTTAATTGTGAGTTGTGATTCTAATTTTTGTAAAATAAATTGAAGAGTTGGAAGACGAGACATGAGGCTGAAGTCCTAACAGAGAAGGAGTTACCATCAGTAAAGGACTTGGAGACCTTAAAAGTCAAACTCTTGTGATAGTGTTGTCTATTCTACAAAAGAAAGATTTTTTTGCTCAACAACACTAATTAATAAGTAGTCAGACTGTTCACCGAGGTCCAAACTAAACCAGACAGGCTTAAAGGTCTATATTTTGAACAAAAAAAATACAGTTTTTGGTTGCTGCTTGTATAAATCTTCACTAAAACAAAACACTTTTCAGATCTGCTGATTGACTGTAGGTGGCGATATGGAGTAGACAAGTCAGTCGTCCAATCACAGAATGAGTGACGGTGCAGCTTCATCATGGCATCCATCAAAACGACTGATCCGCATTCCTCGGCATTGTTCTGCGCTGAGTAAACTCCAGCTTCTCTCCCGTCAAGTGAGTACAATGACGCAAGCTCAAATATGCCGAATGCAATACAACATGAGCATTTTAATTCATTTTAATTTGTGTTTATTGCACTTAAAAACATACAAAACTCTACCTACTGAGCTTGCATTTCCACAAACCTGACACTTATGTTTTTGCTTGGGGAAGGGCTTTCTCCTGCTTGTTCCCGTGGAAAAGCTGCTCATTTGGCTATAATATTCCACAGTATGGTGTAAAGCATATCTATCTCTATGGCGAATGCTCAGAAGTATAATTTTAACTTTCTGTTTTAATGGAATCAGGCAGGTGACGTGTGCCGAGGTCAGCCCTATGTTCCCTTATTTCTGAGATTTTTCTTATTTCTGAGAATTTTCTTAGGTCATATTTATTTTTATTCTGCATTTAAAGGGATGATTCATAGTAATTTCAACCTAGGATCCTTTGCACCATGACCTCTACATTACATCTGTAGTCAACTGCTACTGGATAAAAGGTCGGGTGTAATTGACAACCAGATTGGGAGAAATGGGGATAAAATTTGATGCAAATTGATGAAGATGAGAAAATGTGGGAATATAGGGCCTCAGTTTGGAAAGAAAAAAAAAAGACCTTAGAAATGAGGAAACATAGGGTTGAGGAAACATTGGCACACACCCGATGTGCCACCTCCACAAAGTTCCACATTGTTGCTTTAAGAATAGGATAAATGTTGTTGCCTGAGCAGCCATTCCCTTCTACCTTCTGTTTGAATCCAGAAGGGAATGAAACTGGACAATAATTGTATCACGTGTCTCTCAAATGTGGGAGACATGCTTGTTTTTGACTCGAAACGGACCATGTGTCTCTCTGATTGGTTATTCCGCCTGTCAATCACGCCTTCTGAAAAAAGGGAGACAGGATACGGCTACAGATCCACCCATCTTTGTAGTTTTGTGATTAGGGATGTCAAGAATAATCCATTTTTAAAGTCACAATCCCTTGATCGCACTGGTAGATCAATGCCTGGTCGTGCACATGAGCAGAAATCACATTATAGTTAAATTTTTTTTAAATCTGACTTCTCCCCTCTCTGTCTGATGCAGTGTTGGACCGGGGCGCCTCGTTACCGCAGTGTAATAATTAACACAGAGTTGACAGAGAGTGACAGAGGCCCCAGGAGCCCCTCCCCTCCTGTGTCTGCTCTGCGGGTCTTTACATTGTTCCTCCTGCTCTCATTGTATTAGCCCAATGATGCCGCTGATGTGCGTGTCATTTTGACGTTTAATCATCTCCACCATGATTAATTAACTTTAGCTATGTAAATATATTTTCACAACGTCAAGGAGGTGGTGCCATCTTAAAAAATTATCCGCTAAGCACAATGAGAGAGACGATATGATAAATTATATTGTTTTTGCTTTAGTCATAACAAAGTATTTTTATAGCATCGGTTACTCTAACGCAGACTAATGGAGATTTTATTGTTTTGTTTTGTTTTTTTCCCTCATTTTCCATTTGATTTATGATCTGAAAAGCTACACTACAAGACTCTTAACTTGGAATTAAAGGTGCACGATGTAACTTTTCTAGGGGAAAGTATTTATTTTGCATTTTGTTTGTTACAGTTGTGTTTTGGATAAACACAAAAGCAAAACAAAACCTTAGAAAACACATAGGCTCTCCTCTCCCCAGATCTCAGCTGTAACTCAGCTTGGTGGTGGCACTTTTTCTGCTTTTCTCCATAGCGATAGAAACATTTAAAGCCTTACTGTGGAACATTACAGGTGACACAATACCACCTATATAGAGACAAGCAGGTTGACCCTCCACCAGAAAAAGAAGCTTTTAAAATCCACTGTGGTGATGTGAGAGTGTAAGATCATTGGCCTTTTCACTTTTTTTTGTTTTGTTTTTAATACTGAGATATTTTTGCAAATTCTTAAAAATATTGATAATTGATTCACTAACTCGTAAAAGCTGAAATCCCCGGAGAACAGATACTCTTTTAACTTTAACAAGCCTGGACACTTTTTTGAAAACTTTGCAAATACTGACCTTAGAAGCCCCTCTTTTCCTCAAAGAGTTGTAGAGTTTTCTGAGAGCAAAGGAGACAAGGATGGAAAAGGGGAGAGGAAACTCGTTAGCTCTGCAGTGGAGAGTTGTCAGGCATTTAAGACGACCGCAACAGAGGAGTACATGTCCCCAGGCTGCTGTGAGCTGGCCTGGGGAGGTGACTGTGGACTGCCCCCCGCTGTGGCTCTCTGCGGGGGTCCGACTCCTGGAGGCAACATGCAGTCAAAAAATATGTGTGAGAAGGAGAAGAGGGTGTGCTTTTTGGGAGATGGGTCGCAAGGATGTGCATCAAACTGGCATTTTCTGTAATTTATTTAGATTAAAAAGTCAGTTCTTTAAAGAGCCCACATTACACAGTTTATGGTCTGTGATATAATGTTGTTTCCTCATCAAAAACAGACCTGAAACTGTGTTTTGCTTTGTTCACACATGTTTAACTCAGAAACCCTGCATATTTAGGCTCAAATTTTTCCTCTCAAACATACACTCTGTTCCACCTTGTGATGTCATGTGGTACGCAAAGTGCTCCACTGTTTTGTTTAAAGGGACAGTTCGGAATTTTGGACATAGGGCCTCATTTCCTAGTGAGCCAGAGTGTTGGAAACATGTGGAGACACTTTTTAAAATATTCCATCCAGTCCTTGTATTTGCAGAGGTCGCTGGTGCTAGGCTAGTGCATGTCAATGGCCATAGTTATCCTGCCACTAAAAACAGTCTTACCCACTCCACTAAACACCTGAAGCAAAACAATTATTATGCCAGACTGTCGATGTAAATGTCTGTGTCGATAGAATCATTTTAGAAGTAAAACCAACGTTGCATTTGTACTTCCTGAATGAAAGCTTGGCAGCGGCGGACTGATATGTGAGAAAATAGTCCCTCAACATGTGACGATTCATGCAATGCTAGGTTAGTTTTATTTCAAAGATTATTCTATCAAACTTGAAACTTGAAACTTGAAACTACTTGGCAGTTTTTGTTTCGTTTTGTTTTGTTTAATTGTTTCTTTTCATTTCATTCTCTCATTGTTTCGTTATTTTCATTGGAGGTAAGGTGGGTGAAGGACAGAATTTTGGTGACATATAGTGACAAAACTTTTCAAATTTGGTTTAGTCATTCTGAAAAGGAAGTCGTTTTAACAATTCTACAGGGCTATTTCATTTTTGCTGTGTGATTTGTCCGACTATGAGATAAATACACTACTGGTCAAAAATTTTAGAACACCACATTTTTTCCAGTTTTTTACTGTTTATTGTTGACCAAAACGCATTCTAAACTTTCGAGTCATGAAAGTATCCACCTTTGGCAAATCTAACAGCTGAACACACTCGTGGCTCATTCTTTTTACAATAGAAGTCAAATATTCTTCAGAAAGTTCTTCCCAAGTCTGTTGCAGAAGTTCCCATAAATGTGTCACACTTGGCTTTCAGTCTTCTGTCCAGTTCATCCCAAACCAGCTCGAGTTTAAGGGTTTAAGTCTGGAGACTGTGCTGGACACTCCATGTTTTCTAGCTCTCCATATTGTTCTTTTTTCCTGAGACAGTTTTGGCAGAGCTTGGACTTGTGTTTTGTTACCTTAGGCCGTTCAGTACTTACCTTTGCACCATTTCAAGCTCTTCATTGGACTTGCATGACTTGAACTGCAATAAATAACTGGAAAAATTAGGGTGCTCTAAAACTTTTGACTTGTAAGAGTATAGTATAATAAAAGTACAATAAGACCAGCTACAAAAACTGATTTAATGTATGTGATTACCCACCTCTGTTCAGGCTAACATGTAAAATGACTTCTCACATGGGCCTATAGGCAACGTGCGGAGGGAGGGGCTGACATCCCAGACAGGTTTCCACGGCAACAAGGTGCTCCTGCCGCCGTCGGGTCTCGGCCAAGTTGGGCGCCATGGCAACGGTGCGGGGACAAACTGTGGGACTTTCTCCTGCGAGGGACAAACTCACCACAACTTTAATGATGTGCTTTAAATTACACCCGCCTCAATTTGATCTTTAAAGTCGTTTATGGGTCGTTATGGCTCGACTAAACGCAATTTAACGTCGGCTCTGGCAAACGGGAAGTCCATTATTTACATTTTAAAATACTGGATGTCTTAGTGTTTTTGTGAATTGAAACCTTATTTAAAGTTATACACTGCAAAAAACAAAATCTAGCCAAGTTAAGATGACTTGAATTAAGAAAGTTTTATCATGATTTGAGTAAATTTCACCTGACGAATAAAATGATCTGCAAGTTGAATAAGACTTTTTGTACTTAAAATATGAAAATACATCTTGCTACACACAGCAATAACTTTTTGTGCTTAAAAATAAGAAACAAAATCAAATCTTGCTTGAATTAAGAAAAACACACTTATTCCATTGGTCGATCATTTTACTTGTCAAGTTGAATCTACTCAAATCAAGTAAAATGTTCTTAATTTAAGTCATTTTAACTTACCTAGATATTGTTTGTTTTTCTTCCAGTGTAGGTTATGATCATAATACAGGTGACCTATCTGTGTCCCTACATATGAGGTAGACATGTTTAAATCAAATATAACTTTTACTGTGATGGTAAAGTGGTTGATGTTTTCATTTGGCGATTTAGTTTTTGAAATGTTTATCCAATCAGAAAGCAGAAAGAGTCTCACATGATTATCTCATTTGGGTTGCCATTTTGAATGCTTAAATTCATTTGGCTTGAATCTAAAGGGGCTTTCTTTGATCGGAATAGTCTATCTGAACCCGAGCGCCATGCAGCCAGTGATTGATCGATGATAATGCAGCCTCCACAGCTCTTAAGGTTCTGCTTTCATGAGGCATCATTTTCAACAATGATCAAAACATGTGTCTTAGTGAGAACATTAGAGGGAACATTAGAGGGAACTCAGACTCAGTTGTGATTGTTTATTAATCCAGGAATAGTGCAGGTATACCGTAATTTAACATAGCAAAACGCCATTGTGGAAAAGTCCCCCTTGATGCCTTCTGCTGGTGCACTGTGACCTGAAGCCAGGAGTTCGTTACCTGTCATTAGCAAAGTACACAAGCTCTAAGGAAACAGCTTTTGGGTAATTCATGTCTCTTCACTTTAGTCATATTACTTCACTTAGACAATAGTAATTTGACATGGATGTATCTGATGACTTTGACACTTCATGAGAATAATCTTATTCTTATTCAGTCACCTCACATTAATGGTCCGATATTACAGAAAATGTATTTTTGTAAGCTCTATGCCATTTTGTAGAGTTGTCACCTCATCAAAAACAAACCAGGAGTTGTTGTTGTTGTTGTTGTTGTTGTTGTTGTTGTTGGTTGTTGGTGGTGGTGGTGGTGGTGGTGTTTTTTTCTGGATTATTAAGAGGTCTGCATCACCAAAGATCAAAATGACGTGCTCCACCTTGTGATGTCATGCAGCAGTAGTTTTCAAGTTAACACTTTCTGTTTACCTTTAGCTCAGTAAAGATAGGCAGTTCCAGAGCAGAAATTACCCAAATGATTCTAGTGAATGAAACAAAACAAAACTCCAACTTTTGATGAGGAAACAACATTATAACATAGATTAGTAAATAGTGTAATATGCAATCTTTAAGCGTGCATTTCACTGAACATAAGCAGTGCTGTTTTAAGAGTTCAAAAATCAAGTTTACCTCCAGAGACTTTGGTGACATGTAAACTGCAGAGGACAGGAGAGACAGGAGCCAGAGTCGGGGCGTCCTGCAGAGAGAGGTCACGACCCCTATCAGACTGTGTGTCAGTCTGACTATTGTGTCCCCGTACACACACACGCGCGCACACACGCACGCACGCACACACACTTACACACACATACACACAGAGCTGTAACTTACACCGCCGTCTCCACAGCAACAGGGCAGACCACTTTTTCACTCTCAAATCAAACTGCACTGTAAATACAGGGACAATTTGTATAAATGTATTGTTCTATATTTGGTACAGCAGACCTAATAAATAAATATAGCCTACTCAAAAATCGAGTTTTCTGTTTCTTAGGGAATTACTCACACTAAAACGATTTGATGTAAAGTAAGGACATTTTGTGTCAATATAAGCCTGCTAAAAAGGGTAAAACATTATAGCAGTAAGATAATGGCTGTAGACTCACCCTCACCTGTGCTTGCATTTTCCTCACTGCAGAAGTCTCATAAGCTATGGCGTGTGAAAGGGGTGATCTGAAGAATTTGGTGTAGAAAACAATCCATTAGAATTAATTAACCAACTTGGAGGGAGAAATGAGTCAAGAGGAACAAGCAAAACTAGTAGCTGGGCAAGGTTAGTATCTGCTGCCATCGTGTGGTCAGTCTGGAAATAACCAGTCACAGTTTGATTTGCTTAAACTTTCATTCACAGCTTTATTTGGAAATTACTTGTATCTCATCTAACAGTCTTTTTTAGTTAAAGGGAAATATTTCATGTGTACCATCTATTAATGAATATAGACAACGTGTGTTGTATTCAGAAAGTTTAAATGTTTTAGCCTGTTTTAGTGCAAACTAAGAGCGTGTGAACCATTAAAACAGTGTTTCCCAAACGGTTTTTCTGGGGACCCATATTTAAAAAGTCACAAACCTTCGCGATCCAAGTCAATAGACATTATTCATAAATCACAAAATAAAGGTGGATTTGACCAATATTGAACATTAATGAGGATATTTTATTGTTGACTGAGTGATCGTGTCTCTCTGAACAATTAGTATTACTCAAGGTTTAAACAATGAAAAACAGTCATTGAACCAGCAAAAAACTGATCCATATGTCGCCTATTTGGACATTAAATTTAGTCCATTTGTTTTTTCTTTTCAACATTCAATTGAACCAGCAATATTGGAACAAAACAGTCAATAAAATAATTACAAAAACATTAGAAATTATACAAAATATGTCTTAACATTTCAATATTTTTAATGAGATAGCTGGGCCTGTCTGCATTTTTGTAGTGTGTTCCAGTTTGGGGTGCAGAAGGAGAGCACAACACACAGATAAGGCGTGGCATTCAGTCTGTTTCTGTGCTTTGACTTCGTTTTGGTGAGCACAGATGTCTCATGTGTCAGAACTATATATTTCAGACCTACATGCAGAGCGTGACAAGGCGACCCAAAAATAATTTGTTGCGACCCTCCTGAGGGCCACGACCCAGTCTTTGGGAAACAGTGAGTTAAAGAATGTGTGTCTGCTGCCACCATGTGGTCATTAGACAAACTTCCAAAGTAACTTGCACATTATTTTGTGATTTATTTGATTAAGCGATTGACATTATTTGAGAGTGCAACGAGATTGTCTTTGGGCTATAGGGAGTAATAATGGATCCATGATAACTAATGCAGGTTAAGATCTAGATTCATGGCTTTAGCATCTGTTAGGACAGGGGTGTCAAACTCATTTTGGTCCGGGGGCCGTATCCAACCTACTTTGATCCCAAAGGGGCCGGATCAGAAAACTCATGACATATAAAGTTCAAATATTTGTGCTGAGAAACGCAAATCTATTACAGAAATCTGTTTTAAATATTATAATAATAATAATAATAATATAATACTTTTTACAAAATATTATAATATTATGAAAAACCTGAAACTTTAAGAAAAATACAATTTCAACACAATGTTTTAACATGAACTTGTATGGAAACAGGAATAAGTCCAATTTTTCTTGGAAAATCCTGCACTCGGCTCCACTTTTGTCATGTTGGACATTTTTCTGATAAGGGTGTTTAAGAGCGTTTGGAAAGAGACAAATCTTCATTTGTGCTGCTCTGGTGGGAGGGGCCACGTACAGAGGTGCTGGAGACGCTGCTTTGATAAACACCACAGAAAATTGCCAAGATTTTAATAGGAAATATGATTTAAATATTTTAGTAGAAAATCAGCCGAGGGCCAGATTAAAGGTCTTGGAGGGCCGGATCTGGCCCCCGGGCCGTATGTTTGACACCTGTTTGTTAGGAGCTTGCAAAGTTTATAAAGTATTTTTTCATGTTGAGAAGAATCTTCCAAGTAAAGAGATGTCTTTTTTTTCTGAACTTGATTTGATAATAGCTAAAGTGTTTGCCAAATAACAGTCCTAGATTACAGTAGATAGTATTGTCATGCAGTAAAGAAGAAGCTGTAATAGATCTATGATTATTTAATTCTTTTCTGTTGCGGCGGAAGCGGCGGAAGTGTCCCCCCGGTGCCCGCCCTCGTGGTCCGCCCCCGGAGCTCCTCTGGCCCAATGAGCGGCGCTCTGCGCATCGGTGCGGGCCCAGTGTTCGCGGGAAACAGAGGATCTTCGGGCTTCTATCGACACAAGGCTTGATTTTACACTAAAATATACTTGCTAAACGATATATCAGGAAAACCAGGTGTATTTTACATTGAACAAACCCGCTGCCACTCGATAAATCTCTGTTATTTCTTTAATACCGCCAGAGACGCTAACAATGCTAGTTAGCTAACCGTGCGGGGCTGGACGTTGAACGGTGATGCTACTTGACAAAAAAAAGCCTCAAGAGGAACACGAAGCTTTGACTTTCTGCTGAAAATACACGTACAGACAAAATGAGCATGTTCAATTTAGATCGTTTTCGGTTTGACAAGAATGAAAAGGCCCCCAAGAAAGAAGCTGAGACTAAAGAAGAGCCCAAAAGCCCCGATTCTGAGAAGGAAAACAAGCCAGGTAAAGCACAAGGCTAATGCTGCTAAACGTGTGGCTACTGGCAAGTGATTATGTCACGTTTGGAGCATTATTAAATATGGTCTGATCAACATTTACAATTGACTAATGGTGTTTTAACATTTCTTCTGAACGAATTGAAAACATAACCTGCTTGCCACCAATTCAATGTAAAGGAATCCATGTTAATTAATACGATATATTATGAATTCTAGACCAGAATACACACTTTTGTTTATTTTAATTAATATATAACACTATTTTCTGATCTGATATAATATTGTTTCTTCATCACAAACATACCTGGACTTGTGTTTTGTTTCATTCACACACAAACCCTGCACATTTAGGCTGAGTTTTTCTCCCAGACGAAAAGAAAACGCTCAGTTCCACCTTGTGATGTCATGTGGTAATACATGAAGTGCTCCTCTGTGTTTTTAAACTCAATACACTTTCACTAGACTCATTAGCAGTTGCTGGGATGAAATTATCCACCTCTCTGTTGAACAAAAGGTAAAATTGGCTTTTAACTTGAAAACTAGGGGTGTGCAAAACTATCATATATTGATATAAATATTGATTTTATGTGATGATACAGTATCGATATCATGGGCTGCTGTATCGATATATCACCAAAAGTATTCTTTGGTGTATTTTAGTCAATTATTTAGTTACGTCGCTATAGTTTTGTTGCTTGTTTAGAGGAAGGAAACACATTTATGCAACACATTTGACAAGTTAATTGTTTTGATGATTAAAATGTTTGTGTTTCATATGAACTTTGCACAAGAAATGGTTTAACAAAGACTTTTAGTGTCACAGCCATGATTTAGGCAGTTTTATTGAACTGTATCGAATAGATTTGAAATGTATTGTATCAAATCTGAATTGCACTGTATGTAGATATGTATCATACTGGCAACTTCTTATACCAACCCTTATTCATGAGATCACAAGGTGGAATAGAGCATTTTGAGCTTTGGAGATGTAGACAGAGGATTACTGTATGAATGAAACAAAAAACAACTCCAGGTATGTTTTTAATGTGGTAATAATGTTATAACATGGCTTAAAGATCATGAAAGTACATGTTGTGTAATATAGGACCTTTAAAGATAGGAAGTCAAGAGATATAGTGATCTTGTTCTTCATAACTGTCAACAAAGTACCATATCTGCTATTGTCTTTAATAAGAACTAACATTTTGTAGGGCAGTAATATTTGACGCATGTTCTAACACGTGAGTTCTTGTAATAGAAATGATCAGGTTCAACATTTGTGAATTTCCGCTTTGGGTAAGTGCAATGTAATGTGTGACCATGACTCACCCCCCCCCCACACACACACTTTTTCCACCTTCAAGGGGTGTAAAGTGTCCTGCCCAAGAATACTTTTTTATGCTTAAGATTATATAATGATCTGAATAATTTCAAATAATGTAAATAATCTTGATATCCCGAGTTTAGGTCTGTGCTTTGAGAAACTTGTCAAACTTTTCAAATACATTCTATGCATAAAAGTTGTTATCTTGCTGGAATGTGTTGAGCAAAAGTGCTGTCTTGTATGTATTGTTGCCAGTTCACAAATTAACTCCTTGTATTTTACTCAGCCAAAACAACCCCATCCAAGCCCGTGTCGACAGGAGTGGTTTTTCTGGATTCAGACAGCGATGAAAATGATGACATCGTGTTCGTGTCAGAAGTGGCATCACCAAATTCCAAAAAATCTGTAACAACAAAATCTGCGTATGTAATTTTAAATGTGTTCTATTTGACTTTCTGGGGTCCACCACCTTCTTATCGAGCATTTATTTTAAAATTACAGCTGTTTTTATTGTTTTAAACTCTCTTGGCAATATATGCTCATGGTCCATGTCACATCTCCACAGATCTGACCTGGTAGGGTCACATGCTTGTCTTCTTGAAAATAGTTACGTTTAGTGCTACACTGTGTGCCATTACAAGCTAAAAAAAAAAAAAAACATCTCCATGAAAAAGTAACAGAATGCACCTTTTTAATGCAAAACACAGTTTATATTTCATCATCATTTTTATTTGTGATTTTAGGGACTCTTCTAAACCAACCACAAAGGGTTCAAAGGGCTCTACTTCTTCTCATCTCGAAGAGAAAATCAAAAAGTTGCTGGCAATGTTTCCTCAGTTAAACAGAGAACAAGTTACAGAGGTGAGAACTTCAGATTATAGTAACTGCTTGAGAAAATCAGAAAGTACTGCGAAAGACTGGAGATTAGGGCTGCACAGGTTTGGACATCTAATTGAGATTTTTCTGATGAAGGTTGCAGTTGCGATTAGATATGCAGTATATGTTAAAATGTCACAATGTTACATTCCTTTTTTTGTAATGATGTTGTCTTTGTGATTTGATAACTTTCCCAACTCAAAATGTGACTAATTGTGGAGCCCTGTTGGAGATGGGTCTTGAGTTGATTCCTTTTGCGTTCTCACTCAACAGTTGAGAATGAAAACTAAGTAAAAGTATGAAACTGTACCCTGGTACACTCTTAATTAATTAGTAATTTTGTTGCAGGTGATTGGAAGCACAAGCACTCTGGATGGAGCCATCGCTACATGTTTACTAAAATATGGTGACAAAGGTACAATGTGTTCACGTTGTGTCAGGTGGATTGTGTTATCAGGGTAGTTGTTATACATGATCCTCTGACCTGTTTCAGACCGGGGTGCGAAGAGGAAGGCGGACGGGTCCTCAAGTTCTCAAGACAGTGATAATCAACCAGCAAAAAAGAAGAAGTCATCAGAGGTGAGTTAAATTATAAATTGCTAAACAAATTTATTTTGGCATGGAATCTACTTAAAGATGCACTGTGTAACTTTTCTGGTGGAATATCTGCACCTGCCTCTTGTTGCTTTGTCTGTAAAGTTCCACAATGTGGCACTGAACCTGTCAATCTTGAATTCATTCATTTAGTTTCATTGCTCAAGGATAGCTTGATTAACTTGCTTTCTTACTGTGAACGTCTTGTCTCCATGGAGATGGGGATGGCGGTCTCCCCACCAGAAAAGTTCCACAGTGCACCTGTGTTTTATCAAGGCCCTAACCTTCTTTTGTTTATGTTCCTAAAGGTTGATCTTGAAGATTGGAATAATCAAGAGGCTATGGTCAGACGACTGCAGAAGAAGTTTCCTGACCAAGATAAAGAAGTAAGCCATGAAATACAAAAAATACATTGAGCTGATATGAGGATTTTCATACTGCATCTACCGGTGCAATAGTAATCTATAGTATCTAGCCGTGTAGTGTGTACTGAATCGGACTGCAATTAATGATGATTTAGTAGATGACTTTAGTAGATGATTTTTTTTTTTTTTTTTTATTGATTACGTTTATTTAAAGACATTTTAACTAAAAAATGTTGAAACAAGCTCACTGACAGCTGGACAGAATGATGGATACATCGATGTATAGAGTGATGGATAGATTTATATAGAGATAGAGAGATAGGTAGAATATTTACAAATAAAATATATCATTGATGCAAACACGATTTTTTTTTTTTCCATTTGATTTAATGATGCTGCTTTCTTTAATATAAAAGGCTATTTGCATGTGTTTTAGAGTCTGTGTTGTCCAGATAAAAATAACAATTATTAAATAAAATGTTTATGATTATTTTAAAAGTAAACAGTATTTCCAAATAATTGTTGAAACCCTAATAATTATTCTGTTATTTTTAAAGGAGCTCCGGTCAGTGCTTGAAGAACATGATTGGAAATATTCAGATGCTCTTCAAGTACTGCAGATGTTCGCCGACCCAGGTTTGATAAATCTTAAATCTAAATTATATTATATAATATTTTAGTTTAAATTTCACTTTCTCATTCTTTATTTCCACAGAAAATACCAGCAGCAGTTCACAGGAGTCCAGTAAAGCTAAAAAATCCACAGTTAAAGAGGAGAGTGACAGTGACAGTGATAGCAACATTACAGTGAACAGTGAGGACGATGAAGTTTCTTTTGTTTCAGAAACCAAAATGGCTCCAATTTTCAATTCAAAGCTCCAATCTAAAAGCAAAGTAAGTCATAAAAATAATTCCACAGCCATAGATTCCCGTAAAGCCAAAACTGATGAAGGCAATACGGATGGTGAAAATTCAGATGAACCCACTTCAGATGCCACAAAAGACAGTTCGGATTCAGAATTGGATGAGAGACGAGTGGGGGAAAAAAGGCAAAAAAACACAAAACTGTCCCAAGAAACGAAACCAAAACAATCTGTAGTGACCAGACTAACTAGTGCCATCAGTGTAGCCAAGAAAGCTGCAGAGGAGCGGAAGAAGCGTGTCCAGGCCAAAGCCAAAGAAGTCAGCTCTGAGGTGGAAGAAGATTACGATGAAGAGGATGAGGACGATAGCGAGTTTGACGATTCTGACGAAGAACTTGACACCAAAAAGGGCCCGACCGACGTGAAGACGGAAATACTCAACTTCTTCAACGAGGCTACTGTAGATGAGTTGACTCTGATCTCCGGCTGCTCTGTGAAGAAAGCACAAAAGATCACGGACCTGAGGCCCTTTGACAGCTGGGACAGTCTGGTGAGTAAAAGAAGGAAATGGAGGTACAAAGCAATACAGAAATGTCAAACTCAAACCAATTTTGATCAACCAACTTTATGCACTTGTACTAATTCTAATACACCTCCAACATCATTCTAAAACAGATTTGTAAAGGCCAAATTTTGTCATGTTTATGTGACAGTTTTGATACTTTTGACAACCCTAGTTTGCGCTACGGTTTAAATAAATAAATACGTAGTGAAAATAGTGAAATTTTTAAAAAGCTCAATTAAGCCCTGTATTTTAGACGTTTTTGCCACTGGAAATTAGTAATGGGGCTAGTTTAATTTTGCAGTGGAGGTACTATATTGGTTATTGTTATGGGGAGAATATGGTTGATAAGAACTGACTCCATACCCAGGTGAATAGTTATGTGAAAAGTTTTATAATATCAAGACACTCCATGTTACATCTCTGCAAGTGGCCCCTGAGCTGCAGAGCAAAGAGACTATCAGCATTTATAGTTTGAGATAATGAGTAGAATAGATGTATACATGTGAACTCTTGGTACAGAGTACACATACAAATACAGGAGGCAACTGCACGTGTTCAAATAGAACAGGGAGTACAGAAATGTTAGTTAGGCCTGAAAAGTTTTACACTGAAAATATTGTGTTCAGTGATCATACTTAAACCACTGGCCATTGGGGTAAATAATTTTATGAAAATTAGTGATGTCAAATTAAAAGTTGATCCTGCGTGTTTAATGCAATAGTTTATTTAAAAGTGTTGCCTTGTGCTAAACTTTGGTCCCTGTGACTCTAGTGAGCAGCCTGGAATTTCCATTGCAGCAAAGTGGTGAAAATAAAGATCGATTGAACTTTAAATCTGATTAATCAATTTAATCAACTTTTCATAAATTGACAGTTCCATTATTACAAACTTGATAGTCAAATTACACAATAATTTAAATTGTACATCACCCACCACACTCTCATTAAAAAAAATAAAATTCAAAAATTTACAATTTCTTCTCATTTTGAATCCTCTTTTTCTTCCTCAGGGGGACCTCATTCATAAAGACAATGGACTTTCAGAAGACTTACTGTTGGGTTGTAAAATTGTCCTCAAAGAGCGGAAGGTGGTGCTCGGTCTCATGTCTAAATGTGAGACGATTTCTTCAAAGCTGATCAAACAAGTCTCAGTGGTGATAAAGAGTGACACTCCCCCCGAACAGCCTCAGCTTCTCGGCCCGCAGTACGTATTTAATTTCACGGGAGGCATACACAACGTTACCTCATTTGGTGTCATAAATTCAAATGGATGATTCACTATTTTTGACAGAAATATCCAAACTGACAATCCACAAATTATTCTCTCTACTTCAAAGGCAACATTCTCACGGGTTTTGACGTTCAGTTACATTTTTTTTTTTTTCCAAATATGATTTTTTTTGGAGTGGTGGTTCACATCTGATTGGAGCTGTTCACACTGACATAAAAAAATCTAACTCAAGCAAAGAATCTTGCAGAGTTACATGCACACTGTAATTATGTAGCAGTTACATAATGTGCCTTTAAAGGTGCGCTCTGTAACTTTTTGGTTGGGGGTCCGTCAGCTGCTTGTTTCTATGGATATGCTCTGCCTGAAATGTTCCACAATGTGACATTAAATAACTCTACCTTACATTTATTCAATTACAGATGGTTTTATAGCTATAGGATCTGACCTGTAACTTGGCTTGGTTTGGTTTCCATGAAGATAAAAAGGTTTAATACCATACTTGAAGAAAAGCATTTGACAGACCCTCCACCAAAAAGTTACACAATGCACCCTTAAATGTTTAATGGCCACGAATCACACCTTTGTGACTAAACACCACCACCATTTATTAAGTTATCGCAATAACAGTTAAAGTCTAGACAACCAATTCATGTTTGCGGATGGGCTAAAAAATTAAATTTTGACCTGGTTAATTGTCGATATTTCCAATTCAATGAATTTTTTTTTGCAATACAATTAGTTCTTTAGTTTAGACTAGGCCATAATTAGTATATCAACTTATTGTTTATTACATGTCTGGGGTCAATATTTATCTTGAGTATTTTTGGTTATTTTTTGGCCGTATGATCAGATTTAAGCCATAAAAGTTTGAATGAATAACTTCTTTTACTCATTACAGATGCAAACTGAGTACTAAAGTGTTGCATTATGCTCCTTATTTATTGCAGCTCATGTTTTTTAACATCATTGTTCATTTTTGTGGTTTAAATCTGCTATTGTGTCAGTGGCATAAATTAGTTTAAACATTTCTTTTGTTTATCATCTATATTTACTTCAGCAATACATCACACTTCAAATTCGTGACAGGCCTAGTCTAGTCACTTATCACGTTCAACTATACACTGTAAATGGGCTCAGCTAACCTGTTATTTATCTGTCACATTCCAAATAGCAAGTGCTCATGGAGGCACTTGTAGTTCATTTACTGTTTCCCATTGACTTTACATTGAGAAATTTCGCCCCTCTCTCTGTAACTGTTGAAGTGAGCCTCGTCATTTTGGTCTTAAAATGTTCGTACCAACCCCAGTTTACATGATTTTGGTGTTTGTATTTCCCTATTTTGTCCCTTAATAAATGCCTATTCCTAATCTGGAGCTTCATTTGTCTGGAGCCGAACGCTATGGGTGACGTTACACTCTCTTTGTACAGTCTATGGGTTCATCATTTGTGCATTTACCTTTTTAGATATTTCATGGCAGAGTACAATGTTATCC
This sequence comes from Boleophthalmus pectinirostris, assembly GCF_026225935.1. Taxonomy (NCBI): domain Eukaryota; kingdom Metazoa; phylum Chordata; class Actinopteri; order Gobiiformes; family Gobiidae; genus Boleophthalmus; species Boleophthalmus pectinirostris. Next base: position 30,856,559 of record NW_026571353.1, on the reverse strand, counting down.
ATAGGAAAAATAGTCTCTTACCCCCATCTGAGAGTATGACATCACATTCTCAAATCTGTAAAAAACACCAATTACTTAACAGAAAAATGGTCCATTTTTAACATCTGAAAATTTAACTTGTTTGTTTTGTTTTTTTTTAGTCTCAGTTTGAAACCCTATCAGCTCATCGGTCTGAAGTGGCTGATGCTTTTGAACGAACACAAACTGAGCTGTATCCTGGCAGATGAAATGGTGAGAAATCATAATAATGGACAAACATAACTTGATAAAAAAGAAAACACTTCAGATTAAACTCTATTGATGATTTTTCTGTTTCTTTCAGGGTTTGGGGAAAACTATTCAGGCCATAGCATTTCTGGCTCAGCTTTATGAAAATGGAGATACAGGGCCACACCTCATCGTTGTCCCATCCTCTACACTGGGTAATGACATCTTTTCTATTGTATATATTTACAAGTTGAACTTCTGTGACACTTTTGTAACATTGTGGGCCTTGCTTTTTGTCTTTTTAGATAACTGGGACAGAGAACTGAAAATGTGGTGCCCAACACTCAATGTTACAGTTTATTATGGTAAGAATTTCTTTCCTTCACACTGACACAGTAATACTTTAACAGGGTAGCCGCGGGGTCTTAAAAGTCTTAAAAAGGGCTTAAATTTCATGTTCCTAAATTAAGGTCTTATAAAGTCTTAAATTCTGTTGTCCAAGTCTTATTTTTGTCACAAAGGTCTTAAATTTCATAGCCTTTTTTTTGGTTTACTCAACCAGGCTGCAGTGTAATGAGTAAACAATCAGTAGAGTGAAGGAAGACTTTGGATGGACCATGGGGAAGTGTAGGTTTAATCCCCAGTGGCTTTTAGGTTCTAGATATAGTACCATAGTTGGTTGGTCTTTATTAGAACTGGATCTGGTGCTTTTCGCCTGCATAATGGGTGCGATGTTGGTCTTAATTTTCATTGAAATTGTCTTAAATAGGTCTTTAAAAAGTCTTAAATTTGGGGTAGTCAAACCTGGGGATACCCTGTTTAAGGGCCTGTACCTGATTTTAATTCGTTCTTGTCAAGGTAAATGTTCTTTACAGCATGCATTGTACAGTAAAAGCTGCTAAATATGGGGGGAAATGGCCCTTTAAAGGTGCATGGCATAACTTTTCTAGTGGAGGGTCGATTTTATTACTTTATCTAGAATGTTCTATGGTAGAGATTAAACCTATCTATCACTTCACAGAGAGAATTATTGTATTTTTGAGCAATAGAAACATTTGTGATGACTAAATGCTAGATAGATGCGTTAAATTGCCATGGAACATTCCATGCAAGCAATAACATCTCCATAGAGACAACTAGATGATGGACCCCCCCACCAGAAAAGTTGCACAGTGCACCTTTAATCAAAAAAGAAGAAGCTTGTTTGATATAAATGTTAATCATATACACTCTTGTACAGGTTCTGCAGAGGACCGACGTTACCTCAAATATGACATATTGAACGGTGAAATCGAGTTTGACGTCATATTGACAACGTGAGTAAACACACTCAAAAAATTACATCCATTCATATCGCAGCCCAAGTTCTTTTCAAAGTATCATCATTTCCTCCGCAAATAATAAAATATCCTCTTATTCTGTATAAAACTGCCAACCATGTAGTTTAGATCAGCTCATGTTTCAGTCTTTTGTCAATTCTTTTGGACATGTTTAAAATGTGAAATTTAAAGAGAATCTTATTATCAAAACATTAAGTTGTAAATCTAATCTCTTTGCATTTAGATATTTTTCACATCGTTCAGCCTTTCTCTGAAGAATAATGGTTTGTAACAATTCTATTTTACAGATATAATGTTGCCATTGGAAACGACAGTGACCGGAGTCTTTTCCGCAAACTGCGCCTCGTCTATGCCATATTTGATGAAGGTCATATGCTGAAGAACATGAACTCTCTGCGATATCGTCATCTCATGGCTATTAATGTATGTACAGGTTTAGTAAGGTATTTAATAAGGCTGCAACTATACTTATTAGTCAGCTAGTCACACTATTGTTTCTATTGTATACTAAGACTTTAAATGAAGGTTGAAGTATAGTGACTAAATTTGTCATTGATCACTAACCTGTGTTTTGTGCAGGCTCAACATCGTGTGCTGCTCACTGGGACCCCTGTACAGAACAACCTCCTGGAGCTCATGTCTCTGCTTAACTTCATCATGCCCTCAATGTTCTCAGACTCCACCTCGCAGCTCTCAAAGATGTTCTCCCTGGTTAGTGTTTGTCTAAAGTGGAATGGGAAACTTTCTGGTGACTTTTACAGGGTTAATTGTGTGTGAGATCATCTAGGCTTTATTTATAATTGCAGCATATGATACAGACACTTAAATTACCCATATTACACTATTTTCTGATCTGTTATAATCACAAACATACCAGGACTTGTGTTTTGTTTCACACATTTAACACACAAACCCTGAGTTCTTTGAAACAGAAAACATCCTGTTTCACCTTGTGATGTCTTGGTAATACAGCTGTGAACTTGAACACTACTGCTTTAATGCTCTTTGAGATGTAGAAAAATAACAAAATGTCACTCAAACATGTGTGAATGAAGCAAAACACAGCTCCAGGTTTGTTTTTGAGGAGGTAACAGCATTATAACTTTAAGTAGCAAGGCAAGTTTATTTTATAGAGCACAATTTGTTTGCAAAGTGCTTTACAGAACAAGACATTAAAATCACTAGACAAAAAACACATATAATCAAAATAATTTATTTAACTCTAAGATCGAAAGGATTAAATTACGAAAAGAGTGAATAATAAAATTCTCTCAGGCTTTATGCACAGCTAAACAGAAATTTGAACAGTGTTACTTGAATGAACAGAGCCTACCAAGCTCTTGAAATAAAACATCTTCTAAATTCTCTTACACTCTGACGCATACTGTGCTAAAATTTTCCTGACAAAACAATTCTAAATATCACTTTTTAGAAATCCTCAGAGGGAGAGAGTAAATTTGAAAGACAACGCATTTCTCAAGCCAAACGAATCATGAAACCGTTTATCCTCCGCAGAGTTAAAGCTGAGGTAAGATCATCACAGCTCTTTGGTTTAGGAAAGTACAGGTTTGTTGTTGTTGTGATGAGATAATTCTTTGTTTTGTGGCATTTCTCCAGGTCCTCAAACAGCTCCCTGCCAAAGAGGAAAGAGTTGACTACTGTGCCATGAGTGAGAAACAGGAAGAACTGTACAAAGACCTTTTCAGAAAACTCAAACAAGCAGATCCAACTGAGAGTAAGTGGCATTTTTGTTGTATTGTTGTATATCTATTATTACATGCATTCAGTTTTATGCTAATTCATTTGTGCTTTTTATTTTAAGAGCGTGAGATGTGTAATGCAATGATGCAGCTCAGGAAAATGGCCAATCACCCGCTTCTTCATCGTCAGTATTACACCACAGCGAAACTCAAAGCCATGAGTAAACTAATGCTGAAGGTAACGACGTCGAAACTTATAAAATTTAATAAAAAATGTACTTTAAAATGGTAGAACTATTTTTAAAGGTGCACTGTGTAACTTTTGTGTCCACTACCAACACTTGTAATTTGACCTGATGCTGTTGCCTGCTTTTTTGATCGTGACAAGCAGGTGGCAGACTGACCCTACACCAGAAGAGTTGCATGTAGCACCTTAAATTTTTACTCAGTGTATGAATCAGATAACAATTAAACCTGTTGTAATCTGTCATGGAAATTCTGCTCACAAGACAATATCAATTTTTAGAGACACCAATTGCAAAGTAGTGATTATTATTAAATCACAAAGAACAAACTCATCACATATGGTTGCCAAATCCTAAAACTAAAACCCATGTGCAATATTTAAATGATGTGTGTTCTCACTGTCTGCTAATGCTAAATTCAGTTGTGATTGTATTGCCTTATTCAAACAGGAGGAGTAAATGTAAGTTAATGTCTAACTGTACTTCTATGCTCACAGGAGCCCACACATTTTGATGCTGACGCTGCTTTGATTCAAGAAGACATGGAGGTGATGTCGGACTTTGAGTTGCATAATCTGTGCAAACGGTACAGCTCCATCAGCTCCTACCAGCTAGAGACAGATATTGTACTGGACTCAGGGAAGTTTAAACACCTCGCCGGACTGCTGAGTGAAATGAAAGAAAAGGTGGGTGTATTAAGAATTGACTTCGAACTGTCTCTAAAATTTAAATGATCAGATTCTGTTCTATTGGCATTGTCACTGAACAAAATTCACAAATTAGGTACTTGCTTCTGTTATGGAGCAACAAAAACATATTCTTAAACAAAGAATAAAACATAAACTATTATAAAATAAAAGTATAAAAATAAGGTAAAAACAGACTTTGGTGTACAAGAATTAACCAAGCAATGTGTCTTCTTCCAGGGCGACCGTGTGGTGTTGTTCAGTCAGTTCACGATGATGTTGGACATTGTGGAGGTTTTTCTAAAGCACCATAAACACGGATACGTTCGCCTGGATGGATCCACGCCTATTGCAGACAGGTCAGATATTGCTTTGTTTAATTGCTGGGTTTCAGATGAAATCACAACTTTCTATAGGTGAATATTTATTAGTACAGAGGGCGCAGCTAATTAATATTAAAATATTAAGTTTTGTTGTAATGAGTGAGATCTTGTGTCTAGTCCCATTTGTCATGAACTGGCTCAGGGTTTGGACAAGGTGGAGTCCACACATGTTTAAAAAGAGTACAAAAATAGAAATTTAAAAACAAGATACAAAGTTGTGGCTGCATGGTGGAGAGGAGAGAAGAGCCAGCAGCAGCACAAACACGCACCCACATAACCTCAGATGGAGCGGTGCCTGTCTGTAGGGGATTAGCTACTGTATGTGTAAAGGAATTCCCAAATCATCCCAAACCAGTCTCCAAATCATACACATTGATTTGGTTCTTTCAAATTACTATAATCATACTTTTGCAACAAAGATACAAAAAAAACAAAACAAAACAAAAAAAATGTTAAACTTTGTGCCACGTTTTGTTTGAGAATAGACATGGTGCATTTGGCATATTTACATACATTTTTCTTTTTTTTTATTTGCAAATGTAATCTTTGTCATTTTTGCAGGATTGTGTTGATTGACAAGTACAACACCGACAAAGATGTATTTGTGTTCCTGTTGTCAACCCGAGCCGGAGGTCTGGGCATTAACCTCACCTCCGCCAATGTGGTGATCCTTCACGACATCGACTGTAACCCCTACAACGACAAACAGGCAGAGGATCGCTGTCATCGGGTGGGACAGACCAAGTAAGACACACAAGCACAAATTTTTATGAGGACGCAAGAAAAGTAATGCCCAGTTTAGCACTGAAAGTTATTGGATATTAACTTGGGCTGTAGACCTTTAGTCGTTTGGTCAATTATTCTGTTGATGATGTCTTAGTCGACCAAAACTTGTATTAGTTGACCATTTATTTTATTATATTTACAATTTAAAGATTTATATGGGACAATAACAGAAAGAAGAAGGTATGTTGTGTTAGCTGATAATTGGAGAACTTCCATTTTATACATAAATACAGTTTCCTTGTACATTTCTATTTTAAGTAGTGGAGTGTGAGTGCAGTATGGATCAGATTGTATGGTCAGATCATGAAGGCGTTTAGAGCTTTTGCAATGCCCCTTTTGAGTAAATTCATCGGTTGATGGGACATCTTTTATTCAACTATAGCCCTAATTGGCATAATTGTTATTTAATAATTGTTACTGCACTGAGAAAGACAGGAGTGCAGTACTTGCATCAAAATTATCATACTCATGTACATTTTGTGTTTTGATGCCTATAAGCATATGTTATTGTCCAACCCTATCCTATCATTTTGACACTGACATTTGTTTGAAAAGTGTGAGCCCAGTGTACATGGTATTTACAACAAAAAAGGAGCTTTAGCCAAAGAAGAAGCCTTGAGTCCAGCCTTGAATCCAGAGAGGGTGAGACAGTTTCAAATACAATGACACTTTTTGCTACATGTTGAGTTATGAGTTCAGATGTGAGTAGTTATTTTATGACACTGGTTTAATTCTCATCATATTTAGCTTTTAATTTTATGGTTAATATTACTCATCACTCTCTGGAACATCCATAGTCAAACAGCTCGTCAAATAATTAGATGTTGCCGAGTTTACTAACTATTGTACATGCATGGCAGTGCATCATGTTCTAGTTTCTCTCTCCGTGATGTGTGTCTCCTGTCTTCTTTGGTAGGACTGTGCAGGTGATCAAACTCATCAGTAAAGACACTATAGAAGCTTGCATTCTTCAGCTGGGTCTGAGGAAACTCAAACTGGAGCAGGACATGACTGCAGCAGACACAAGTAAGATGAACTCTGATTGTAATTTTTTTTTTTTTAAGTTAAATATTAGACAAATTAAGCTACATGAAAATGTCGCTAGAATGTTGAAATGGAGGTGACTGTAAACAAAAGTGAACAACATACCACATAATTATCTGACATTAGATATAAATTCTGATGATTCTCTGTATTTTTAAACACAAATACACAAAGTGTTTTGAATTTCTGGGGTAAAACGGTCAGTTAGTTTGCTCCTTTTTTTGTAACTTTTAAAAATATTATTATATTATCAAAACAATCAGACGTATTCGTAGTATAGTAAGTAAGAAATCCTTGGAAACACTGAAACACTTATAAAATATGAGCCATTCTTTGTGCAAGTGTGTTTTAACCAGTAAAAGAAAATATAAAACAATCCAAAAGTCAGTGCGTATCAGATGTCGCTACAATCTTCTCAAAGCCCGGAACCCATTTTGTAATCTACTGTGGCTAAACCTTTTCCACTGAAATTGCATTCTGTTTCACCTCACTCCAATTGCCTCTAGTCCGTAAAATAAAATGTAAGAGTTCTTTTCAAATTTATTCTGTGCACTGTAGTTCACAAATGACCCATTGTATTGTTGCAGCTGTGGAGGGGACCATCCCAGAAGACATGGCCTCACTGCTCAAAGCTACACTGGGACTGTGACACAGAACATTACTTGAGAAAGGAAGTGACTTTCCTGTAAATGAATTTGTTACACTGGAACAAACCTAAAGACCAAATGCTGCAGTTCCTTGTACCATTCAAACTGTGCCTGAACTGAAAACTGCAACTAAAAACACTACCAACCTTTTTCCAGTGAATAGTTTACACATCCTTTCAGTGACTTACACTCTATGGTTTGTGCATTTATTTGTTTGTATAGTAATGCTGAAAACGGTTACAAACAAGCAATGACACTAGGAACATTTTGGTTTAATTTTGAAACCACAGGATGTAACTTTCTAGCCAACAAATAGACTAAAATAAAAGCATCCAGTTTTATTGCACTTAACATAGAAAAACATGTGTTCTTTCCATGAGCAGGCTTTTGTCTTCACAAACCTGACTCTTATTTGGCCTGAAGGAGGGCCGTCTCCTGCTTGTCTCCATTAAACATATTTATCTCCATGGAGGATGTTGCAAAGTATGATTTTAACTTTCTGTTTCTATGGAATTAAGCTGGTGACGTCCCATTACTGGAAAGTTAGACTAAATTAGGGATTTGCTGCAGTCTACACTTTGTTGCGGTCTACACTTTGCTAACCCAAGTGTAAATAAGTCTAAAAGAGTAATGATATCATACCACCACTTGAGAATTGTGAAAGACTTGTTAGGGCAATATACAATATAATTTAGGCTCAGATGCTTTGCCAGCAAATTTTGTTTGTTTTTGGTGGTTTGAAAACCACTAAATTTTTATGTATGTGTACGATATTCAGCCATATTTACTCATGTCTAGTATGTTTTTTCCATGTAGTTTCCGTTATGTACAATATGAAGTTTTCTAAAATATGTCGTAAAAAAAAAAAAACTTGAAACATCAACTCTGGATACCTCGTGTTTGACAAGTACCTTTTTATACAAGCAGAATGTGCTCTGATACAGTGCTTAGTATTTTTACATGTCAAGAAAGCGTCTCTGACAGAAAGACTGCTGTTGCCCTCAGTGGCTTTGTAATGTCGAACTGTTTCCTGTTTTTTATGTATGTTAAACTGAAGTAATAAACATTTCACTGTTTTTCTTTATTTAGGCTTGTTTCTAAATGTGTATCATGAGGTTGACAGCAGATGTATGATGACACCCAATGTACTTTACATACATTTTGCATTATTCTTTTATTCCATACTCAGTTGTGGTAAGACGCTGCTGAAGTTACAGCTGCCCTCGGGTCGACTGATGGAAGCAAGGTCCCCAGTCTGCATCACCACTCTCACTCATGCACTCAGGTTCCTGACATAATGGATGGAAATGATGAGTAATAAAACTCTCTCTGCCATTTTATCAAAAGTATTTAATTAGGTACATTTGGTTTTACTGCTTAAATTTAAACCGTTCACTTTCATTTACAATCTTAAAATGACAATCTCTAATCATCATTAATATAAGAAACACACACAAAACAACTATTCTCTACAAATGAGTTATGTCTTTTATTCCGCAATACTTTAACAGCTACTGTAAATATTACAAAATGGGCTAAAATGCAAATACTTGTCCAAAATCCATTGTTCGCTAATAAATGTGTTAAGTTGAATCTGTGTATCGTTCGTTCATTAATTTTTTCAAAATAAAACCAAAGATAAGAAAATGCAAAAAAAAAAAAAAAAAAAAAGCATAAAACAAAATGAAAAAACAGATGATTTGTTTTTTCAGTTAGAGATTTTCTGTTTAAATTAATAATGGGGAAAAGAAAAAAAAAAACGATAACAGCCGTTGCCGTGACTTAAACAGCCGGACTTTTCCGCCGCATACGGATTGAACCAGGACTGGACCAGGACTAAACCAGGACCTGAGTGTCGGGACAGGCCCGAAAGTGTGATCAGGACTGAGACCGGTACCAGGACCAGCCCAGGACTGATCAGTTTAGTCCTGGGTTAGACCTGGTTCAGTCCTGATTTAAGTCTAGTGTTCTAGTGTAGTCCTGGGATCAGTCCTGTTTCAGTCTCTGTCTGGTCTTGGTCTCAGTCCTGATCACCCGATAGTCCTGGTTCAGTCCAATGATTTTCCATTATTAATTTAAACACAAAATCAAAAACTGAAAAACCAAATAGTTACCAGGTTTTTTTTTTCATTTTGGTTTTGGAGACAAAAACTGAAGAAAATTGTAGATTTTTCGTTTATCTTTGGTTTTATTTTGAAAAATGAATGGACGAATACATGGATTAAGTTGCCTTCTAAAATTACCTCAACATACATAATACACAATTTTAATTTCACAGTAAAACAATGATCTACTCTGCACTGGGAGAGTACCGCCCGCACCTGAACCCCGTGAGGTGAGCGTCACATTTAATAGTGTAACTAAAATACAGAACTCCTTTCTTGAGTCGGCAGCTGAGCCCATGAGTTCCTCTCTCGGGGAACACCAGGCACCTCCCGACCATGTCATTGTACAGCACGTCCCGGTCCCACACCTCAAACCACATCTCCTGACCCAGCTCCACCGATCCAAACGCATAACTGGCATTCCAAACTGGATTGTTGTCGTCCATAACTGTTGCCGTCTCCTCGTACATACCATTGTAGAATATTTTTACATACGCATCTGTTTTCGTGAAAGTATCTGCTCTTAGTCCAGATGCTCTGTGGATTTCTAAAGTTAACGTCCCCCTTCCTGCTCTTAAAGGACAGCAGTTGTGGTCAAGATTGGGTTTTGGTGAGCACTTTTTCATGCCCAGCTGATCTTCTTGCAGCTGGTTCTCCTTGATGTACTCCGTGACCGAATTCCTCAAGTTCGCGCTGATTTGTGGGTCGTCTACCAGATGGTGCAAAGGGAAAATTGCATAGGAAACCACATCTGGATTGTCCTGGAGGCTGTTCATCCAGCTATGGTAGGACTCAGATGGGTCTTGGTGGTATAAAATATCTGGGAAGTACCTCTCACCTCCAAAAACTTCAATTTTATGGGTCATGAAGCCTTGGTAGAACCCCATACTCATGTTACCCTTTAGGAAGTTGTCACACTTGTTGGAAACCGTTGCATTTGCAGGTAGAATGCCAAGAGCCATACGGAGCTCGATATTTAGACAGTTCTTGATCTGTGCCTCCGAGAACCCCTTTAGAGTCGCCAAGCAGGTCCTGAAAGCTGTTATTCTTCTCACTTTGCCTCCAAGTTGGACCTACAATAATAAAAATATGTATATTTAGTGCTTGCTTGCTATAAAAGCGTGTACTGAACTGTAGGAATGTGCAGTTAATTGAATTTTAATCGATCAATTTCCAGTTACTTCTAATTGTCATGTGAAATAAAGCAATTTTCTGGCACTGTAAGTAGTTCTTGTTTATAGTCAAGAAGTCATTATTAGATTTTAATAACAAAATTGAAGTAAAATATGAAATAATTCAATATGGAAATCAAGATTGCTTGTCATCTTTGCTGCAAAAATATGAACTGTACTGTAAAATTTTAAGATATTTAAATTGGTATGAATAATTTGGGGTGATACTTTACTAAAATAAGTTTGCAGCACCTTTTATTACCGTATTTTTTGCACCATAGGGCGCACTTATAAGCCTCCAACCCCATCAAAAAACTACTGCACGCCCTGCAATCCACAGCGCCCTATACACGAATCCACTCGGGTGTCCCAACACGACTTCAGTACACTACAAAGCTGCAACATCTGCTCCGTGCATGTTTCGTGCACTACACCCGCAGCGCACGAAACACGCACAGAGCAGACAGCGACCGCGCCGCAAAAAACACCCACAGCCACACTCATCACTCCACGCGGACGAGGAATGGAAAGGAGGAATGAACCAAAAAAGCGAGCGCAATGTACCGCTTCTAGACACGACTGAACAACTGAGTAACTGCGAACACGCCGACAATCCAGCGGTCCCAGACAGCACCCTCCCTACACATCACAACTGAACAAAGCCCAGAGTCACCGTGAACGCCACAAACAAAGTCCCACTGACCCATCCAACTGTTGTGTTTAATGCGGCTTACAGTCCGGTGCGGTTTATATGTGAAAAAAGTTACCAAAATAGACCATTCAGTGACAGTGCACCTTATAATTCAGAGCCCCCTATAGTGTGGAAAATACAGCACTTGAAAAAGGGTGTCTTGTTTATGTAGTACAGCTGAAGCATTATCTGCATCGTGAGGGGCCACCTTATACCTAAAGCTATACCTAACTTGCCAGTAATGCAGTAATCATTATTTGTCTGTATTACAAAATCTTTATTTTGCTGACCTGGTGAATGTAGTGTGTTCCGTAAGTGTCAATGAGGCGTCTATAGAGAGCTTTGTCCTGACTGGTGGTCAGGCTCTGTGGGAGTCTCTTCAGATGTTTGGTGAACTCTGCGCTCAGCTGTGGATGGTCAGCCAGTCTGTAGCTGCAATAACAAAAACACACACATTGTTTAGCATTAAAGAAACATTTTTCAGTAACCATGATCTTTAAGCGGACTTGCATTGCAGATATCTGTGACTCTTAAAAGGTCCACTATGTAACTTGCTGTCTCTATATGTCTCTGAGATATTTACTGTGGTAAAGCAATCACAATTCAACCTCTATTTTCTTTGTGTTTTAAAGAGACAGTCTGGACATAGGACCTCATTTCCTCGTGAGCCAGAGTGTTGGAGATGTGTGGAGACACTTCTTTAAATATTCCATCCAGTCCTTGTATTTGCAGAGGTCACTGGTTCTAGGCTAGTGCATGTCAATGGCCATAGTTATCCTGCCACTAAAAATAGTCTTACCCACTCCACAAAACACCTGAAACAAATCTATTATAACACCAGACTGTCGATGTAAATGTCTGTGTTGATAGAATAAATTTAGAAGTAAAACCGACCTTGCATTTGAAGGATTTATGTCTGAGCAGCAGCAGCGAGTTGTACTTTCTGATAGAAAGCTTGGCAGCGGCGGATTGATATATGAGAAAATAGTCCCTCAGTGCAACAATTCATGCAATGCAAGGTTAATTTTATTTCAAATATTATTCTGTCAACACAAACTTTTACATTGACAGTCTGGTGTAATAATAGATTTGCTTCGGGTGTTTTGTGGAGTGGGAAAGATTTTTAGTTTATGTTTTTAGTGGCAGGATAACTATGGTCATTGACATGCACTAGCCTAGCACCAGCGACCTCTGCAAATACAAGAACTGGATGGAATTTTTTTTTTTTTTTAAAGTGTCTGGCTCACTAGCAAATGAGGTCCTCTGTCTAAAATTCCTGACTGTCCCTTTAATGCCATACTTGGGAACATTTCAGGTAAAACACACAACCAGATGGTGAACCTTTCTCCAGAAAAGTTATATTCCACCTTAAACCTAAAGCTATACCTAAGTTGACAGTAATGCAGTGATCATTATTTGTCTGTATCCATAAAACCTGGTTGTTATTTTGTGTGTGTGTGTGTGCGTGTGTGCGTGTGTGTGCGTGTGTGTGTGTGTGTGTGTGTGTGTTTTTTAGTTTTCTACAGATTACTAAATCAGCAGGCACACTTTTGCGAGTAATAGGACTTTAGGCGTCTGCTCAGCTCAAAAGTGAATGATGTTTTACTTTTACTTTCTTTTCTTCTTTTGACTTACACTATTTCCACAAACAGAACAGGAAGCTATTTTAAACTTGTTTTACTTCCATTATTTAACAAAATTATGAATGAAATAAAAAATGTGTTACCTGTAGTAAGTGCAGCTGATTTCATGGGTGGCGAAAGTGGCTCTGTCCACACTGTGCTGTGAGCGGGCAAATTTGGCCAAATCAGAGCGACTCCCTCCGAGCACAGCCTTCCCGATCTCATCCAGACTTAAGCCTAGACCCCAGTTGTTGCTGACCAGAGAGCTGGAGCTGCGTAACAGTGAGTCCACAGAATGGTGAAGAGCACTGGACAGCTGTTTACTGCAGCGGCTGAAAGGACGCCAGTCTAGTACGGCCGCTGGAAGCTTCTGAACCTGGAAAACATCATGCACGATTTGAAAAAGTAGTTGAGTAAAAATAGCAAGGTTTTCCATTAACAGAGCATACAAAACAAGATGAACAACTTTTATGCTCATTATTTTTTCTTGCATTCGTATACATATAGAAGTAATACAGTTCTTGTTATTAGATTATCATATATTTTGTTATTTTTGTTATATATTATTATATTCAGACCAAGAGTTTGTTTTCAGTGAGTAGTTGAAAATGTCAGGTATGAAAACAAACTTGGTCTGAAAAAAGAATCTAATAACATAAATTATCAGAAGACCAAATTAACCTCATTGGACTAATAACATTTTTATTAAATATTGTTAATACATTGAAGGGTTTCCAAATAGAGTAGACTAAACTGTAATCTGTGTGTGTTTAAATCAATAGAGGCAATGAGTGACATTTACACTCCAATTATGTTATTAAATAAAATGATTCAAATCTCAATTGCTTGTGGCAGTATAGTGTAAGTAGAAATTTGTAGGAAACCCTGAAAGAGTAAATCATAATAAATTTAGTTTGTGCCTTTTATGAGAGGCAAGAACATCTTCTAATTAGTCTATCTTCTAATAGACTAAACGAAAAGCAAACAGAAAGTCTGGCCAGTGTGAGAGTTTAAATGACAAAGATCAATCTCAATCTGTCTTGTGTAAATTAATGTGATTTCTACCTGAAACCCAGACCAGTTATTAACATGTGTAAAGGTTCATCAGGCACAACTGTCTCCGCCTTCAGGAAGCCTTTTGTTATCATCAACTGTATGTTAATTTAGCACCAGCCTCTGAAACCAAAGTCACTCTGCATTGATATGTATGCAACTTGTATTTCTGTATCAATACTGAGAGCTTTAATGCTCTAAAAGGGACATGGGGAGAAACGGTGGGAGATGTAGTAGGAACATACTGCTGGTGGGGAGAGGCTGTTGGGTTTTGGCCAGAACAGGCTTAGGCCCTGTCCATATCAGCTGTAACAATAATAAACCTTGGTCTATATTCCAAAAACTCCTCGGGCTTCGCAAATGTATTCATTATTTATCATCAAGAGATATATAATTTTTTCCACAACACACTCATTGTACCTGGTCTTGTTGGAAGCGGTTGGGGCACAGTGTACAGGTGTGGTTGTTGGACAGGTGGGCTTTGACGTTTATCACGTAGGCTCCAGTTCGCCTCATCCGGACCACATCGAAGCCTTCTCCAGCCAGGTTATGACCGGGAACAAAAGAGGCTTTTTCACACTCTGACGCAGAGCCGGTGTAACAGCCCTGGATGTGCTGCACCTCAAACACCATCGATAACGCCACAATCAACAAGAGGAAGCGGCTCATGTGCAGCTGGTCTCCTGGCATTGTTACCTGAAGATATGAGAATGGACTTATAAGTGAGGAGAACTTGCAATGTAGTACTACTTTTCTACCTCATCATGCACCTCACACAGTGTTTATTAGTACTGTAGTGTACCCAGCTTGTTTGTATTGCATTGGAAAAACATAACTGTGACAAAAATCAGATGAGCAGACACTTTTCATCTAATTAGAAAACTATTCATTGCAAACTTGAGCCATCAAAAGAAACAGAAAACGCACACCAAAATTCTTGTGCAAATGCAAGGAGCAGCAAGACAAAAGTGAAATAATGCATAGCACACTCAGATGGCCGATGTCCAAAAGCTTTTTTACTTTTAAATAACGTTTCGGCAAAAGCAAGAAAAATATCTGACGAAGGCTTTTTTCGCTGAAACATTATTTGAAAATAAAAAAGCTTTTGGACCATCTGAGTGTGCTATGCATTTTTTCACTTTTGTTTTAAACTTGAGGCATGTGAGGCACTATAATATGATGCTTTGGGATGAGAGCTGATTGGCTGCAAGGGTAATCCTCCCTGCTTCACCTTTCTTTCTGAAAAACCTGATCTAAAGCTTCACTAGTGTTTCTTACATTTGAATACTAGTGATGCACCAAGAGGCTTGTGAGAGCTACAGACTACTGTTTTCAGGTTCTCAATCTTTAAGTAACAGGCTTCAAATGATGTAATGAATGTGTGCACTTCTTTTTGAATGTGTTTACACTTTTAGACACACTTTTAGATGCTTTTACTTGAACCCCTGACAGTCCTGCACAAGAATTCCACTGGGTTCCGACTTTTGAATGTGCACAAATGGTAAACATTAAGTCATGAATCAGCTGCAGTGAAGAGAAAACAAAGTACACAAGCATCTGCATACAGTCTCATTTTAACATGTTGACCAGAGAATAAAGATCAACAGTAAGAATTATATTTTAATAGTAACTCGATGCATTGCTAAGCCGCTTTGAAAACTGTAGAGCATAATCCAGCTGTACAGATGTTGACTCAACCCGAAACGTGCAGAGACTTATAAAAGCTTTTTTCCCTTACCTTGCACTTGAATGGGTCTTTTGTGTTGCTTTGCAGTGTCTTTTCTTCCTCCTGTGCAATATTTTGCTTATGTCTCAGCAAAAAGGAACCATGGTTTTATCCACTTCTTAAAACTGACAATCTTAACAAACTCCTTAAATTCTTTATAATACACTTATAATGAGTTTCTGTGCAGCCCTGAGTACTTTATGTCCTCTCTGTTTAGGAATTCCCCCACTTTATGCACTCTTTATCTGCTTCCCCTCTGCCTCTGTGTCTGAAGCACTCAGACAATTTCCTCAGCATGACTGGGTTTGTTTTCATGAACATGACCTAGCTCCACACATCCCTCAGACCTGTGTATGCGCATGTGCACGTGTGGGGGAGGGATCATCTTTACAGTCACGAGAGAACAGACACATGCCACTCTGAGCCCTCTTTACTGGAAATGGATCTGTAATGTCTGACTTGTCACAACAACCACACATTTTGAAGGGTAATACTGCTATAAATTACGGATACAAATACTACTAATGTACTTTTAAATGTACAGTATAGTTAAAAAAAAAAAAAAAAAAAAAAAAAAAAGAGAGAGAGCCTATGTCTTCAATAGGGTTGTGAAATCTAATGAAACTACTGATACTAACAGTATTAATTGGTACTAAAACTAGTATCAAAACTAGAAAAAGAAATGTATTTTTTCTGAATAGCTTTAGAATGATCTTGATCAGATCATGATCAGAACCAAAAGTGGGGACTTGCAAGTTGTAACTTGGACTCGAGTCAGACTTGAGTCACTATTTTTAGGACTTTAGACCTGACGTGATAAAATGGACTAAGACTTGGGACTTGACTTGGACTTGAGGCCTGTGACTTGAGAAGACTCAAGAAACACTTTCAAATCTGAATCCATAAGTCACCTATTTGGATATTAAATGTGGCCAATTTGTTTTTCTTTTCAACATTCAATTGAACCAGCAATACTGGAACAAAAGAGTCAATAGAATAATTACAAAAACTAGAAATTATACAAAACATGGTTAACATTTCAACATTTCTAATGAGATAGGTGGGCCTGTCTGTGTTTTTGTAGCACGTTCCAGTCCAGGGTTCAGGAGGAGAGAGCAACACACAGATCAGGCAACCCCCCAAAAAATCTCAGCCCCAGTCTTTGGGAAACAATGACATAGACTATACGCCCCAGGCACCACTATGGAATTATTGGGACCACTCAGAGATTACACAGATATAAGACCACATAGTAACATGAAAAAAGAAAGTACTACGATTTTATGTTGAAAATAGAGTTCTATTGTCTAAATAAAGAGTGTTTATTATTATCATTGTGGTATTGGAATTGGCATTGAGTATAGAGTCTATTCCTTAGTATCGAAATTAAGTATCATAACCACACTTCAATATACCAAATTCTTTTTAAAAAGGAAAAGACAACTTTTGTGCAAGAAACTGTTTCAACATTTACTTGCATCACATTAACAGAATAAAGCTGTCTGTATTTATTTTATGGTAGCTAAGGAACAGTTATTAAATTACATCTATGCGTGTCATTTTTGCTGCCCAACTAGGAAGTAAAATGACAAACTATACAAAATTTGTCAAACTACAGAAACTGTCATATGCACTCTTATTAGACATAATGAGTCATAGAGATTACGTATTTGACCATATACAGATCAAATGTACTACAAAGAAAATGTGAACAGTTTTAGTGCAAATAAATAAATATTGACCCCCAAAATATATTATTGTAATAGTTATGACTGGCCTAATGCATGACTGTATCTGTTATGTTTAGTTATTTATTCATAGGGACAGTGCATATGAATGTATCTGTAATTATAGTGTACTGTGTGTATGCCCATGTCCATCTTTTGTCCCTAGTCAGATAACACAGAAAACAATTACACCATTTTACAAACAAAAAGACATAACAGCAGTAAAAGAGGAGAGTTATAGTCTACAGCCAGCCTGTCTGAGCACTGATAACCTAACCAAACCTATGAGTCATCTCTGTCTTTGTCTGATTTTAGATTTTAGAGTCAAAGTCAGGAAGTCGAAGTGTTTGAGGCCTGGACGGAACAACTGTATATCTGTATCTATATACCCAGTGCAAATCCCTATACTATTTAGGAATGGTAAGAAGATTGTTTTTTTTTTTTGTTTGTTTGTTTGTTTTTTGTTTTTTAATGGAATCTGAATTAACATTACAATTCTTTCAGTGTAAAGTGTGGTATTGTGTCTGGTCCTTTGTGATTTTGTTCTTACATACCTTACATAAATTAATACTACATAATATTAATAATAACATAATACACAATGATTAAGTTAAAGAGAGACATTTTATTATTCAAGTATAAACAGATCAGTGCAAACGATTTCAAAGACTCTTTGTTGTAGACAGTTTAAAGGTCAGCTATTAAACAATTGTTATTTATTTAAAACTAAACTGAGTATTATTTACAGCATATATTTTAATAAAATACACATTAGACTATATAAAAAACCTATACAACAATAACCACTTTTTAGTCTCAAAATAGGACAGATGGGGGCACTGTTGGTTCACATTTGTTTTCCAGAGTTCGAGTGTGTGCTGGTAAAGGCTTTCCGGTGCCTTTTACACTAATTTAGCCCATTTAGAATGTAGACAATTTAAAAACAAAATGATAAAAACATACAACTTTGTATAATCAAGCTTATTCAAGTGACAATATAGTTGCGATAACAAAAACAACTATAATCTTGACCATTTTAAAAGCAAAATTAATCATTTCTTTCTCATAACTTTTTCATTCAGAAAGTGTGATTTCGTAAAACTGGTCTCATGTTATTGATGAAAGTAAATTAAAAATGTCACTGTTGTTATGGTGTCAATAATCGGAAATACTGTAAAATTATAATGTTTCTTTTTCGAATAATCGTACCACCAAAATTTGACATTGTGACTTCCTACATACAACAAATATATTGTTGCATGTAGGAATTTGTTGCCTCATGAGAGTGTGGTTTTCTCATCATTGATCATTCTGTAAGATTAATCATCTGAAGCACAACATAGTCAGAAAATGACAGATTTGCTTGTATGTATACAGTGCAAAAATATATATGTTTATAGAAAAAATATTGGCCCCTGCCAGTTTAATTCTCTGCAATGTATTTGTTTAAGCTTCTGGTGTTAATCTGTCTGTTTCTTCAGCATCTCCTTGTATTTCCTCATAGCTTTTGGACATTTGAAATCTTGGCAGCCTTCGTCTTTTCTTGATTATTACCACTGTCACCACAACCACCAGGGCAACCAAAGCCAGTACCCCAAAAGCTATCCCAGTCTTTTCCCCACTGGACAGCTTGTTATACTCAGGGTCCATCTGCTTCACCATTTCCCGGATCTCTTCTGGTTTGGCCAGTTTCCACAGTTTGGTTTTCCCCACTCGGACCCAGTTCTTATCTCCCTCAGTCATGACCATCACCGTGTTGGTGGCCTGCATGCTGACGAGAGGGGCTTTGGTGAATGGCGGCAGTCGGATAGGTTTCAGTTCTCCTCCAGTGAATAATCCTGACTGGACGCAGTAAAGGATCTCGCACCCATCGCTCACAATAGCAAGGTGTTGGCTGAATTTAGGAGGGCAGCGGCGTTGGTTGTTTGCTAGGGGATTGGCAGACTGACAGCTGAAGAGGCCACCAAAAGCCACAGAGTATCTTGTGCCTCTTTCATAGTCACGACTTACACACAGCATCAATCCATCAGAGAGGAATTTTTCTGCAATAAAATTTAGAGGACAACCTTTGGAATTAGTGATGGGATTGAGCATGGATGGGCTGTAGAAACCTCCAAAGAGATACCCAGAGTTATCTGGAGCTTTCCCATTCACTGAACACCAGTATGTGTCAATACGAGCAGAACGCACATAGTAATTGTCCTGGCAAATCCTTTGGTGGCAATCAGACCAGCCAAGAAACCCACAGCTGTATGTATGGTCATAGCATTCATATAAAGTATATCCTTCCTGTCTCACCTCAGATCTAAGTAAAGTGGGTGTGTAAGGAGAACGACAGGAGAAGTCACCTGTGTCTGGGTTTTTTTGGGCCAGTTTCTCACAAAGTGGTCCTGCATCTCGGCTCAGCTGATTACACTGTTGATAGACACCCCCGAAGCTGAGGTTAGTGGCTGGGCCCTCACACGATGCATCATCAACATTTGCCTGAAAGTTGAAGTTCTGGGAGCTGACATCTACACAGCCTGGACGAGTGTTGACCACATAATATCTCTGTATGGCTTTTTGAAGAGAATCAGCGACCTTTTCTACAGTGGGCGCTGGTATATCAGGGACTGTGTTGTGGTTGATAATATGGTGCAGGGGGACTCCTGCGCGATCAATAGCCACCAGATTGTTTTTTATGCTTTCCTGCCACTTCTGCAGAGTGATTCCAGGATAGAAAGGCACACCTCCGTGACTCTGTGTAAGGGAGTATTGGATATTGGACTGGTATGTTTGAAGGTCTGAGCTTTGTTGGGAACTTCCTCCACCTATGTCAAATTTAAGCTTGTCAAAAAAATTGAATCCTGCCTGTGCTTTTACACTAGAACTCTGTGAAACAGAATCTGAGATATATTTTGAGTTGAGGTAGTCCTCCTCCACTAAAGAGGCTCCGGCATCGACACTGGTGATCACGTGGGTTCCATAGTCCACCACCATCTTCTCAGACAGATACGCAGCATTCTTTGTCTGGTTGTTTTCGATGGCATCTGCTATGTCTTTGACTTGCTGAGCAAAACGCATGTCCAGTGTGAAGTCTGGATATGCCTTCACAGAGTAGATGAAGTTACGCACCTTTAACAAAGACAGTAATTGTTGGTTAATAATGAAATATCCTAATTCTGATTAAAATTCACTTTTATATGATATGCATTTGAAGAATTTTATTTGATGATTTAATTTTATAATTTGTATTTATTTTTTATTTGTACAATGTTCAAAGTCTGAACTCAGTTCTATGTCATTTTCACATTTTTTATCATTTCCTTTACAAACTGCAAATTATTTATAGTGGTACTATCCCATTAGTAATAATGAAAGAAAAATGCATTAAGCATTTTGATAATTTTTTTTATATAACTGTTCATAAAAAACATACCTGCACTCTGGTTGTTGTGGAAGACTCTTTGACCTGGTGCGTTTTCATTCTTTGGTTTTCTGTAGAAAATTTCCCATTCACCATAGAGAGGAAGGAGACATCTGCATTTATGGAACTAGAAGTGACACTCTTCTGGTCTGTCCACGAGCTGATGATTTCTGAGCTGGTCTCTACACCGGTCTCCTTTTGATGGATCACAAACACCTCATCAGGGATGAGGTAGATCCCGTCCTCTGTGGTCTGACACTGGGAGTAGCTGAAGTTCATCACTCGACCCATGTCTATGTTCCTGAGGTTGTCCCAGCCGCCACCAGGCAAGACCCCCAGAGATGTGATGGAGAGGTTTGTGGATGCGCGGCATTGTCTGAGCCAGTTGGTAGGGCGGCTTGTGGAAAAACAGGGTCCACTCTGAAGGAGGACTACAGCCAGGCACAAAACCAGTGTCTCCATGCTGACTAGCACTGAGTCAGACCTGCGAGAGGCTCTTAAGTTCAAGGCGACTTCCTCTTTGTGGCAGAGAATGTATCACGAGATGGGAATGTTGGAGGAGGAGCCTCAACTGGTATTAAGTTTACCTGAAGTAATGATAACTGCTCAAAACCTTACATAACAGTTATCTTCACAAAACACTAAAATATCCTTTAATTAAGCACACACACATTTTATTATTATTACATTATTATTAAAATGTACAAACTAATACAGTATTGTATACAATGGTTAAAGAGTGAGCTAAATATTTAAATTTTGAATATGAACTTGAAGACCTTTTCTCCGCAGGCCAAGGGGAAAGGGGAAGAGAACTTTTGTTGTCTCCCCATCCACTATAGACAACAGAGCAAAATATATTCTAAACAGATACATCTAAACACTCCCTATTGTGGGCCAAAGAAAACCCTTTGTTTGGCCCACAGGTAAACAGAAAGCACCTGACTGCCTCTTGCACAGGTGTGCTTGTCATAATATTATATGAACACTGGACAAGCATGTCTGTTCTTGCACTCGGAAACTCCAGGTTGAGCCTCCACCCCTCGATACAAGGTGCAGCCAAGAGGTAAAAACAACAAACAAGTCTCATGTTTTCTCTCAGGATTAGTACTAGACCACAGTGACACTAATCATTGTCATAAAATGAATTGATTATTTGGATGGTGGTGCCTCTGATAAGACATAAAGTACACAACAGTAACCAACTGTTATACCACTTACTGTTCCCTTTTGTAAAAGAGAACTCAAAGTTGATTTTAAGCAAACCCTAAAAGGGAAGTGATATTAATAAATCAGAGAACACGTCAATGGAAATTACCCAACATTTTCAGATCCTTATCAGGTTAAAGTTACCAGTTACACACTTTCATTTTGCCATTGTTTGCAACAGACTTTCCCAATAAAATACAAAGTGTCAACAAAGCTGTTTATACCATTGTGTTTTATTGATCAATAACATCAAAACCCTTTACAGCAAACTGACTGTGCAAAATATGAACCTCTGCCATTAAATTCTACATAATGAAAACAAAACAAAATGTGCAATTGTTTTAATCATTAACATTTCCCTGTAATGTTCAAAGCATAAAACATGTAATTTGAATAAGAAAAGAAGAAAAAACACTGTTATAAGACAATGAGACAGTGCTATATTACCCAGTGTCCCCAGTTGTAGAAGATTTGTCATAAGTTATAATGTTTTTATTTAGGTTATTAGTGTTATTATATTTTTTTTTTTCCAGATAAGATGTGTATTCACAAGTAATTATTTACAAACAGGACCAGATGCCCAGAAGAATATACATGCACAATTACATACAAAATTTCACAGAGCAAAAATTTTCCATTAGAAACTACTTTTTCTCCACTATTTCCACCATTTCTCTCTGACCCAGTATCACAAGGTCTACTCCAGTGTTTGCACACCTGGAGATCTGCTTATATTGAGGGTTCATCTTCAAAAATGAGATCTGATTCAAATCGTTTATGTTAAAGAACCATGCAAAACTGCCTTCTCGTTCTCGTTCTCAAATGTCACATAACTACTTTGCCCCTTCGGTTTTCTCACGATTATCACCACCCCTGCCACTATAACCACCACAGCAACTAAAGCCAGAACTATCACAAGAACTATCAAAATTGTTTCCCTACTAGACAGCTTGTTGGATTCAAGGTCCATCTTCTTCACCATTTCCTGGATCTCTTCAGGTTTGGCCAGCTTCCATTGCTTGTCTTTACCCACTCTGACCCAGTTCTTCTCTCCCTCGGTCATGATCATCACATTACCATTCGCTTCCATTTTGATTTGTGGAAGTTTGGCGAAGGGAGGCAGCTGGACAGTTTGCAGCTCTCCTCCAGTAAAAGACATTGACTGGACACAGTAGTGGATCTCACAGTCATTGCTCGATGTAACAAGGTGTTGGCTGAATTTAAGAGGGCAGTGGTGTTGATTGTTTGCTAGAGGGTTGTTTGACTCACAGCTGAGGAAGCCTCCAAAGGGCACTGCATATCTTGAGCCTGTTTCGTAGTCATGGCTCAGACACAGCATTATTTCTTCTGAGAGAAATTTTACTGCAATAAAGTTTGGGGGACAGTCTTTGGAGTTGGTGATCGGATTAGGAACCTCTTTGCTATAGAGCCCTCCGAAGAGATACCCAGAGTTGACCAAGGCCATTTCATTATTTGAGCACCAGTATGTGTCAATAAGGGCGGAGCGGACAAGGGATTTATCCTGACAAATCTTTTTGGTGCAATGTGTTAAGTATAAAAATCCACATCTGTATGTTTCATCATGGCATTCCTTCTGAGTATATTCTTCCTGTCTCACTTCAGATCTCAGTAAAGTGGGTGTGTAAGGAGAACGACAGGAGAAGTCACCTGTGTCTGGGTTTTTTTGGGCCAGTTTCTCACAAAGTGGTCCTGCATCTTCGTCCGTCTGATTACACTGTTGATAGACACCCCCAAAGCTGAGGTTAGTGCCTGGGCCCTCACATGATCCATCATCAACATTTGCCTGAAAGTTGAAGTTCCTGGAGTTGACATCTACACAGCCTGGACGAGTGTTGACTGCATAATATCGATCTATGGCATTTTTAATAGAATCAGACACCATTTCTACAGTGGGTTCTGGTATATCAGGGACTGTGTTGTGATTGATAATATAGTGTAGGGGGACTCCTGAGCGATCAATAGCCACCAAATTGTTCTTTGTACTTTCTTGCCACTGTTGCAGAGTGAGTCCAAAATAGAAAGGCACACCTCCGTGACTCTCAATATTAGAGTGTTTTATGTTTGACTCGTAAGTCTCATGGGATGAACTTCCATCAAGATTCTTCACACCAACGTCAAACTTAAATTTGAGTAAATTAAAAAAGTGAAAACCTGCCTCTGCTTCTATATTGGAGAGCTGCTGTGCATTATCTGAGACATACTTTGAGTTGAGGTAGTCCTCTTCCACTAAAGAGGCTCCGGCATCAACACTGGTGATCACGTGGGTTCCATAGTCCACCACCAACTTCTCAGACAGATACGCGGCATTCTTTGTCTGGTTGTTTTCAATGGCATCTGCTATGTCTTTGACTTGCTGAAGAAAACGTGAGTCCAGTGTGAAGTCTGGGTTTGCCTTCACTGTGTAGATGAAGTCACGCACCTTTCAGGAGAAATAAGACAGTTAGGTAAAGTGAAAACTTTCAAATTTGAGTTTCAAACACTAAAATTATTGTTTCATTTGATCAAAAATGTCTAAACTAGCTAAACAAATTTTGTTTATTAATACATATTTTTAATTCATGTTACTTATAGGCAGTGTTGGGAGTAACACGTAATAAAAGTAACGAATTACAGTAATGCATTACTTTTTGCTGTAACGCAGTAATGTAAGGCATTACAGGGGAAAAAATAGTAATATTTTACTCAGTACAAATGTGAGTAACGCGCGTTACAGTGTTTTTTAACCTGGATTGAAGTGGTGGGTTTTTCTTCATACAAATTCGCTAAAATCACCTCGATATCAGCAGCGGTGAAACGCCGGAGATGCGCCCTCATAGACCTTCAGGTAACCGCGGGCGAAAGGACTGACAAAGAACTCCACGCTGTTTAGACCTGGTTTAGACCTGGGTCAGTTCTGGTTTAGACCTGGTTTACACTCGTCCCTCCCTCTATCGCAGTTCACTTTTCGCGGTCTAGCAGATTTTTTTTTTTTTTTTTTTTTTTTTTTTTTTTTGTGCAATTTTGCATGCCATGTTTTTTTTTTTTTTTTTACATTGTATGAATGCGTATTGCGTTCCTCCCGCTGCGTCCTGACTGGCCAAGGGACTCCTGTCTCCTGTACAGTACAGTACAGAATGTGTTCAGCTGCCAAATTTAAATACATGTTCAATCTGTATCAGTGTGATTCTGAAGTGCTGTACGGTTGCAAGTTTTCTCCCCGACGAAACCCACACAACGTCGACGAAACGTTCTGCACCGACAAAGGCTCCTGCACTCGCACCCAAAAGGCAGAGGAAGATGCAAACCATCACACAAAAAGTTGGACTTCTGGACACGCTGAAGGAAGGTAGAAGTTACGCGCTGTAACAGACTCTTGCACCGGCTCGGGTACCTGCAAATAGTTGCTGAAATCAGGGCCGCGAGCCCGAACAGCAGGGTGACAGCCGCTCTTACCTCCGTGAGGTGCGGAGCAGAGCCGCTCCTTTCTCCTGCGGTCACCTTCGAGCCCGTCCCTACAGTGAGTCCTGTTTTAGTCCTAGTTCAGTTCTAGTTTAGTCCTAGTTCACTTCTGGTTTAGTCCTGGTTCAGCTCTGGTTTAGTCCTGGTTTAGACCTGGTTTAGTCCTGGTTCAGTCCATATACAGCGCAAAAGTTATTTTGGTGAGAGTAACTTAAAGTAATGCAATAGTAATGTAATGCCTTACATTTTAAATGCAGTAATATTGTAATGTAACGAATTACTTTGAAATGACAGTAATAGGTAATAAATAACGCATTACAGTTTCAAAGTAACTTGCCCAACAGTGCTTATAGGCTATAAGATATAAAATGGTGTCACTAAACTGAACTACCTAATATGCAAACTGGCTTTTGACTACATTGTTATTGTGATATTTAGGTAAGCAGACAGTATAGTGTTATGTTGATGTATAAAATTGATGCACAGAGATGGTAGATCAAAATGTATCCTTTTCCCTATACAAAAATAGAGTTTTAATATTTGAATCATGAATCACTGCTCCTC
This sequence comes from Boleophthalmus pectinirostris, assembly GCF_026225935.1. Classification (NCBI taxonomy): domain Eukaryota; kingdom Metazoa; phylum Chordata; class Actinopteri; order Gobiiformes; family Gobiidae; genus Boleophthalmus; species Boleophthalmus pectinirostris. The sequence goes on along the minus strand of NW_026571353.1, from coordinate 30,830,787 downwards.
CTGACCCTGTCTGTACCTCGAGCTGCAGTGAACTACAACAATGATTTTTAATTATGTTTTTTTCCCCACGTTCTGCTTTCAAATACCTACACGGCACTGCGTCAAGGGCAGTGAGTTAAAAGTTGTAATACTATGTTAACGTAAAACATACCTGTACTCTTGCTGTTTGAGATGAATTTTTGATCTGTGCCGTTTTCATCCTCTGGTTTTCTATTGAAAATTTGCCATTCAAGACCATAAGAAAGGATGGTTCTGCATTTATGGATTTACAGGTGACACTCTTCTGGTCTGTCCATGAGCTGATGATCTCTGAGCTGGTCTTTACATCCGTCTCCTTTTGGGGGATCACAAACACCTCGTCAGGGATGAGGTAGTCCCCGTCCTCTGTGGTCTGACACTGGGAGTAGTTGAAGTTCATCACTCGACCCATGTCTATGTTCCTCAGGTTGTCCCAGCCGCCACCCGGTAGGACCTCCAGCGCAGTGAGGTTTTTAAATGTCCGACAATGAGTAAAGCTGCTGTATTGATCAATGGCCAGAGTAAAGACGGTATTAAAAAGGGCGACCAAAAGAAAAAATAGTAGCCTCTTCATGGTGGCAGCCGGCGTCAGGGCAAAAAAGACTCCAACAACTGAAGTTACCTTAAATTATTCGGAATACTGGCAGCCACTCACTGCACCAGAACTGTACGTATTAGTGGTGTAGTGTGGGGTTAGTCCGGGCCAGTAGATGCCTTTATAGTTGTTACTCGGTTTCATTTTACCTGGGAAAATTGTCTGCTGTTTCCTTTTACTGATAATGACCTATCCAAATACAGACTGGTAAACAAATACCTATCTAATAATAGTTACTATCACATACTGGGCTGGTTTAAATGAGAATAACAATTTTCATTATATTTATCTATGAACAGCACATTACACTGTTAGTTGTAAAAACTGTTCTTGTTGTTGAGTTAGTAACATTCATTCTAATACAATATGAATGCAATAAAAACAACACAATTAATAGAAAATAAAAGTATGTCATAGATGTTATGTTGCTTAACCAGTTTTTTAGTTGTTTAGTAGAGCAGTGACTCAACAAGACAAAACATTTGACACTTGTGTGGCTTGTCTGTTTGTCATACTTTTTATGCATTACAACTAAGTGGATAAATAAATATTCATAATTATATACAATTATATATAATTACACCTGGGTGATTATCATTCGAATCAAGTGATTTTAAACTGAGCATATCGACATTTGAGAGACTCATACAGTGTAAAAAAATGGATAAGCTGGACTTGTGTGCTTTCTCCAGTGTTCTACAGATGTTGTTTGTTTCTGTTAGAGATAAAGAAAAGCCTTAACCCACCCCGCCTCCTGCAGCTGGAGATATCAAGTGCATCAGATGCTTTTGATGTTGTTTGGACAAACCGTGTATTAAGTTTATTTCAGAAGTAGCAGAGATGATTGAAAATTGGCTTTATTTTGTTACCTATATTTGTATATGGTCAATTATTAACCTAAGGAACAGTTTCACTTACTTTCAGTTAATATTTCCCACTTCCTGCATACTGTGCGTCACATTGATCCTATCAGCATTCAAAGTAGAGCGCCAAACAGATGCATGGGAGAAGCATGTACACTAAAGTCTACGGGCAGAAGGCTGGAAACACTGTCAGGTTTTACAGTGTAGACCTGGATTCTGGCATTTGATGATAAACCCACACATGAACTTTGCCTTCTTGTCAAACTTCTTGTTTTTATGTTATCTTTTACTTCCACCTGTGCAGTGTTTTTATTTTTACATTTTTCTTTAATGTTAATTTTAAAATTAACAAACAAGACCCGGTACAAGTATCAAGATGCATTTATTACATTTTCAGCAAGTAAAAATAATGACCATATTTACTGGTCGAAAACGAGGTTAAGACAAAAGTTCACTAGACATCCATGGAGTTTGGACAAGAATAGATCGAAAAATGGCAAAGCAAAAGAGATGTTCAAGTTAAGTCATTGCAGTCTACACACAGTCTTTCATAGGTGCCATCACAGAAGCTCTCCTGAAGTAGGTTCTTTGGAGAACTTTACTTCTTGGCAGCAGCTTTTGGTGCCTTGGCCTTCTTGGGAGCCCGAGCCTTCTTGGGAGACTTGGGTTTCTTCGCTTTAGGCTTCTTTGGGCTCTTAGCTTTCTTAGGCTTCTTGGCCTTTTTAGGACTCTTTGCCTTCTTTTTAGGTGACTTCTTCGCTGCTGGTTTCTTGGCTTTCTTGGCTTTCTTGGCTGCTGGCTTCTTCTTCTTTGCCACCTTCTTTGGCTTGGTGTTGATCTTCAGACTCCCTTTGACTTTGGTCAGCTTTTTCTTGGCCACTAAACGCTTGACTGCCAGAAGAATCCTGCTGTTATTCTTCTTGATGTCGTAGCCTCCATCCTTCAGGACCTTCTTGACAGCGGTCAGAGAGAGACCGCCAGTAGCTCCAGCCCCAGCAACAGCCCTCACGATCAGGACCTGGAGGGTAGGACCCCTTTTCTTCTTGGGGGCTTTTGGCGCCGGAGCAGAAGGCGCGGCTGCATCTGGAGAGGACATGTTGGTGGAGAAAGTTGGGGACACTCAGAGTAGTGTGTAGTTTTGTGTCTGGGCCTCAAGGTTTATCAAGCCTACATGAGAACCGTGAAGAGTCAACCCCACCCCTCATGCGACTCTTCATCTGGCGCCCAAAATCTTCAGCTCTTTGTGTTTTCTCCTGCTGCATTATTCTGTACAAATCAAGAGTGAAGAATGGAATAATCAACAGGTAAGTACATCATTGGGAAGCCCGGGTTCAAAACTATATTCTTATCTTTTTTCTCAGAGGTCTGACCTAATTTGAGATTGTTTGTGTTGAATCCGGTTGCTCTCATGGTCTCATTGACATTTGTGTTTTGAACATTTCACAACTTTATATTAATTAACTTACCTAAATACATACTGTTTTTCATAAATATGATTTACTTGCATCTTGGCTAACATTAGAACCAAAAATTGTATTTGAAAATAGTATTTTACAGAAAATATTTAAACCTAAAGTTGGTCAAAGAAACACAGCTGTTTCAAATCCAACCTCAAAAAAGTGTTAAAAGATAAGAAAACAACATAATCAGTTATAAAACATGTCTTAAATGTGCAGAATTGTTGGTTGCATTTATTTTAAACTGTAAATTTGACAGATAATTAAGTGTTATTTGAGAATCGTTGCAGTGTGTGTGGTGGACAGACTGTGGCCAGACCATTTCTTATCAACACCCAGAAGTGTGTGTGTGAAGACAAGATAAGTCTGACCGTCTGGACTTTATTATTAACATTTACCTTTTTTAAACACTGCACAAAGAACGATACAAGATCTTATTGTCTCAAGCACTCATCCCTTATTATATTATATTGTTTTCCTGGATAACTCTTGAGTTTACACAGTGTTATGACAGCTGTATACAATTGTTCTACAAGATTTATTAAAAGGTGGGCAGAATAAATACAGCTGTGAATATGCTTTTAAAAACAGACCTTGAAACAAATTATAATGATCATTTTTTACACCTTTCTGTGTGGATGCTTTTTGCTCTTGCTTGAAAGAATTAAACACAATTCTTTCAGGCTACTTTCTAAAGAATCTGAAGAATAAAAGTGTAAATCTGTATTAATGTGTTAACTTGTAGATTCTTAAATCCGAGTCTTTGGTTCCCTGGAGTCAGAGGTGGGGAGTGTCGTATGTATTGTGCAGTGTAACTGTACTGTTGCTTGGAGTCCAACTTTTGTTTACTCTTTCCACTGTGAGTCAAGTGACAAAAGCTTCATGCTGACATTGAATTATTAAAATATTTGCTTTCTTTGTACTGTTCCTTCAGATATGTAGTTTCTCATTTTTGCAGTCTATTCTTTGAAAATACGTTATTATTATTTTCTTTAAGCCATTGCCATTTTAGTCATTCCATTTCCTCAAATTAAACAGGGTATTTGACTACTCTTATGTAATACTTTTCCCATACTACTACATACATAGACTGCATACTTTGTACCTCTACCATTTAGGCTATTAGTGCTTGAAGTAGCGGTAACTCGTACTTGAGGAACTCTAAAATATTTGCATGTTCAAAATACCTCATACCATATATAGTTATACTTCCTGTACAGCAGTGACCTTTAACCCACAATCAAGGGACAGCTACAGCACCCCAGCTCAGATTATCATGCCTTAAATTATCATTAGACAGCCATCAGGTTAGGTAGCACTTTCATAAGATAATATTAATATGGTTACGCAAAGGAACAACTGATATTATAATGAGTTTGTGTGGGAGTAAAACAGAAGTGTGCTGCACATGACTTATTTATGAGGAAGAGAAACTTGTGTTCAATTTGTTAAAACGGGAAGAGCACACCACATGCACCTTGTAATAAAGAGAAGTTCTGCAATCTGAAATGTAACACAAGTGCAGTGACACCAAGAATCCTTTAGAGGGCACACTGACATCAAGTTCACTCCCACATCCTACACAGAGTTTAGTGCATGTTTATTTTGTTATATTCCTTATTTATTTTTTAGTAGTAGTAGTAAAGTAGCCTTTTTATGTATGTATTATAATATATTGGATTGTTTTTTGTATATTCTTTGCTGCTTCTACAGCACTTTGTAAACCTTGTTTGCTTTATAAATAATGATTTACTCTTATTCTATTATGATTATTAAATAGAACTGTGAATTTTGTTTAGCATAAATAATGTTGATTAATTAGTCTAAAAAAAAAGCAAACTATGAATATTTGCCTGTCGTTAAACACACTAAAACCTACACTCTAGCGCAGTAGTTTTTTGCATCTGTATACTTTTTCTTTCAGTTCTGTTACATGTATTTTTGTTTAGCCCAGAGTCACAACACGGGACTTAAAGGTGCTATTTCTAACTTTTCTGGTTTTTGTTTTGCCTAGAAACTTCCACATAAGGGATTTTTGGTACTAAAACAAAACAAAAAGTGTATTGTTCAAAAGAGCGTTCTCCTCTCAAACTGTCTGACTCACCTGTTTGCCTACATGGCGATGGATAAATGTAATGCCATACTGTGGAAATTTCATGACAAAGCAAACCTCAGAAAAGTTACATAGTGCACCTTTAAAGTGTGTAAAGTTCAAAACAGTTTTCTGATTGTCATAAATAAAATAAAATACATGTGTTAACTTTAAGTTGACTGTATATATTTTTCAACCAAGACATGTGTTGTTGTTTTTTTTCTTCACTAGCTATTGTATAAACCTGCTGTGCCACAGGGTTGTTGATAGAAGATACATGTGTTCATACGAGATAACAAGCTCCATCCATCTGGCTGTTAGAGGATGAGATGATCTATGTTATAATGTTTTTCCCACTCTGTTTTTAAACTCCATACTCCTTCACTAGAATAATTTTTGATGATTTCAGCCCTGAATTTGAACTTGGAAGTTGCAGCTATTGTTTTAGCCTCATTGAAACTGCTTCACTCCTCGGTGCAACTGCAGATATTAGATTCATTTCTATTGACACTGACTGTACAAAAGGCTAAACTAAAATATTCAAAACTAAAAGCAACAACTTATAAAAGCAGCCTATTCAAATACTGAAAGTAACTAGGCTACTTTCACTCTTGAACAATTTTCACTGTTTCCCAGAAGCACCTGACCTTATCTACTGCAGTGTGATAAAGGCTAAAAATTTTACCTTTGGGAGCTTATGAGGAAATAAAACCCACTAGTCATCTCAAAAGGCTGACTTACATTAAAACTAGACTAAAATACATGTATTTTAACGCAATAGCAAATTGAGGTGTAGGCCTAATTGGAATAAAGTAGCCTATATATTGTTCCAGAGGTGGGGACTTGAGTCACTATTTTTAGGATTTGAGACTTGACTTGATAAAATGGACCAAGGCTTGGGACTCAACTTGGACTTGAAGATCTGTGACCTGAGAAGACGAGAAGCACTTTTAAATCTGAATTATTTATTCTGACCATAATAATTTACACCAAGATCTTGTCAAGACATTTAAAAAGGAAAAAATAATTAAATGAATGTCTACAACACTTATCTACTCTATAAATACTCATATATTTGGATACTGTTACATCATGAGCCTCCCCACCATATTGTGAGCTTTCCAATCATATCGCAATAAATATCGTACCGTGAGGTTTATACCGTGACGACATCGTATCATGAGACTTGGATATCGTTACACCCCTACTTCATAATCATCCTGGGTATATATCACAAGACAGTAATTATTTAAAAAAATAAATTAATTAAATTAAAAATTGCTCACTGACCATTGTTGATTTTTCTTTCCTTACCAGAGGGGTACTAACAATTTTGTCCACAATCTGTACATCACAAGTTAAAGTGCTGAATTCACAAATATGCACTAAATCAGCTCATAGTATGATTTTTATTTATTTTTTATTTTTTAATAATTACTGTCTTTTGATATATATATGATTTAAAATATATTTCCAAAAAGAGTGTCGTCATGATTGCCAGGACTAAGGAAGATCAAAAGTTAAGCTTCCGCTCTTTTTATTTAAATGAGAATCAGCTGACTAATGTAACAAAAACAACATACTTGGGCCATATAGAAATGACTCCTGTGATGATGATGACATCCAGTGTCAGTGCTGCAAACTGTATTCACAAGCAAATATGCTGGCACGCAAATTCCACATGTGTACAAACGATGTTAAAGCGACTCTTTTTGGATCGTACTGTACCCCACTGTACACAGATCATCTATGGTGTAATTACAGCAAAGCAAAGATGAATAAGATGAAGGTGGCATATAATGATGCTCTCAGAATACTGCTAAAGACTCCAAGGTGGAAAGTGCTAGAGCTTTGTTTGTCACTGCAAATATTCCCACGTTCCTGGCTCTAATCAGGAACCTCATGTATAATTTTATGTGTAGGTTAAACGAAGCAAGAAATGAAATTATAACGTGCTTGACTGATATTAAGGAAAGTGACACCCAATATTACTCTGATTTCTGGAAATGCTGAAAGAGCCAGGTGTATGTATTTTAACTCCACCGGACCTTACGTAACAGCTTTTTTTTTTTTTTTTTTTTTTTTTTTTTTTTATGTGTGTGGGTATGTGTAGGTGTATGTGTGTGTGCTGGTGGGTTTATATATGATTGTGGGTGTGTGTCCTTCTGTGTACGCTTTGGACCCTGAGTCTGTAAATAAAGTTAAATACATATACCCTGGATGATTATGAAGATGTCAGACGTTGTTTGGAAAAAATATATATAAATAAATAAATCAGTGATATGTATTACAAGTTAAATGTCTTTGAATGTGTCGAATATCTAAGATCCGATATCAAACCAGTTCAACCGCGGTTTGACTTGTCAAGTTGGATACAGTCATTTTAAATTAGGTAGATGTTTGTTTTGTTTTTCCCCCCAGTCTATACGATAATTCATCCCCTGTGCACAATTTAACATCTTCCGTGTGATTAGATTAGGTCTACAAAAACATTCCTCTCTGGCGCTTGACGAAACCACGTGCCTAAGGTCGTTACGCACGGTGCGTGACGAGGGGCCGTAAACGCCGCTGCTCTGAGTCTGAGACCTGCTTTATCACGTCGCTGCTGCAGTTTTTTTTTTTTTTTTTTTTTTTTTTTTTTTTGCGCATGGATCATGTGACTGTGTGATCACCACAGACTGACTGACGGTGCGAACTTGTGACCGGCGCTCGCAGCTGCACAGGCGGACGCTGAACTGCTCAAAGACATAAAGATCCAGAAGTGAAGCTTCCTCACTGACACAGCATCTCCTCCATCTCCTCTGCTGCTCAAACCGACAAGATGGACTGCGGAATTATCACCTCCAAAACCGTTCTCCTCTTCCTCAGCTTGATATTTTGGGTAAATAGACCTTTACCTTATATATATATATGTCATTTCCTTATATGTTATGTAGGCCAAAGTTTAGTTCAAAGTTGAAGGCTTTAGCGTTCTAAAAACTGAAAACAGACTGAATATCCTGCTCTTATCTGACATAACAAGCAATTTAACAACGTATACTGATCAAATCTAGTTTTAGTCTATTCTTTAATTGTAAATAAGAAAGAAAAAAATGAGGTTAACAAATGGTCAGCCAATCTTTGATGATTCAATGTGGCAGCTTCTGAGAAACAGTAGACTCTATCAAATCATGTTAAGTAAAGTAAATAATTCCTATTGAATAAACTAAACTCAGCTGATAAGTTTCATAACACAGTGTTGTTGTTCGTGATTGCTTTTCTAAACTTTGGTTAGAAGCTACTTGGATATTAATTGCGTTATATTTTCCGTTTGTAAGCAAATTAACCACACACAGAAATCATTGTTTAAATTTAAATATCACATGTCATGCCTCTTGCTTCCTCTTTTTGTATAATGTATTTAAGAAACATTTACAGTAAGCCTACGCCTCACAGCTAGTCAGAATTCAGACGAATACTGACTCATAAAATGCAACAGAAATAACTGATTCAGAACTACCCCTGACACTATGCGGATGTGTGTGGAGAGAGAAGATACTTGGCATTTTATCAAGAACTTTTCTCAAGTAAATCATCGTGTCGGTTTCTGTTTGACTCAGTTTGCTAACAGTGATTTTCCCTGTTTACGTGACAAAATTGGCTTCAGTAAGGAGCCCACTGTCACGGCCGGTTTGGTAATTGTATTAAAAAATGAGAGAGGAGCAAGTCTGCCTCTGCTTATTTGCAAGGAAAAACTGTAAGAGCGAAAACACACACGGGTGTTTCTCTGTAGTCAAATATCTACTTTATTTTATACCCCTCCGTGATCTCGTCTCTCCGTCTGTTTTATTGACTTTTATTGACCAATAATCATGAAGCGATAAGAACAATCGGGTCACGAGGATAAAAGATGAGAGCTGTGTAAAAAATAAAACATTGCATCAGTAAATGTTTTAATCTTGAACTATGAGACTGTCCACTTTGGCAAATTTCAAGAACAGAATTTGGTCCTATTACACAAAATGGACAAAATGAACTATTGTTACCTCCTTGAAAACAGACCTGGAGTTGTGTTTTGCTTCATTCACATGTTTGAGTAATTATGACATATCAAAAGCTCAAAATGCTCTGTTCCACTTTGTGATGTCAATAAGGAAGTGGTAGTTTTCAAGTTAACTTAGCTACCTTTTACTTTTCTTCCATAGAGATGGGTAATAATCAGGACAGAAATCATCCAGATGATTCAAGTGAAGGTGTATGGAGTTTAAAAACACAGTGGGCACTTAGTTTGACATCACAAGGTGGAACAGAGTGAGAAGAACTCTGTGTGTTTAACCTACAGTATGTGAATGAAAAAAAAAAACACAACTTCAGGTCTGTTTTTAATGATGAAACAACATTATAACAAATCAGAAAATTGTGTAAAACGGTCCCTTTAAGAATAATATGTACTACTCTATTTGATGGCAAAGGAGAAGTTCAATTTGTCAACTGGACAAAAGTTGATTTATTCGACCAAATAAACTTTTGTCCACTTGACAAATTGAATTTCTCCTTTGTCATGGATTCTACCTGGATGACTCAGGGATTTTTTCACATAATCTACTTGATGCCACAGTTTCTGATAATGATACCATAATAATAATTAAGTTTAGAAATAAGACAAACATACATTTTATTTAGGGTTGTTAAACAATCTTACCCCATAATAGACTTACACTTAGACCTAGACAAACGTCATTGATCCACAAGGGAAATGATTTGGACACAGTAGCTCGCACATCACAATATAATATAATAAAAAAGCCAAAATATAAATAGTAATAATAAATTCTAAATCAGTACCAAAAAAGAGCAAGAGACTGGAGTCAAATAGGACATAATCAACAACTATAATAAACAACTAGATGCCACTAAACTAGTCTAGATTTTCAGAAGTAATATGATCACACAGATATTTTTTTTTCCTTTATACTGTATAAATTATGGCTTTGTAAATGGTAAAGGATTCAATAGTTTACTGTGTTTTACTATTCACTTTAAGAGTGTAGCTTTTGTGTTATCAAAGTTGGTATTGAGTATTAAGCTTTTGAAATGTAGTTGTGTTTATTTATCTCATCACAATCACGTCTAATAACAGTGATGTGATGTGATGTATGTAATAAAAGTACTTAACATTTACGTTTTTAACCTCTTATACAATATCTTATCAAAATATACCAACGGTCAAATTGTTAGTATGTTATTGATGGCTTTTACACTAAACTAAAAGCTAAAGTTGGTAAAGTTTAGTGTGTTTTCCTCTGAGAACGACACATTACTCCACACTGCATCGCCTGATCTGTTCTAGTATATCTGAAATAGTTGTGGTTTTCTTCATTGAGTTGATAGCGATGTGACCCTGCTGATGTGAGGGCACCTGTTTGTAGTGTGCCTTATGACTCACTCCCTGAATCACTCCACAGTCACGGGATCCCTCTAGTCCAGTCCCCGCCCCCCTCTCCACCACTCACCCCCTAATCTCTCCAAAAATCTCATATTATCCCAAGAAACAGAACAAAGAACCTTACACAGCCTATAGTAGCTCACGGACTGTGCTGCTATGAAGAAAATTAAGAATGACTTGCTAAAAGGAAATATAGAGCAAACTTATGGCAAAGAAAGGGCCCATATTACGCTATTTTCTGATCTATGTTATAATGTTTCCTCATCACAAACAGACCCAGAGTTGTGGTTTGTTTCATTCACACATGTTCAAAGGGACAGTTTCAAATTTCGGACATAGGGCCTCCTTTCCTAGTCTGATTCATCAGCCGGTTTCACTTCATAGAAACTGTCTGACCTCACACTTTTAAAATTTGTTTGCTCAACGGTAGGCAGGTATTTTTATCATTTAACCAACCATTAACCATAACCATTTAACCATTTGGTCGTGACGTATGTAATGCACCGCTAACGGGGCTAACTGGTATATGAAGCTTTTCTCAAATCCCGTAGGAAGAAGGGCAATAACGTCTTTCATCTTGATGAGAGACACCAAACATTCACTTTATTCCGACTTTAAATCCTCGATCTTGGGAATCGTTGATAACACTGAATATATGACTTTTCACTGATTGATTGGTGCCCGAACTTGCACTTCCGGGGTTTTTGCGAACCGTCTAGTGTGTTTTGATTCCTGATCTAATTGCTGTAGAGAAATGAAATTGAGCGGAGGCACTAGGTGGCGCCAGCCTGGCTAGTAGCGAGTTGTACTTCCCGATAGAAAGCTTGGAAGCAGCGGACTGATATATGAGAAAATAGTCCCTCAACATGCAACAAATCATGCGACGCAAGGTTAGTTTTATTTCAAACATTATTCTGTTAACAGAGACATTCACATCGACAGTCTTGTGTAATAATGGATTATCTTTGGGTGTTTTGTGGAGTGGGTAAGACTGTTTTTAGTGGCAGGATAACTATGGCCATTAACATGCACTAGTCTAGCACCAGTGACCTCTGCAAATACAAGGACTGGATGGAATATTTTAAAAAGTGTCTCCAACACTGTGGCTCACTAGGAAATGAGGCCCTATGTCCAAAACTCCAAACTGTCTCTTTAACACATAAACCCTGCATATTAAGGCTGTGTTCTTCTCTCAAACAGAAAACACCTTGTCATGTGGTAATACAGGAAATGCTTCATTGTTTTTTTAAGCTCCATACACCTTCACTAGAATCATTTGGATAATTTCAGTCCTGGAATTGCTAATCTCTAATAAGATAAAGGTAAAAGATAGTTGATAACTTAAAAAAATACCACTTCATGACATCACAAAGTGGAACAGAGACTAATAATTACAGGTTACTCAAATGTGTGAATAAAATAAATCCAGGTATTTTAACTTCTTGGGTTCTTGGGAAGTTAAAGTATATAAGAAGACAAAATGAACATCTTTGGCTCAACTCCAGCTATGTTCGTGATGAGGTAACATTACAACATGACTTAAGGCTTACACAAGTCAGTTTATACATTTTGACAATGCACCGTTAACCATTGTATTTAAGATTTTACTAAAACCTTGCTTAGTTTGTTCTAGTTTAAAAATTTTTATTTTGGAGAAGTTTTTAATTTTACTTCCTCTTTGGACATGGACAACAAATATGACCACTGTTACCTAGAAACCATAACGTTAATAAGGGCCAAAACTTGTCTCAATTGCACAATAGTTATCTTAAGACTTAATAAAAGAAATGTCAACTTTTATTTTTGTTAAATGAAGGTTCAAAGTGTCAGAAAAATGCCTTCCTTGTGCATAAATACTCCCTGTATCTTGGATGGGATTTTTGTTTTGAGAGATAGAGGTAGGATTTGTATTCTGTTTAACTGAACACACCACAACTTCCTGTGTTGCTGGGTTTCAGGTTACAGCAAGGCCAGTAATATTTCATACAGATGGGGGTAGCTAAGTAGTGCCTTTGCTCAATTTCATTTCTTTCCAGTGACTAGGTCAGGAATCAGAATACATTAGAGAGTTTGCAAGAACCCCGGAAGTTGTAGATCGAGCACCGGCCAATCAGCGAAGAGCTGTGAAGCCATGACGTCAAACTCAAGTGCCTGTCTGGGTCCCTTTTGTGGTACAGCACAACAGTAAACAAAGCAATCGAGATGGATGTAGACGAAGACATTCTGTGTTGGCAACGATTCCCGAGATTGAGGATTTAAAGCCGGAACAAAGAGAATGTTTGGTGAATTTTATCAAGGGGAAAGACGTTATTGCCCTTCTTCCTACGGGATTTTCCGCATTACATACATATTGACCAAACAGCAGCGATTGGTTAAATAAAAAAAGTACCCACCTACTGTCGAGCGAACGAATCCTAATGCTGCAAGGTCAGACGGTTTCCACAAAGTGAAACCAGCTGATGAATCAGGCTAGAAGCTGAGGTGAATATGGTTGAAATGCTGATTTTTTTTTTTTTTGTTATATAGTGAGCTCTTTGGTCAAGTCAGTAATAAACCTTTTCTAATTTAACATTTGTGCATTTATCTTTTGGATATTTCATGGCAAAGCACAATATAATCAACATGAAAATCTGTCTATTATCATATTTGAGAATCTGAAAACCACCAATTGTTGTATTTTCCTTTTTTTTTTCCCAACTGCTATAAAACTGTAAGTATTTACCACAGCTACTATCACATCAAACAAAGTACAGCAGTAATTGAACAACATGAAAACCTGTCATACAGTTTATCGCAGTTGAGTGATTCATTGTCTATGGTTGGATAAACACCAACAATGACGTATCTCATCATGTGCCTTTCCCCCAGAATTTCCTCGTGTATTTTTAGTCTTCTGTATTTGGGTTTTAGGTAAAATAATTACTTAAATAATAATGGCTCAAACATAAATTATAATCAATACTTGAAAACAAACTCCTGCTTTCCATTCTCAGCATTAAACAATCTCAAAATAAAGTGCAATCATTAGGTACACTATGTAATTTCTGGTGCATGGTTCTGCATTTTGCTTGTCTCTGTGGATTTGTTTTTACTTTTTCTAGAATGTTCCACAGTATGACATTAAACTCAGCTTACAGTTATTCAATTACAGGTGTTACAATGCTCAAAGACCCTGACAAACATACATTCTTAAGAGGGGTCACCTGTCCTTGGCCTATTAACGTTATTTGCTTGTTTCTAGATAAATGTTTAATACTAAATACTTTGGGATATTCCAGACAAAGCAATAACATCTCTATGGAGAAAAGCAAGTGCACTAGTTAAGTCATTATTGGGAATGATTGAAAACAAAATCTGAAAAGTAAGTAGGAATAGCAACACTCTGTTTTTACTCTTAAAAATCCAACTCGACCGCGTTCCGTTCTAGTAGCGCTTGTTTAAATAGCTGGTTGCGTGTCACCCTGCACGAGTGACAGGTCAACAACAGAGCACAGACAAAGCCGAGCATGTGACAGCGGTTAGCGAATCGGAACTGAACTTGAAAGGGAGGCTCCTGCTTATTCTGCGAACGCTCAGTCGATTCTCCGATAACAGACACATCCAAGCCAATGTAGTCTTCAAGCTTAACAGTAAAAAAGTAGCTCTCAGCTGTTTTTTGGTGTAAGAAACCTGAGTAACTATAGGATTTGTGAGCTAATAACCAAGTCCCAAACAAACAAATACATTTAAAGATGGGATATTACGCAAAATGTACTTTTCTGAGCTTTCTACCATAACCAGAACTGAAGAAGGAGCTTGGATGATTTGACCAAATAAACTTTTGTCCAGTTGACAGATTGAATTTCTCCTTTGCCATTCCCTCATCAAAAACAATCCTGAAGAGGTTTTAAATGTCATCTGTGCTTGCATGAGTAATTTAGTGATCTCTCTCAGGCCTGAACTTCCCTTACAGTTTTTACCCTCCTTAAGGTTCTTATAGTTAAAAGGTCAGTAGTGCGATGCAAGACTATAAGTGCTCTGCAAAGGGAACAGGTACTCAGGTACTTATTTAACATGTTAATATGTTGTTTTCAGAAAATTGCATTTTCAAAACAATATAGTATGTAACTGTGTTAACAGTTAATACTCCATAGAGGTCTAATTCTAGGCAGGCTGGTGCCACCTAGTCAATTTCATTTCTCTCCAGCAACTAGGTCAGGAATCAGAATACAGTAGACTGTTTGCAAGAACCCTGGAAGTGCAAGTCCAGGCACCGGCCAATCAGCGAAGAGCCATACATTCTGTGTTGGCAACAATTCCCGAGATCGAGGATTTAAAACCAGAACAAAGAGAATGTTTGGCGAATTTTATCAAGGGGAAAGACGTTATTGTCCTTCTTCCTTCAGGATTTGGGAAAAGCTTAATATACCAGTTAGCCCGTTAGTGGCATATTACATACGTCACTACCAAATAGCAGCGATTGGTTAAATTAAAAAAGTACCTGCCTACCGTTGAGCGAACTAATCTTAATGCTGCAAGGTCAGACAATTTCCATGAAGTGAAACCAGCTGATGAATCAGGCTAGTGTAATGCCTTCTCTTTAATGATTTTCTTTTTTTCTCACTAGTCAGCCATATTATCTAAAATGTTTACAGATTGTGTTCAATATGTTCATTAAGTTTCTGCACAGACAGAAAACTCATCTATGTTGGAAATGTAAAAAGCCTTTGGGGAACTGCCTGATATAATCTAAGATGCTTTTCCTAAGAGCTCATTCAGAAATGTTATTGTATTAGCCTAAAACTGGCCCAGGAGAATTGAAATAAACGACTTAAAGTATTCAAAGTTGTTTAGCTTCAAATCCTTGCTGTTGACATGGGTTTTTCACTGACTGTAGCAGCAGTACATAACAAATATTATTTAGACAGAATTGTAATTATCAGAATACAAAATACATACACTATGATTCAATAGGTCATAATATCTGTTCCTTCTTTCATAAAGCTTTTTAAGACTATTGCTGTGGAACCAGTTGAGTGAAAGTGTAAAGTTCCTTGTCTGTCTTTCAGGTGTTGCCACAACAAATATCTTCCCCGATAATCATCTTTGACATTATAAACTAAATATGTTAGTAAAGCAGTATCACAGGACAAATGGTTATGATGATTTATACACTTTATGTTCAGATCATTGCCCTTCCAATCTATTTTAACTTAAAGCCATAGTATGTAAGCTTTGCCTTTTTTTATTTTTTTCATTGTAGATGTTTTATTGGACTAAAAAAACATAGAAAAACATGTGTCCTTCTCTGAGCGGGCCTTCATCTTCACAAAACCATCCCTTATTTGGCTTCTTCTGTTATTAGTAGTAGTAGTGCCTTTGCCTTTCCACAATATGGCATAAAACATATCTGTCCCCATTGAGAATGTTCCTGAAGTATGGTTTTAACTTTCTGTTTCCATGGAATCATGCAGACGATACCGAAAGTTACATACTATCACTTTAAAGTTAAACATAGAGTTAAGGTAATTTTATTTTAGGTTAATTATGTAGACTATACGTAGTTGTTGATGCGGTGAAATGCAAAATACATTTAGTTTTCTCGTGTTTTACGTATTTGTGCTAAGAATGTAATGTTTTGTTTTCCAGGCTGCAGGAGCGTTTATGGCCTATGTTGGATCTTACGTGTTCAAAACGTATGACAACTTTGACAGTTTCATCAACGACCGTTACACCCTGATCCCAGCGGTCATCATCATCGGCATCAGCATCGTCATGTTCATCTTTGGCATTTTGGGATGCTGCGCCACAGTCCGGGAATCCAAATTCGGCCTTAGCTGTGTAAGTATAATAACAGTACAACATAAAATATAGATTATTATTCATTAATTTATCAGAACGTCAGAGTTTATTCACGTGTTTCAACTTAACATAAGGACCAGTGCTGCAGCAACAATCAAAACAAAAAGGGTCCTCAAAATGGCTTCTATAAAAAGGAAATGTCATGTGACTAATACCAATGAATAATTTGTGTTCATATCAGTACATTTGAAAAGAACATAGTTTATTTAACGTTAAAATCGCCCCCAAAAAGCATAGGTAATATGGTCATAGTTTGTGTAAGTGGCATGAAATTGACATGAAACAAAAACACAATGAGTTCATGTACAAATAATAATTGGAAATAATTATAAATATTCTACTCAAGCTGTACTTTTTAAACATGTTTTTCCTTTCCTTTCAGTTCTTCCTGATCATCATGGTGATCTTTGCAGCTGAAGTGGCTGCGTTGGTGTGCGCCTTTATTTTCAGAGGCATGGTGAGTGTGGGTTTATGTTGAGCTATGTTCCTGCTCGTCTGGTTTGAGGAGTTTGACGTTGAGAGCCCTGTCCTCATTTTACAGTTGTTTGTGTTTGTTTTACAGTTGCACAATAGCAAAAAAGCATGTGATGTGCAGTTGATCTGGTGACTAATGTAATGACTGTTTGAGATATTTCAATGATGGTCTAATGTGTGCCAACTGGATAAGCCCTAACCTTAGTACCAGGATTTGCGACATAAAAAGACGCCGCTCTAATTATAACCATTCTGAGCACATCTAAACGTAAACTTACTTCTATGTTTGAAAAAGTTTATATTTATCAAAGGCAATATTCAAAAAAATGACTCATAACTTCGAAACACAGACAACACAGTGATAAAAAAGGACATATTTTCTAATTTCCATCCTTTCTATTTCTTTATATAAACACATTAAAGCTTAGGTACCAGACTTTTTTTTTTTTTTTTTATGATTATATCGTTAAGTTTAAGGTAAGAATATGCTAACTTAAGCCTTATTAGAACATATTAGTATTGTTTAGTGATGCTTTAAAATAAGGTTTCTTGGTAAACTTTAAGGCATTACTAAAACGTGGTTATTTGTAGATGGTATAACGCTATTTACTGAGTTTCAAAAGTTTGTCTTTCATAACTTACCTCAAATATAAATGCGTATTGGTTAGTAGGTCACTGATTATAGAACCATTGTGTGGAAAAACATTCTTTTTCAGAGGCTGTAACAATTGTGTTAGTGCGAGTTAAACAGATTAGACTCTGGCTCTGGTCTGGTCCTGACTATGTGTCCTCTCCTGAACCGTAAAGAGAACTAAGAGGAAATGGATGAACGAATGAATGATGCACTGTTTCGTAAACCAATTTTAGAGTTTAATTAGTCTCGTTATTTTAAATGTACATACACGACGGGTCAAAAGTTTTAGAACATCCTAATTTTTCCAGTTATTTATTGCAATTCAAGTCCAGTGAAGAGCTTGAAATGGTACAAAGGTAAGAACTGAACAGCCAGAGGATATAAAAAAGGTCAAAGATACAAAACACAAGTCCGAGCTCTGCCAAAACTACCTCAAGAAAAAAGAAAAAGATGGTAAACTTGAAAACATGAAGTGTCCAGCACAGTCTCCAGACTTAAACCCCATCCAGCTGGTTTGGGATGAACTGGACAGAAGAGTGAAACAACCTACAAGCGCCACACATTTATGGGAACTTCTGCAACAGACTTGGGAAGAACTTTCTGAAGAATTTTTGATTTTCTGTTCAGCTGTTACATCTGCCAAAGGTGGTTACTTTCATGAATCAAAAGTTTAGAATATGTTTTGGTCAACAGTAAACAGTGAAAAACTGGAAAAAGTGTGGTGTTCTAAAACTTTGAAATTCTAAAAAAAAAAAAAAAATGCTACCACTTAAACATTTTATTAACAGAATCATATGTCCTTCTAAAATATAGCGGTGGATAATGTTATGTGTATGTTGTAGTCATGTGAAATTCTCAAACATAAAACACAGACCTGTAAAAAATAATTTGTTAAACACACCAGGATATAACAGTAATAGCAGTACAAATACAATACAGATAGTCAGATTTATTGGTGGAATGTATGGATAGATGTAGTGCCTATGGTTAGAATAGACCAGTATATAGTATAATATATATATATATAGTATAAAGGGCTCCTGGGTAAGAAGAGGTGTGTGCTTGAGGGAGAGGTGGGACCAAATCTTTGTTTTGTAAGTCTCAAGTAAGTCTCAAGTCTTTGACCTCATGTCCGAGTCAAGTCCCAAGTCAAATACAAGCAAGTCCAAGTTGAGTCTCGAGTCACTGGCACGAAAGTCCAAGTCAAGTCCAAATCATCTGCTTTGAGCTTCAAGTCTTTTCAAGTCTTTAAACCAAAGTACTAAATATAGCTTAGATTTTTGCACTTTATATGAATTTTAAACTAAATTGTACTTAAAACTAGTATTTATAGAGTATACAAGAGTTATAGAAATTAATTTAGTTATTTTTTTCTTTTTAAATGTCTTGACAAGATCTTAGTGTGAATCATTACGGTCAGAACAGAAAGAATTCAGATTTAAAAGTGCTTCCCAAGTCTTCTCAAGTCACAGACCCCAAGTCCCAAGTCACTGACCTTCAAGTCCAAGTTGAGTCCCAAGTCTTAGTCCATTTTACCAAGTCAAGTCTCAAGTCTGACTCGAGTCCAAGTCACGACTTGCAAGTCCCCACCTCTGGGTTGAGGTGAGCTGTGATTCCCTGGAGAGGAGCAGGAGGAGGTCGAGGTCCCGCTCCAGAGTCTGGGTCAAACGTTTATATTATGAATGGTACAGGGCTGCAAGATTGAACACAATCGAATAAGAATCAGAATCGCAATTTGAACAAACACAATTAGGAAATCGCAAAAGCTGCAGGTTTTGAAACGCAATAATTTCCTCCATAAACAAAATATCCTGTCTTATTCTGCATAAAAACTGCAAACACTATAGTTTAGATCTGTACAAACATGTGATTCATATGTATAAGTTTGTATTTCAGTCATTTTTCTCAATTCTAAATGTGAAGTTTGAAGTTATTAAAACATAAATCTAACTACAGTGGCAATGCCTGTCAGAAAATTCACAATTATTAATATATTTTATTCAAAAATTGTTCAGCCCTAGAATATAAAGCTGGTTACTTTTATACTTCTTTTCTATAGTCTATAAAAAAGATAACAGGTTTCTTCTTTTTGTGTGGTTTTCATATCAGATCAACAAGGATCTGGATCGTTCTATGAGTTCTGTTTTTGCGAAGTACAATGGAGAGGATGCAGACTCTAAAGCGGTGGATTACCTTCAGTCACAGGTATGTACAGTCACATGATCACACCCTCTCACCCATTTCCTCCTCCACATTTCCTTTTTACAATGTTGGTTGTTAAACCTTTCACAACAAGCACCACTTAAGAAAATATATGGCTATCTGAGTTCTGAGTATCACCAGATATAGAACAGGACGAATCTAAGTCTAAACTCATAAAAAAAAAAAACAGGTTTAAAATAGGATAACTATTGCTGTACTAGTTCTGAACAAGGACTGGCCTAAAGGAGGACAAAAATATCAATTAAATAAACTTTCAATTGAGAAAATATATTTGAACAGGAGCTTAATCCACATACCACCTGAAGGAGCTTGCAAACTACCAGAGGTGTATGAGCCAACATTTGAAAAACACCACCGTTTATCCTTATTTCACTGAGGGTTATTCTGTCTGTTCATTGTTTAGAGCTGCTGAAGGTTTAAATCAATCATCAAGTAATCAAGATAAGATAGGAAAAATGTTTCTAAGGACCTACTGTATATTCAGCTATTTTCTAATGTTGTTTCTTCCTCAGACACCCACCTTGAGTGTTGTTTTTTTTTCATTCACACATCTTTAACACACAAACTCTGCATATGTAGGCCGAGTTCTTCTCTCAGACAGAAAACATCACTTTGTGGTGTGATAATACATGAAGTGCTGCACTGTGTTTTTAAACTCCGTACACCTTCACTAGAATCATTTGGATCACTTATAGCGTCATAGCTGTTAAAGAACTACCACATGACATTAAAAAGCTTTAGAGATGAACTGAAATATGTGAAAATGAAACAAAACACAACTCCTGGTGTGGTTTTGAGGAGGCAACAGCATTATAACGTGGATTAAAGCTCACAGGAATCCATTTTGTGTAGTGCAGGACCTTGAAGTAAAGCTGTTCACATTATCAATAAGTAACAAATGAATTTCAAGTCACGATCTATCATACAGCTTTTTCCACTCTTGTAGGTAGTGTCTGAAAAACTATAGCTTCATGAACCATTGAGGCCTGCACAAAGCACAAAACTTCAAGTTCAGGAAGCTTCGAAATACTGCCATCTGCTGTGGATTTTAATGTATTACAAAGAATATAAGATTTATTTTAAGCTTTAGTGTATGAACTTTTGAATATAAATTGAGTGTTTCTAAAACTCAATTTTAATACCAACAATTAAATTCAATACTCAATACTAGGGGTGTAACGATATCCAAGTCTCACGATACGATATTGTCATGGTATGAACCTCACGATACGATATTTATTGCGATATCATAGGAAAGCTCATGATATGGTGGGCAGGCTCACGATTAGGGATGGTACGATATCCAAATCACATATTTTCACGATATACATCTCACGGTACGATGTTTGTTGCGATATTTTGTGGAGACTAAACAGCTAAAACTGTTAATATGCTACTTTTTCCTCTTAAAATGCCTTGACAAGACTTAACCCAAAGAACTAAGACTTAAAAGTGCTTAGAACTGTTATTTCTTCTTGTAGTCTGCACTGAAATGGAGAAAAGGATCATGGTCTATGTAGTTTCCTCTGTCTTTTAATTTTTTTTTGCTGTTGCTGCACCATAACTCTTAATTTAAGCAAAGAGACTTGTAATTCGAATATATTGTGATGGTCCACGATATTATTGACATGATATCACAACATTTCGGTTATTGTTACATCCCTACTCAATACAGATCTTGATACCTCAATGATAACACAATACAATTAAAATTTTAACATGAAATAATTGCATTTTCTTTATGTGACCAAGTAGTCTTATGAAGCTTAAGAGCTTTCTAAGACAATTCAGGAAAGGTTAGATTTTTCCCTGTTTATCCACGATACTTTTGACAACCCTACATTTTTAACATTCTACAGCAGTTTTGTGCCATTCCCTCTTTGACATCTATTCCTGTCTTTTGTCATTACAGTTGCAGTGCTGCGGAGTGAAGAACTACACCAGTTGGACCAACACCACCTGGTTCAGCAAAAATAACACAGTGCCTCTGTCCTGCTGTAAGCAAAACTCCACCTCGTGCTCTGGGAGACTGGACCAACTGGACCTGCTCAACACAGAGGTATGTGAAGGACTGAATCATTTTGAGAATATATTACATACATACATTTTTATATTAACTGATAAAATAATACAAGAATCCATGCATTTCAGATAGTGTTCAGATAGTCACGATACTAAAATTTCAAACTCAATTTCGATACTAGAGAAGAGATACTCAATACCAATTCTCATGATAATAAAAAGCACTCTTTTCTTTCAACATTAATAAGTAATTAAAACAATAGTACTTTCTTTTATCTTACCATGTGGTCTTATATCTGTGTAATCCCTCAGGTAGGTTCCACAGTGGTCCATGGGTGTGTAATAGTCTATGTGCTCTTATACGTGTTCTGATACAGCTCAAGATCATCCTAAAACAGGAAAGGTTCATTTCTGTCCTGTGAATGACTTTTTAGTATTTCTACTTTCTGAGATGAGTATCTAGTATTGATACTTTTGGACAACCCCAATTTACAAACATATACATTATGTAGCGGTAACTTCCTGTATATATTTTGTTAAGTGTTAAATGAATGTGTGCACTGTGTTTTCAGGGCTGTGAAGTGAAGCTGGTCACTCTCCTCCATGAGTCCTTGAGCTATGCCATGCTGGTTATTCTGGGATTTGCAATCATCAAGGTACTGGTGCTTCTAACCATTCACAACCACGCTGAGTCACCCTTTATTTTTAGTCTGTCTACATCTCTAAAGCTTGAAATGCTTTGTTCCACATTGTGATGTCATCAAGCGGTAGTTTTCAAGTTAACAACCAACTTTTACCTTTTGTTCAGTAGAGATTGCCACTTCCAGACCTGAAAGTATCCAAATGATTCTAGTGAAGGTGTATGGAGTTTAAAAACACGGTGGACCACTTCCTGTACTACAAAATGACATCACAAAGACGAACAGAGTGTTTTCTGTTTGAGAGAAAAACTCAGCTTAAACATGCAGGTTTTGTGTGTTAAACTTGTGATGAGAAAATAACATTATAACATCAGAAAATATGGGCCTGTCTTTTACATTACTATGTGGCCTAATAATTGTGTAATCAATCAGTCTCCAGGTAAATCTGGGCTTATACTAGTTCTGATTTTAGATCATTCTAATGCTATTCAGGAAAGGTTCATTTTTGTCTTGTGTGTGATTTTTAAAGTTTCAATACTAGTGTAGTTTTTAGTTTTTACTCACACACTTTAGTACAATCTTACCTCTATTTGGTTAAAAAATCACATAAGTCACATGTTTTATGTTGTGCGTGAGCTTTTGGTCTCATTTCCCAATTTAAACATCCACAAATTGTAGCACTTCCTTATACATGTTCGTCACCACAGTCTAATATTTAAATGTCACTTATTACATGTATTAATGAAAAAGACTGATTAAAGATTTAAAAAAGTTACTTCTATATATTTACAATAAAACAACAAACAAAATGCATTATTTTAAGAACAATATACTGCTCAGCAATAATTATTGTTCAGCAAAAATTACACTATAGGGCGTCACCATAGTCTCTTGCTGAGTTTCAGATAATATCACATTTTATTTCCCCCATCAACCCAAAACATGCACATCAGGTAAAATCATCCAACTAAGATCGTCTTGACTAAGCCTAGTGACAAGATCATGAACATGGCTCCTGCTCCTGAGGGGATGCATTGATGGATGGGTCAAATGTAGAGGACAAATGCCGCTACAGGGACAACAAAGTCTCCTTAACCTTAACCCATACACAAATAATATTTAATTCAGTTGTAATCATTAAGGAAATCTGTCTCTTGCCCTCATCTGCGAGTACGGCATCATCACATTATAGAATCTGAAAACTACCAATTAACAGGAGACACATGTTTATTCTGAACACAAATGTTATTGGTGTTGTTTATTTCTATTCTCTGTTTGTCACTGCAGTTCTTTGGAATGCTGAGCGTGTGTGTGATCACCTGCAGATCCAACAACAGAAGAAATGGCTACGAGGCTCTCTATGCTTAAAGAACTCACTTCCTCTTGTCTGCACAAGGTTTATGTAAATAAGATGTGCATTTTTAGTGACGTGTAATTAGAGTATCTTACAATCAAGACACCTATGACAGATTTTTGTACACAGTTCTATGCAGTCTGTTTTGTTTGTCAGTTTCCCAAAGTAATTTTGTTTAATACATGTTAATTTAATAATTGCATCTGATGTGTCATTGTTGTGTGTAATACAATAAATACTTCTTCAAAAAGTTGCTTAAATATTTATAACTGTGAAATGATAAATACAAAGTCAGTTATAATACAATACAATAAGTCTATTGGTGTCTGTGTTTTGTAAATGTTAGATTAAGAAGAAGACTTCTTTTGATTCAACATTTATTCATTAATGAGGCCATTTTAGGATTGTAGTACATTTTTTATCATTCTGTATTTAGCCACACCTACCAATGCTATTTTAGTTGCTGAACATTTTAAATGGCTACAACTTGTAATCTTTGAACCAAATACCTTTCTATAACTGTAAAAATAAATAAAATAGAACCATACACTTATTTCTCAATTATTAAAAAGTTGTGACAGACAGACCTCATCATGAGAAATTACTTGCTCTGCTTTCAACATTTACCTGTAGTAACATCAATTGCACCCCTTTGTGGCTAGACAGGGTTAATGCAGAGAGCTATTTTTGTCTGGAAAAAAAAAAAACATGAGATAAAACCTGACACTACAAGGTAAGCTTTTTACATAATATTACTTCTAACTAAGCAGATTTTTCCCTCAGTTTTTAAGCATTTTTAGCCCCTCCTCCAAAGGCTCTTTACAAACATTTGTTTACATTTAGTTTACTTTTTGTTTTTTTCCCAAATGTGCAGTTATAATACACTTTATATCTGCTGTCTTCTCTGAGGTTTGAACCTGTAAGCCACTAAAAATGGGGCATAAAACACCACCAGACAGACCGGGTGGGGTTTGTTTCTCTTTCTTTCTATTTTCTAAAAACAACAACAACAAAAAATTAAACAATAGCTAAAATGAATCTGCACATTTATGCATACATGGAGGGTCAGAAGCATTGCTGTGTAATTTTCATTCAGGAGAGGCAGAGGCAAAAACTGCAGGGTAGAGACTGTACACCACATAGTTATCAGTGAACACAACTTGTGTCAGCTGTTTCCTACAGTAAAGCGACTCACTTTGACCCTCTAAAATTTTCAAAATGTCAGAGCATTGCACTTACACTTTAGATTCAAGTCAAGACTGTTATTACCATATCTGTGAAATGTGGTGCAATAGTTCAGATGTTAAAAGATTGTTTCTGAGCACAGAAGGCTTGTGGTAAATGACACAGGATGTGGCAAATTTGCAGCAGCCCAATGCTCACTGCCTGAATGTAAACAAACAAGTGAAGAACTACTCTCACCTTCTTAGACCTTTTGCAATTAGACAATATGTCCTGCAGTGTGTAGAGGGCTTTGGTTTATTGTGCTTAAAAATGTCCTTAATGTTAGGGGGCTTGTATTAAACCTCACTCTTACTTGTCCATGGAAATGTTGTTCTATCAGAGTTTTAGGACAGTTTTGAGGTTTGTTGCATTTTTTAGCAGCTTTTGAGCAACTTCCCCTACAGTTTTACCATGAGTTTTACCACAGTATCATCTGCTTTTATCATTATTTTAGCATTACACATAGGGAGGTCATTCATATACAGTGTGAACAGCAGGGAGACAAGAATAGAGTCTTGAGGTCCAACCATGCAGCAAGGCCTTAAGGGAGATTTTACATTTAAGCTTGTTTTCATCCTTTGATGCACACTTTGGGATGGACAAGATAAGATGAACCTAATTGGGAGTAAAAATTGTGTCTATAGCACTAGCATATTTGTTGCTGTCACGCCATCTCTAATATTTTGTCTTTCATTTTGTGTTCCCAAAGTTCCCATGTTAACATTAGTTTTACATATCTTTTAACGCATATTCGTAATACTAATTGTACTAGTGGTGTTATATTTTCTGTTTGTCATGGCACTTCTTAAGAAAGCAGAGCGTGTGTGTAATCATCTGCAGATCAAACAACACTAGGAGTGGCTACAAGTCTCTCTGTGCTTAAAGAACTAATTTTGTCTCACAAACTTAATGTAAATGAGATGTGTGTTTTAAGTACAGTGTAATATTACCAGAGAAAAATAAAATATAAGATCAAATAAAATATGTTTATACATGATTCTGCATTGGTGTCGGATTTGTTGGTCTCCTTAAATGAAAAAAATGCCAAGAATGAACATACATAACCAGTATTTTGCTATTTTAGCATTTCTAAATTCTTGGTTTGAGGAACTATATAGCAACGTCATATTTTAGCCCTTGACTGTCTAGTCCTAATTTACACCTGAAAGAGTTCTGTTATAGACCTAGATTAGATCTGGTCAGAAAGTTGTTTGTTTTTTTTTCCTTTGGAAGTATTTGGTGATAAAACATTAAGAGCACTAAACCAATAATTCAATAAAGAGCAATGGTTATTTTACTTGCATGTCACCGAAACATAACCAACATTGTCACCAACTTATTCTGAAACAGAAACCAAAACTAAACTAAATCTTTCAAACACGTCACTCACACATCCTGGACTTTATAAAGGCAGAAGCTGTGTTGTGGAATGTTTGTTTAAAGGCGTGATGTTTCATGTAACGTCTTGTGCGTCTGGAGAAAATAACATTGAACCTGATGCGTTTTTACACGTTGGTCAGAGAATTATTTAAAGGTAAGAAAACAAATGAAGTCTTATAAAAAATGATGACATTCATATATTTGTGTTTTACATCCTATTTGCTGAGGTTCCTTTCACTGTTTGCAGTTTCCTACTGTTTATTGTAAAATTCATGTCATGACAACATCTGCATAATGACTGGTTGGTGTGAACGTGATATATTAGAATATGAAGTCACAACATTAAGATATGACTATAGAGATGTGTGTAATCGATTGTATTTTTGTTTTCACAGGATTTTCATGATGCAACTATCCCATTTTAATCTGATAAAAGTAAGAAAATATATTTTGATTCCTTGCAAGACTATTATGCTACTAATTTATCATTGTTTTACTGTTGTAATACAAGACACCAAACTTAAATGTCTGTTTATTTACAGTTATTGCTCCCACCAGACTCTGACACAGCACCACTTTCCTTAGAATCTGATCATTTTCCAGACACACATGTAATGGAGGTAAAAACAATACAAAATGAATTAATATTCTCAGTATAAGCTGTTAACTTCTAGAACATCAGAGCCACTGGATATTAGATATAGTTTAGATCAGGGGTGTCAAACATACGGCCCAGGGGCCTGATCCGGCCCTCCAAGACCTTTAATCTGGCCGTCAGCTGATTTTCTACTAAAATATTTTAATTATATTTTCTATTAAAATATTAGTAATTTTCTGTAGTGCTTAGCATAGCAGCATCTCCAATGCCTCTGTGCGTGGCCCCTCCCATCATAGCTGCACAAATGAAGACTTGCCTCTTTCCAAACGCTCTTAAAGGACGATCGTTTTGACTGTTGACTGTGACACCCTCATCAGCAAAATGGCCAAAATGAGAAAAGTGGAGGCTGAGTGCAGGATTTTCCAAGAAAAATTTACTTTTTCCTATTTGCATACAAGTTAATGTTGTGTTGTTCAACATTGTGTTGAAATAGCATTTTTCTTAAAGTTTCAGTTTTTTCATGATATTATAATATTTTGTAAAAGTTTCATCAAAAAAGTTCATCAATTAAAAAAGATTTCTGTAATAGATTTGTGTTTCTCTGCACAAATATTTGAACTTATTGTTATTTTTGGAGTATATATGCCATGAGTTTTCTGATCCGGCCCGTTTGGGATCAAAGTAGGTTGGATAAAGCCCCTGGACCAAAATGAGTTTGACAACCCTGGTTTAGATAAATGGTAGATACAGGTTGCATATAACTCTATGGGAGACTAATAGTTTTTGAAATATGAAAATGAAAATTTTGAATTTTATTTGATGTTTATAGCTTAATGTCCTTTCAACAAATAAAACAACTATTGTGATTTTTTTTGGTTGAATAATAGCACAATTTCCTGAAAATATTGTCAAAACACAATTAACCTTTGTGTTTTTTTTTTTGTTTGTTTTGTTTTTTTGTTTTGTTTAGTTTGTTTGTTGTTGTTTTTTTTTTTTATGCTGACAGAGAAGGCATTGAACTTTGTCTCAGTTTCTCTTTTATGTGGATAAGACACCCTAAAGAGTCCTATTATTATTATTTATTGACCTAGTTTAGATCTGGAGGGACTCAGAAAGCTAAATCTTCTCTATTTGTTATTTGGTGTTAAACCTTCAAAAGCACTAAACCAATAATTTAATAAATAGCACTGGTTATTTTATTTGCATGACAACTGAACCATCAGCATAACCAACTTCATTATCAACTTGTTTTGAAATAGAAACCGAAACAAAACTAAATCTTTCAAACATGTCACTCTGCTTACAGGACTGTATAAAAGACAGAAGCTTTGTTGTGTAATTTTTGCAGGTTTGTTGTTTCATGTAATGTCTTGTGCATCTGGAGAAATCAACGCTAAAGCCTGATGCATTTTTTCACATTGGTCAGAGAATTATTTAAAGGTGAGGAAATTAATTTGTTTTGTTTTAATAGTGTACTGTACAACTGAAGTATTATAAAAAATGACAAACGATGTTCATATATTCATGTTCTACATCCTATTTATAGGATTTCATTTCTACTGTTTGCAGTTTTCTACTGTTTATTGTAACATTCATGTCATGACAACATCTGCATAATGGCTGGTTGCTGTGACAGTATATTAGAATCTGAAGAAGAGGTAGACATCATACACCAAGTCACAGTATTAAGATATTGCTATGAAGATGTGTATAATCATTTGTATTTTTGTTTTCACAGGATTTTTATGCAAGTCAACTTGATGAAAGTGAGGAGATATATTTTGATTCCAACCAAAACTGTTCTGTTACTAGTTCTTCAGTGTTTTATTGCTATAGGACACCAGACTTACATATCTTTTTAATTACAGTCAGGCCCTCATTGCTCCCACCAGACTCTGATACAGAACCAGTTTCCTTGAAATCTGATAATTTTTCAGACACACGCGACCTTGTGTGTAATGCAGGTAAAGACACTACAAAATTATCATCAGAAATATTCAATATACTCAAAATAAATTGATAATTTCTAGAATATCATAGCTACTAGATATTTGTAGATATAGATTGCAATCACATTCTGTCATTTATAACTGTCACTTTTTGAAAAATGAAAATGAAAATCCGCAGAAGCTTATAATTATTTGCGGTTAATGAAGTCCTTTCAACAAACAACTATGGGTGTTTTGGGTTGAATAATGGCACCACTTTCCGAAAATATTATCATAACATAACATAACAACATAACAACAACAGTGTTTGTTGTGTTTCACATGGGTAGGTCCAGTATTTACATTATTAACCATAAACAAACAACAAACACAAATGCAGTTGTACCATAGAATTTTTATTTTTCCTTCAGATCAGTTTTAAACTTTTCGCAAATATTGTGATATCACATGAACTTAAACTATTAAAATGGGGCAGTTAAACCTTTGACATTTAATAACATTATTTGCACATAAGACTTTTAGCAGAATAATCAAATCAGTCCATTGAATAGTTGACCACTGAAGTTTCCTATTTTATAATCTTACTTATGTCCAAAGCAAGTGATAAACTTGTTGTGGACAGGATTAGCCAGTATTATGTGTAGTATTTAATATATGCAGGTGCAAGAATAAACTGGATTGAGGCTGGAATTAAGTTTACCAAATTTACTAACAATTATGTAAATACTTAATACTACTTTAATACTTTTTTAAAAACATCTAATAAAAAGGCAATAGGCAATTTTGGAAATGTAGGTAAAATGTCCATTGGTATTTAAACATTAAAGGCACACAAATCAATGCAAAACACATCAAATCAAAATGAAACTTCGGCTACATTCAGACTGCAGGGCTTAATGCGCAATTTGGAATTTTTTGTGAAATCAGATTTTTGAGCGAGGTCGTTCACATTTCCAATTAAATGCAACTTGCTCTTCTGGCTCCTTTTGATCCCATCTCCCACTGATTTTCATTCTAATGTTGAGAACCCTCTCTCTGTAACTGCTGCAGTGAGCCTCATCATTTTGGTCTTGAAATGTTCATATTAACTCGCTCTACACTATCCTTGTGGGGGTTTTTTTGTTTGTTTTTTTGTTTGTTTTTTCCGCTATTTTGTCAGTCAAAAAAATCCTATTCATTATATAGAGCCTGGCTCCAAATTCGCTCCTATAACCTAAGCAGTATGACCTTCATTTGAACACTAAGGGTTGTCACACTCACTTAGTCCACTTCATACATCCTATGGGCTAAACAGCCAGTGTACAGTAATTAATTAAATAAAACAATGTAGAGGGATAAAACATGGTAACAGGTATAAAAATTAGCTCAAGATCCTATAAAACACACAATTAATTATCATAAATTAAACTAACAATACCTTTGCCAAAGGTTGAGTTCAAAATGCTATAAAATACTCCTTTTCCTTTGGCAAAACACAATTAAAATAATAATAAAACAACAAATTAGTATCAGTGTTTCCTACTGAAAATTGGTTAGGCAAGGTGGTGCTGCCGAAAAAGTAAGGAACGGTAGCGGGTTTTTGAAGATTTGCGACTGTAGTTTTGCTAGTATTCACGTGGTTCGGAGGGACGTAGTCAAGGCAGGCAGCCACTTGTTGTCAACGCAGCCACCTTAACTATAAAGTGCTGCAGGAAACACTGAGTATTTTAAATAAACACAGTGGCAATACAGGACTCACATCATAAAGTGCTTAGTGCTACTTCTGCACTTTGTGGATGGCTGAAGGAAGTCTGTTAAGACAGATGAATTCTGATAAGGTGGAATATTGAATGAATGTGCAAATTGCAAGATTAGCAGGCTGCAAACAATCACATTACACTGCTTTAATTTAAGTAATGCAATTATAATTATTAATTATACTGAACAAGAGAACGTCACTTAAGGACATTCACACCCATTCCCGTTACAGCTCATCCCATTACATATTTGTAAATACATACTTCATGTATTTACCGACCCAGTCACTCTGGGTCAGCCAGGAAAGGCTCGAGGCATGCTTTAAGTAACATTGTGCCGAACTTAAAAAGGATCTACGTTTCGTTACCAAATTTTCAATAGTAGCGCATTTCACTATTTTTACCCGAAAACAGTAGTATGTTACTACACGTTACACCCAACACTAGCTGGGAGCATGAATGACATAACTTTGTGTCTAATCATTGCCCAGAACCTTACTGATAACTATAAGGATAATTGAAATAGCTAGGGCCCGGGGAGAAATTGCAAAATTATTTCAAACATGCATGGATGACATCTAAAACCTCTTCAAGCATATTTTTGATGAGGGAACAACATTTGTTTAATGTGAGTCTTTAAATAAACACTAAGGTACCTTAGCATGTAAAAGCGATGAACAACCAGAGCACCCAACTATGTAGAGCATGGGGACAAAGGGAGAAAGGGTGGACTTTTTTTTTTAGACTACACAGTAAAGCCTTCTGCTGACACTAATTGTGGTGAAGTACACCTTACATCATCCTACACTGTCAGAAGACTGTAGTCAGCTGGTTTTCCACTATAGTGATGCTATTCTGAAATAGATTTTAACCGTATTTACCATTACAATTTACCAGATCTGAAATGTATAATTTGGCTGGCAGTATTTCTCTCTGTACCATAAGATGCAATCCTTGAACACACTGTCCTGCATGAGTACTGTTTCAGTCCTCTGATGAAGTTTATCTAATAATTTTCCTCTACACACACAAAATGTAATACATGTTATTTTGTTATTACAGAAGCACTTCTGCAAAGCCTGCTGGAGGATTTGGGGCTGGAGCAGCAATATAAAGACAAGCTGACCCTGAGCACATTCCTACAGATTGATGAGAAGAGCATTACAGAAACAGCCGAGGTCTGTTAGAAACATAGCATGGAATTTTCTGAAGAAATTAATGATGGTGAATGTAACGGCTAGAAATGTCAAAGGCAAAGAGTCACATAGCTGTGGAGTGGCACTGGAAGAGACTGGGTTTAATCCGGACTTTCTACTGGCTGGTCAGACTTCAGGTGCTATGTTCAACGCTCTAGACATCATCACTGCACTCTTCCTTTGCTCTGATGGATTTGTGCAGCAGGAACTCGCACTGAAAATGTCAATGTGTCAGTTTGCGGTGCCTCTGCTGCTTCCGAACCCTGACACCAAACAGTGCACAATGATGCTCTGGGCCCTGAGGGACATTGTCAAACAATGTAGGCCTCAGTCACTGTTGGAATCTAAGGGTTTCATTGAAGAACACATTGTTCATTCTGAAATTCCAATGGTTTCCTTTGTGAGACTCGGAGAATGTTCTTTGTCTAAGTCAGAGATTCTCAATAAAATTCTAAGCAATTCTCAGCAATATCAAGACATATTTGTACATCACAATATGGAGGGTGGGGACTGTCCGAGAAAGATTTCTGATGGAATAGTTGAAATAGCTTGGTACCTTCCATGTGGAAACAAGAACATTGACATTTTCAGTGAGCCTGTAACAGTAGCTAACCTCCGTGGAGACATTTTCTCCTCTATACCACAGTTCTCTTTTTTATGTGAGACGTCATGTGCAGTGTTTGTCTTCTGTGACAAACTAGATTTGGCCTGTGACATGCTTCATAAAAGCAAGGCCGAAGTTTTCTTGGTTAGTAACTCTCAAAGCAAAAACTTTGAAATAGAAGATTTTATTAGGTTAGCTACAGATTTGAAACTGACAGACAGCAAAATCACTCTAAAAAGTCAAACAATGAATGATGCAGACTTTGTGACAAGACTCCAGGGGAAAATTAGGAGTGTTGTTGAGAAGGCAAAATCTAAGATGCCAATAGAGCGCATGGCAGATGTTGCATATGAGTTTGGAATAAAAGTTGATGAAGACTGTCCCGAGTGTCAGAAAGCCAAAAAAAATGCAGATGCTATTACATCTAAGATCCATGACACACTTGAGTACAAAGAAACCCAGCTTCCTTTGCAAGGTCAGATCTGGAAGGAATTGACCTCTCTGGAGAAAGAGGAGTGTAGACTTAGAGATGCTGGCTCTGAAAACACTGACAATTATAAAACCATGCTTCAGAATAAAAAATTTATACTAAGGAAAAAACAAAACTCTTATGATATGTCAATACCCATGTCATGCTTCATTAAAGCAATATCAAGCTCTGGAATTGAAAGGTGCTATTTTCTGAAATGGATGCGACTTAATCTTTATCGACAAAAGTTATCAGGCCTTCGAGAGAAGTACAAAGAGAAATCAAAAGAATCAAAGAACAAAGAGGTGACTCAAAATCTTGATCATCAACTTTCAGGCAGTTCTCTGGGGGTAGAGCATTTCTTTCGTGAAATGGGTCAGATATACGAAGCCTCAGTGTCTCTTCCTGAAGACCACCCTTCTCGTCTGCAGGTGCAGCACTTCCCCAGGCTCTGTGCAGAGCTGCTGCTGGAGGGACTCCCTCTGGAGCTGGTGGATGGAGATGCCTCCAACATCCCTCTCAGATGGGTGAGCGATGTTCTGTTTGATCTCCATCAGTTGGTGTCCTGCCAGAGTAAAATCTTAGTGATCACAGTTCTGGGAGTACAGAGCACAGGAAAGTCCACTCTCCTCAACACAATGTTTGGAGTGCAGTTTGCAGTGAGCAGTGGGCGCTGCACTAGAGGAGCCTTTATGCTCCTCATAAGAGTCAGTGAAGAAGTAAAAAATATCCTCAACTGTGACTTCTTAATGATCATTGACACTGAGGGTCTGAAGTCTCCAGAGCTCGCAAAACTGGACAATAGTTATGAACATGACAATGAGCTGGCAACCCTCGTTGTGGGGTTAAGTGACATCACTTTAATAAATATTGCAATGGAGAACTCCACTGAAATGAAGGACATCCTGCAGATAGTTGTTCATGCATTTCTCAGAATGAAAGAAGTTGGAAAAAGGCCCAAATGTCTGTTTGTTCACCAGAATGTGTCGGATATTTCAGCGCATGAGAAGAATTTTCAAGATAGGAAACTGCTTTTGGAGCAGTTAGATGAGATGACGCAGGCAGCAGCCAAAATGGAAAAGAAGGACAAGAACAAGTGTTTCACTGATGTGATGGAGTACAGCACAGAAACAGGAAACTGGTACATCCCAGGACTGTGGAATGGAACCCCTCCAATGGCTCCAGTCAATGCAGGTTACAGTGAAGCTGTGTATGAACTCAAGAAAAACATCATCCAAATTCTGAGCAAAAGTAAATCATCTGCCAAATAATGCCCTGGAGTTTCAAGAGTGGATAAAGAGTCTCTGGACCGCTGTGAAGTATGAAAACTTCATCTTCAGCTTTAGAAACAGCTTGGTGGCCGATGCATACATGAGACTATGCACAGAATACAATAAATGGGAATGGAACTTCAGAAAAGACATGTACACATGGGTCACAAATGCTCAAACAAGAATTTCAAATTATGGCAAAGTTGCTGTTGAAAATGATACAGGAGACATTGGAAAACTTCTAAGTGACTTGAAAACTGCTGCAAGCACAGAACTGTCCAAAGGAGAAACTAAACTCCTCGAGAATCTCACACAGTACTTCAAACAGACAGATGGCCACGTGAATCTGGTGGAAAGGTATAAAGAGGAGTTCATCACTGGTGCAAAAGTTACTCGGAGGGAGCTGGAAAAGTCAATAATAAATCAGCTTACTGCAACTGTTGAAATCCGACAAGGAATGAGGGAGTTGGAAAAAATCAAGGAGAACCATACACAAGAAATAGAAGAGAGGGTGCTTGAATTGATTCAGCATTGCCGCAATAACAAAGCCAACATGACTGATACAGAGTTAGACAGTGAATTTGACAACATGTGGGCTGTAAGTGTTGAGAAATTAGCACGTTTCCGTCCAGAAAACATTGACGTACAGTCCAAGGTTTTTCACCATCTGCGGACAAACGTTTCACCCAAAGGAAGTTATGCAAGTGAGCTTCTAAATCAAACTACTCTATCTGAATATGGAGAAAAAGCCTTTGTGTACAACCCTAAAGGATGGCTAAAACAACTAAAACACAAAAACAAAACAAAACTAAACAAAATTAATGATGATCATGTAAAAGCTGTGCAGAGGTTGGCTGACAGTATCATAGATGCTTGCCAACAATCAGTGAACACTCAAGTACAAAGAAAAACCAACTACCATGACACCTACATTGTAGAGATCCTACACATGATTGATGAGAAACTGCAACAGAATGAAGAGCTCAAATTGGATATACAGTTTGAAGTTTTACTGAAGATGCACATATGTGCCAGAGCAGCAAAAGACTTTGAAAAGATGCATGAAAACTTTCTACATGAAAATGATCCTTACAGGTGTTTACAGGAAAACAAGGAAAAATTCTGTGCTGATTTCAAAGATGTGTTCCACGAGCGAGACCAGTGCCAAAAGAAAGCAGAGGAGTTTACAGATCAGTTTTTGAGACCTGCAGTTGAAGACTTTGTCAATCGCTCCCTGGGTCATGACATTATTGGTGAAATGTTGACATGTCAACAGTTCAGCACCAGAATGTTTTTCCAGTATTCAATTCTACTGGATTTGATCTCAGTGAACCAGTTTGGACTCTTCCATTCTTACATTAAAGACTATGAGAATTATGTGAAAGAGTGGATATATAACCAAATAATCTCACACTTTTCATCCCAGGCTTCAGCGAGTGAGTTTGAGAACCTGCATCTCCAGGCATGTATCAACAGGATAAATGCTGCTGTCAAAAAGGCTAAAACTGAGAAGAAGAAGTCCTTGAAATGTTTTATTGGGAAAATCTGTGAGGAACTAAGTGACACATTAGTTATTTCCCAAGATGCACTTGGAACTTTTATGATTTTAAACACTGCAGACCAGGACCAGTTTGCCCATTACCTTTTAAACTGTGTAAAACAAATGGAAACAAAATGTCAACAGAAGTTCCAAGACACAGATATCTATTCCAAACTCAAGAAGTGTTCTGTTAATGTTCAGCAGGAGCTTTTTGTCAGAGTGATCGGATGTGGTAAACAGTGCCCATTTTGCAAAACTCCGTGTGAAGCAGGAGGAGCAGCCCACACAGAGCACTGGACATCACTTCATCAGTCACATGGTCTGGGAGGATGGAGATTTGAAAAGTCAAAAAAACTTGTTTCAGACATATGCACCTCCTGTGTAACCTCTGACAATAAATTCAAACAATATGATGACAATGGTCAGAAGTATTATCACCCATTCAAGAGATACCAAGAAATTTTTCCAGACTGGAAGATTCCTCCTGATGATAGTCTGGAAGCATCAGACTATTGGAAATATGTCATGGCAAATTTCAACAAAAACTTAGCAAAAGCATACCGTGCCAAACCTGCAGACATTCCTGAGGCATGGAAAAACATTTCTAAGGATCAGGCTGAAAAAAGCCTCCAACATGCATTCAATATGCACTGAGACAAATAATTTCTATTGAAAATCATTAAGTTTATCTCAGACTCTTAAGTGATGCTTTCAGCTTCTCACTTGATATGTTTATGTTGCATCTTATTGGTGCATATTTAGTAATGTAGTCTTTCAAATTGAACTACATCTTTTCTTATGTTAATGTTAATGTTTTAGTTACTTATTTGATGATAACATTTGCCTTGTTGTCATTAATGCAATGCTTGAAATCCAGTGAACAGATCTTAGAAAGATATTTTCTTATCAAAAATGTATATTCTTGTTAAACTCTTTCTCAGTCGGCCCAGCTGTTAAGTCTGTGTAATGGGCTGGTTGTCACTTGTATTTTTCTCACTAGACAGCAAAGACTTTTATTTACTGAACAGGAATATTTTTTGTATTGTCGGCAAAGTTGACATAAAGATATATTCATGTCAGAATTCAGACCGTTCTTTCCCTGATTTGGATAAAATGTAAGATCTGTGGCTTCAGAACATGATCTGGCTGATAGGCCTATTGTAAATTGTTGTTGTTTTTTCTCAGTTTAATTTAGTTTAGTTTAGTCTGGTTCATTCATTTTTTTTTTTTTTATTGTTTTGTGCTGGATTTTAAAATGTTATGGTTTCGATTTGTGTACTTTTGTTACCTCATACAATGCAATGACATGAAACTGGCCTTTAATCTTCTATGCACATGCAGGTTTAGAACTATATTCATACTTTCCAGTGACATCTCACTGGGGGTGTTCTATATGCATTTCTATAGATACATCAAGAATCTGTTGAGAAAATGTTTGTCTGGTTACAAGGTAAAATGTTATTGTTTCACTTAAAGGTGAACTATTTAACTTAAGAAAAAAATGGGTTATTTCTAAGTAATAAGTTGGTTTCTCCAGGTATTCAATATGTTTAGAAAAGGTAATTTTATACTACAAAAGTGATAATAATTAAATAATAGGTAAACATTGTATGCAAGGGACACTGTTTTTGGAATAAGAGTGGGAACAAAAAAATAAAAAATTAAACACTTCTTTTTTTTATTAAGCAGGGGAGGGTGTGACACCCTGGAGATATTCATTATAAAAAAAGCACCCTCAATAACACTTTTAATTTTGTAATGTTTTAAGTATATTTGGATTCATTTATGTGTGTGGCAATCACATTGAATTATTCAGACACAGCTGCAATACCAAATCCCTCCAGTAGGTGTCGGTAATGGCACAGTTAAACTCAGCTCTTCACCAGAAGCAGCGCAGTTAAACTGTTAACATAAGTCCCATGGATCTATTAAAATCACTTTTAAATTATTATTATTATTATTATTATTATTATTATTATTATTTATTATTATTATTATTATTATATAAAATTAAATAATCTATCTCATCAATCTAAATTATAATAATCGGGTAAATTCCGATTACTAAGAAGAGCTGAGTTTTTCTGTGTTTGCAGATGGGTACAAGGATATTTTATGTTTATGTAAGAATATGTTTCATTAAACCAAGTTTTATTTTGCAGTTAATCTGTTGTTATCAATGATCTGTTAACTGTTGCAGTGAGCACGTCCAGTGTATGACTCTGTAAGTGTCTATGAGACATGTCGTAGTAACTCGGTGTCGGCGGCCCCCCCCCCCCCTAGCGGCCACTGGTGCCCCACCCCCCAACAGGCCGTTATTATTACTATTTAAAAATGATTTTGATTGGCGCATTTCACTTCGGGCTGAGGGCACAAACTTTACGATATCACAGTCTGTGTGGAGTGTGATTGGACAACTGTCCTGTCACTCACCTCACGTCACGTCAATCTGCTGCGTCAACTCGTAGCTGCTTCACGATCCCAATGAGATGT
The DNA here is from genome assembly GCF_026225935.1 of Boleophthalmus pectinirostris. NCBI lineage: Eukaryota > Metazoa > Chordata > Actinopteri > Gobiiformes > Gobiidae > Boleophthalmus > Boleophthalmus pectinirostris. The sequence goes on along the minus strand of NW_026571353.1, from coordinate 30,792,688 downwards.
CTGGAAGACCTAATTTGTTTCTAAATAATATTGATTCTCAACCAATTCAACCTTCTGACCGTGATATTTGTGACTCCCCTGTTTCTGTTAATGAAATAATCACCTCAATAAGCAAATTGAAAAACAATAAATCGCCCGGCTCAGATGGATTAACAGGGGAGTTGTATAAAAAATTTTGTGACCAAATTGCTCCCTTTTTATCAAAAGTATTTTCAGAAAGTCTTGACCAGGGCACACTTCCTCCGACATTAAACCAAGGGGTAATCACCTTGATACCAAAACCTAAAAAAGACATTCTTAACATTGATAATTGGCGTCCTATTTGTCTACTGAATAATGATTACAAAATCTTTGCCTCAGTTTTTGCTCGACGATTAAAATCTGTATTGGACTCTATCATAGCAGAGACACAGTCTGGGTTCATGCAAAATAGACACATCTCAAATAATATTAGGCTTGTTCTTGATATCTTAGATTATTCTCATTTAATACCTGATGAAAGTTTTATCCTCTTCTTAGACTTCTACAAGGCCTTTGATTCTGTTAGTCATGATTTTATCTTCAGCTGCCTTCGTAAATTTGGTTTTGGACCCTTCTTCTGCAATACAATAAAATTATTATACAACAATGCCAACTGTTCAGTAAAATTAAAATGTGGTACTTCTCCTTGTTTCAGCATTAACAGAGGTATACGACAGGGCTGTCCTATGTCGCCATATCTGTTCCTGTTAGCTACCCAAACCCTCGCCGACTACATAAACTATGAACCAATTAAAAGGCATTTTTTCAGTTTTTGGCAAAGAAAATGTTGATAAGTCAGTTAGCCGATGATACCACTCTGTTTTTGAGAGACAGCAGCCAAATTTCTTGTGCTTTAAACCTATTACAAACTTTCTCTAATGTTTCAGGGCTTCATCTTAATATTAAGAAATGTGAGCTTCTCCCAGTAAAAAAATGCGCTTTAGGATCCATCTGTCAAATTCCAGTCAAAAACTGTGTAACATACTTAGGCATTATTATTTCTAAAAATGAAACAGAGAGAACTTTAATGAATTTCAATCCATTAATTGATAAGGCCAAAAAACGTTTTAATTTATGGCTCCAAAGAGACTTAAGTTTGAAAGGTAGAATATATATTATCTAAGGCAGAGGGGATTTCTCGACTCACTTATGCTGCACTATCCCTGTATGTGGGCAATCAGACACTCAAATCAATAGACCAAATTTTATATAATTTCATATGGAAAAATCGCATACATTATCTAAGAAAATCTGTTTTAATGAACTCCTATGAAAATGGAGGACTGATTTTTCTTGATTTTACAACTCTAAATAATACGTTTAAAATAAATTGGATTAAATCTTACCTAAAAAAATCCAACCTCCATTTGGAATATATTTCCTCACTACATCTTCTCAAATATGGGTGGTCTTAATTTTCTTCTCCTTTGTAATTATAATCCTGACAAAATTCCTGTAAAACTATCAGCATTCCACAGGCAGACTCTATTAGCATGGGCACTTATATACAAACATAACTTTTCTCCTCATAATTGTTTTATATGGAATAATAAGTACATACTATACAAAAACAAATCATTATTTTATCCTCACTGGTTTGACAAAAACATCCTTTTGGTGGGTCAGCTTTTTGACAGTAATGGACATTTACTGAGGTACAATGAATTCAATTTTAAATACAATCTTTCTGTAACTCCTCGGGAATATGCCATTGTCTTTGATGCGGTGACCAAAGAAATATGTGAACTATTTAAAAATGTTGTTTTTGATAAAAATGTGTGCTCACTCTCTGTATCTGACACCACCATAGGAAAAGTTAGTTTTAGGCATGTTCGTAGGAACAATCAGAAAATACGTGCTCTGTTCCAACAAGAGATTACCTCTGTGCCCTCTGCCAGATTTTACTGGAGAAATTTTGTCCCTGACTCTATATGGAAGAAAGGATGGACTGTTAATCAAAAATTTATGATAAATAATAAGATGAGGGATGTCTCCTTTAAACTTATGCACAAAATTTACCCTACAAACCAATTTATGTTAAAATATATTAAAACAATTAATCCTAACTGCACATTTTGTAGAGAATATCCCGAAACAATCAGTCATCTTTTTTTGGAAAATGCACTATTACTAAAACATTTTGGAAAGACTGCTTAAAATTTATTAAAGATCATATAGACCCTAATTTTTCATTAAAATTTGAACATATTATTTTTGGTGTACATGAAAAGAATTTAGACTCAAATAAAAGAATGGTAATTAATTTAATTGTTATATTTGGCAAATTTTATATTCACAAATGTAAATTCTCACACACTTCTTTAATTTTTCCTGTTTTAATTAAGCAATTAGAATTATACTTATCCTCTGTCTCTAAAAGTGTAAACAAAAAAGCTGTATTGATTTATGAGAGTTGTAGGTCTATGAATATTTTTTTACAATGTAACAGTGGCGATTAAGGTTTTCTTACATGTATGCCTCCCCCTGGCATTCTAATTGTTATCATATGTGTATATTGTTATGTTATTTTCTGTATTGCGATTTGTCATTTAATAAATACATTTTTTGGAAAAAAAAAAAAAAAAAGTAGCTGCTTCACGATTAGCGGCAGCTGCTACTTTAGCCTAAAGATCCACACAGGAAATGGCGACAACAGAGTCAAAGACCCGACCTGACAGACCCGCCGCCGGGACCCGGGACTGTCGCTACCGCTGCTGGGGCCGGGACATTCTTTGCCGGGAAAGTTTGACCTGAGCGTAGCGCGCAGAGGCATAATTCTACCTGGTGTCCTGGTGCTGATATGGACTGACCGTAACTTTCAGATTTAAGTGGGAAGTGGGATTAAGACTAATTTTACAACCATCTTGTGCTCTCGGCTCCCGGACCTTGTGTCACGGACCAGTTTCATCTTTTAATATTGGACAATAGACTTTTGGAAACAGAACCAGTGGGACAGTGGATAGAGGAAACACTCTGCTTCAGTCTCTGGAGAAGGTAAGAGGCTTGTTTTTATTAGTTTGCGCAAATCTGAACATGAAGCCTCACAGGTAAAGAGTGTTATAGTGTTAATAGTTAAATAGTATTATAGTGTTAATATAGAGTGACCATATTTCCGTTTGTGAAAACCAGGACTACTCTTGGATTTAAGAGAGAAAACGCCGAGCAGTTTGTCTGCCGCGTTTAACTCCGTGAGGTGCGGAGCTGAGCTGGTCCTTTCTCCTGTGGTCACCTCCGAAGCCCGTCCTGGTGGTGAGTCCTGTGTCAGTTCTGGTTTAGTCCTAGTTCAGTCGTGGATTAGTCCTCCTCTTCAGTCCTGGGTTGGTCCTGTGTTAGTCCTGGTTTAGTCTTGGTTCAGTCCGTGTCGTAGGCAGCGCAAAAGTTTGATATAATCTCGGGTTAACGGGCAGGTGCGGTCCTGTACTTCGCGGGTGCGTTGTTGTACTGGGGGTCTCCAAAAATGGAGCCGTGCGGGACTCTGCGCTGTTGGGCTCCATTATGGAATAAATTAATCTTCAGTTTGTTACATAAAGAAGGAGGAAAATAACACAAGGACGACAGCAGCAATAAGTTTTAAGAAGGAAGTAAAAAGGGTTGCGCCTGTCCTGTCTGAGAAAAGTGTATAAAGTTTGTGCTGAGGGGTTTTACAGCCATAACACAGACAGAATAATTGTAAAATATAAAGTTGACTACTTCGCGGATTTCACCTATCGCGGGTTATTTTTAGAACGTAACCCCCACGATAAACGAGGGACCACTGTACTCTCACCTGGCAACCTGTGCGCATGACCTCCCACTTGTCCCGACCGGGACGGAAAACGGAGAATTTCTTGTACAAATCACATTGTTAAATGGGCATTTGTGCTTCGGTATGTTGCAGACTGACCGACTGTTTGTGTTTGCTCGCTCCTTCTGAGTCACAGACGCTACGAGAGACGCTCAGTTTAATGAGCGGTAATGAAAACCCGGACATTTGCATCACTTTATAAAAAAAAAAAACCCGGACGCCCCGGACATGACGCAAAATACGGACATGTCCGGGGAAAAACGGACGTTTGGTCACCCTAGTTAACAGTTAACTAGTGCGTAAATGAGCTCGCGGGTGCGATGGCGCTGCTCTGGTTGTTCTGTCGTGTGCTGTAGGAGCGGCATCTGTGTTCATGTCTCTTATTGTAGTTTTGTTGACGTTGTTGGGTCTGGGTGGGTGTTAGGTTTATCTAAACATTGTAAACAAGAAGAAAGACAAGAGATTAATTCAGTTTTACTCGCGAGGAGAACGGGCAGAGAGTGGGCATCAAAACCAACAGTCTCCACACGTTCTGATGACTCAAGGCCGCTCTCCTCTTTTTATTTCATTAGGAGGCCCTAGTTACAGAATGATAATTCTCAAGGGGAAGGGGAAACAGCCAAGACATAATATGAAACTGGTGCAGCTATGCATAGTCCAAACACATAAAACATGATTAAGGAGGTGCCTTAGGTATGGTCAGACACCATCATAACTCTTGCATGTGTGACAGTGGAAGTTGGCTTCATGTGAGGAATCATCTCGAGGTTCACAAGAGCGATAGGACACTGCACACAGTTGTCAAACACAAAGAGGTTATTTATTTTTATACAAGTGATTGGTACATTATAAATCAAAGAATTGTAGTTACATAAATGGTTAACTCATAGGCATAGAATATCACACAAGTATTTAGCAAACATGGGATAATAAAATTATTCTGACAGTGGGAGCCGCATGTTACGTTGTGTTGTTGCGTAAAGTTTGCGCTTGGCTGTTCATTGTGCTCTGATCGATATTGTTCAGCCAATAGTAACCAAAATGTCTGTTTCTGGTATTTGTTATAATACTATAGACTAGATATGTAATACATATATTATTCATAATATATATTTATAATTTTGGCATTGGTGCCCATCCCAAAAATTATACCACCAGCTGCCACTGGTCCTGTTTTAGTCCTGGTTTAGTCCCGGTCCCTCAAGTCTCAGGTCTCTATAAGACAATACTGGACGGCGTACCCTCTGGTACCACGCCCACTACAGCCCTGGTGCTGCCCGATGCGTGGCTATTTCTTGCCCGATTGCTTCTTTCAGCGATGTTGTTTAGGGGTGTTTTTGACGAGAGGCTGTTGTTTAATGTTTACAACCAGTGTCAGGCCTTATTGTTCTTTAATAAACCTCAACCTTACAGCCTCAACAACTATTGCAGCTAATAATAATAATTTTATTAAAATAAAATAATGATAAAAATAACAACAACACATAATTAGCCAAATACTGTTAAAGAAAAACGTGTTTGATAGCATTTCTGCTTTGTATGACTCCACCGCGTTAAAATATTTCTCAAATGGCAGTGCCCCCCCTGCTGGTGACCCACGCCCCTCCAGTAGATGTGCTCTGACGCCGACTCTGCTGCCAATATAGTCAGATTTAGTTAAGAGGATGCAGGAGCTCTACACTCCATACAGATTACAATACCACAATGCAAAAGATAAAAAAAATGCCCTTTTTAGTAATAAAATGTGATTTTTATATACAAAAAAATAGTACTGTCTTTACCTTAGCACGTTACTTGCTCAAATTATTATTAGAAATTAGTTTTAGAATCAATTAGTATTTCATTTTCCGTAATATGACAATCTAATACTTTTCTGTATAAATAGTTGTTTTTGCATGAACTCACATGTAGTTGTAGTATTTTGAATGCAATTACATGGACAGGTCATGGAGATAATGAATTGTTTGAGAGCTTTTGCCACGCCCCCTTTCAATCGACTACTCAATCAACAGGGCACGTTTCTAGTTGACCAAGAATTTCAGTCCTACAATGCTGAATGACATAATGAGAAAACATATTGAATTCAATGTTTAATTCAAAGATTCACACATGTCTGGGTTGCTGTTAGCTGTCATATTCTGAGGACTCATCTCACTCAAAGTAAGCGTATTTGGGTTTATTTCCAACTGGATTTTATTCAAAAGGACCTGGCAGCGCAGAGTGAGAAGAAGCTGAGACAATTAGCTATCTGATTTGCAAAAACATATTTTTTGTAATTCATGTAATACATCAGAATACATTTTTACCAATAAAATGTAATGAATATTTGATTTCAACACTTTTACTTCAGGAAAATTGCAACTGTTTATTTGAGCTATGAATTGAAATCTAATCAATTTAAGGTCACCATTTGAATTATATAAAAAAATAATAAATAAATTAATATAAATAAATATAATATATATATATATATATAGAGAGAGAGAGAGAATTTAAAAATAAACAAACCTAAAATCACTCACAATTTGCATATTGACGCTCATTTGCATATAGAATCTGTCACTAGGCAACTTTATGATGTAATTGGCGTCGGAGTTCTGGAGTTCTGATCCATAAGTCACTTTGTCCTGTAAGTGATAGCAGCACATTACATTTGTCCTGACCATTTCAGACAGTGTCACGCTCTTTTGAGGAAAAACTTTAACCAAATCTTTATCTACACAAGATATGATCATGTGGCAACAAATACTGCCCCCACTGAGGGAGTACAAGGTAAGACCAGCCCACTGTGCACTATCAACTCTCACTTTGTATCTGTACTACACCTGGGCCGAGTGTCCAAAGTTGTACATATCTTTTCAGTGTGTTGTTAATACATAAATATTGCATCAATGAGAATATGAACATCATGTTTATTCATCTATCATTGGCATCTATTTTCTTCCAACAGCCAGTGCGTCTGATCAGGTCTGGACCCTTCACTGTGACCACCCAGCTCCAACTGAAAGAGTACAAGGTAAGACCAGCCCACAGTACAGTCAACTCTCATTTTATATATGTAGTAGTATAGGGCCTAGTTGTAATATGTGTGTATTTTCTCACTAATACAACACTGACATCTACTCTCTTCCAACAGCCAGTGTATCTGGTCCGCTCTGGGCCTTTCACTGAGGCCTTCAGGACAACTGTCCCCAACTGTGGCTCTCCATCCACAAATCAGGGTCAAAGAAGAGGCACCAAACGTGAGAGTGAGCGGGATGAGAAAAGAAACAGACCCTCTGCTCTGGACAGAGTCCTTCCGGAGACCAAGAGGAGGAGAGGTCATGTCCAGGAAGTACTGGACACAAACACAACAGTAGAAGCACAGCTCCTGAACAGTCAGACAAAAAAGCAAGTTCTGAAAAGAGTCAAAGTAATCGAGACACTGGTCACAAGAAGAGCAGCAGCAACTCACAACTCACTGCTCAGGTATGTTCTGCTGAAACAACTAAAGCAGAAAGTCCAAGACCAGAACCGGAACCATGTCCAGGAGCTGTTCATGGAAATTCTCCAGGACCAGACCCAGGAGAAAGTCCACCCCTTCAGTCCCTAATAAATAGTCACGCTATTCAAGTCTAATTCATTACAGTTACACTAAACATCACTACACCTCCTGATTCACTCCCCCACCACATTCAATCATTGTCTGCACTTTGTCACTTATCTTCATCTTGGGCAAGCTCAGTATCATTTCCACTCCTACTCCACTAATCCTTTTTATCACTTTCACCAATCCTCTCAAACTAACAGCTTTAAAACTTAAGTTCAAACAATATGGCTGCTTACGAGGAAAAGAAAGGGAAAAATATCACAAGGGAGTGAAAGATTTTGGAAATCTTTGTTTAATTCTGTGTTTAATTCAGTGGTTTAGCTGAAACGTAGTTACAGCATCTGCACATTAGTCACATTAGAGCACATTGTATGTTTGCCATTTTATCAGTTTCACATCATTTATCAGTTTCACATCATTTATTTGTCAGTGTCAGTAACTGTTATACTTATATACTATATTAAAGCCCGGTACATATCTTTTTCACAAACACCTCCAGGAACCCTTTTTGATAAGGAGGTGAATAGTAAACCAACCAGCTATTTCAGAGTTAAGACAAAATCTACCTGACTTACAGTATATATACACTACACCTGTGCCAGGTTGGGGGTCACTCATGTTTCATCTGATTAGTTTTCAAATAAATCACTGTCCACAATTTCATTTCACAACAAAAAAAACTCCAAATGTAGACTGTGCCATTCATTTCCACTAATTCACCACTGCCAACATAGTCAGATTTAGTTGAGGATGCAGGAGCTCTACACTCCATACAGATTACGATACCACAATGCAAAAGATAAAAAAATGCCCTTTTTAGTAATAGAATGTAGAGCCCGACCGATGTATCGGCTGGCCGATATTATCGGCCAATATGGGCACCTGGAGACATATCGGCTATCGGCCGATATGCTTGCTGATATGGGCCGATATTTCATGTGGGCATGTTATACCTCGTTATAAAGCTTAGACTCTCTACATTATGTTCATTTAATCCAATTTATAGACAGATAAATGTCCTAATATGTGGCTCCACATCAGTATTTATCTATGGTGTAATTTTTCTGTGTCCGTACTGTCCCTGAACACACCCCCAGAGTGACGTCACTTCACTCACACGCTATTGTTTACACCCGCAGCCGTGCAACACTGAGATTATTTTCTTTTTATGGACAATCGGTTTGAGTCTGGATTAAAAGGACATTTATTAGTGCAGACTTGTGATGTGAGGAGGAGCCTGTATGAGCGGTGAGTGTTTCAAATACATCGACTTTGAAGCTAGTTTAGGTTATCTGTTAGCGATTAGCTGCTGTAGCTCCCGCACATAAACAGGCTGTTTCCTATTGGATCAGAAGTGATTTGATGAAGCTGACCAGAAGAACCGTGTTTCCAGAAGATGAAGAACAGGAGCTGATCAGAAGTGATAATGATGAAGTTGACGAATAGAACCATGACTCCAGAAGATGAAGAACAAGATGGAGCTGATCAGAAAGCATCCTCAAGGAGCGTCCGGAAATCTGTCAATAAATGGAAGGATGATTTGGAATTCTTTTTTTTTTTTTTTTCAAAATTATACAAAGTAAATACTTAGTGCAGTTAGTGCATTATATAACTTTTTGGGTACACTTATTAACATTTAACTACCTACTAATTAGCATAGTTGTAGATGGTTAATTTGCCATTATTAGTATTTATTCAGCCCTTATTAATGTCTAATTCCCCATAAGCTTATTCTGCTATTAGAGAGACATTTACAAACACTTTCCTATTAATACATTCCTTATTACTGCTTAGTAGTATATTACTAAGCCATTTTTGTCCATGAATAATGATTCTAATAATCTTTTGGTAATAACCATGTTGTTAAGGACTAGTAGCACAAGAAATGTAGTTTTTACTTATTTGCACCTAATAAATTCAGCTTACTCATATGTAATAAAACACTCTTCATTAGGTGTTACTAGAGTCCAACTAACCATGAATTAAGTCATTAATCTCTGAATATCTTCCCCATTCTAAAGTGATGTTTTTATTGTAGATAATAAATTATTAGTTTGATACAAGTTGAAATGATTATAGTCCCTTTTCTCAAGTGGTCTCTTCCCACTGAATTCATGTATTGTGACATGCATATTAATAGTTCATACATGAATAGGTAGTTATAAATAAAATAAATAAGAACAATTACATTGTTGTCAAGTATATTCTTGTCTAGGTCACCTTTACCTGTATCAAATATATTATAATATGCTTATTTGAATATATTTATTTGCTGTGAATAAAATAAATGCTTTAACTAAAATTAATTATACTTTAATAAAAGCATAAACATGCAATGTAGCACTCAGTGTATCTGAACAGTTTTAAACATTGTACACTTTGCAGTACAATCAAACTTACATAACTGCTTTAACGAGCTTCAATATTCTGATTCTCTTTAATCAGTATGTTTAAGGCATATTGTCAAATGACATTCTTTACAAAAAAAACAGAACAAAAAACTTTTGTACAGAAACTCACCTATTCTGTTAACAGGCACTTATAATGAGCTTAAAATTTAATCAGCAAAGGAAGTAGCTTTCCTTTTGACTTAAAGTCTTCAGTCTTGGCTTTTTCTTCTTGTGTCATATTGGACGCACACCTTTTGGCCAATGAGAACAAGGTCTCATTTGCATTGTCAAATTTAAGGCTATTAAAAGTCTCTGGGTTGCCAATGCTAAGTTCTGCGATAGGCGCAGTCATTTTGATGGTGCCCCAATCAACTTGGCTCAGTCGGAAAGCCTCTGTCATCGTGTGGACCCTTTTGAAGATCTTCAGGACCCTCTGATAGCTTTTTGTTGCCTCATCTGGCCCCTTCATTGGGAAGAAACAAAACACAGATGTTAAAATACTGAAGACACTTTGATTGCTGACTTAATTCAACTAAAATTATATACACAGTGGCTTCTAGAGCCCGACCGATATATCGGCCAATATGGGCACCTGGAGACATATCGGCTATCGGCCGATATGCTTGCTGATATGGGCTGATATTTCACGTGGGCATGTTATACCTCGTTATAAAGCTTAGACTCTCTACATTATGTTCATTTAATCCAATTTATAGACAGATAAATGTCCTAATATGTGGCTCCACATCAGTATTTATCTATGGTGTAATTCGTCTGTGTCCGTACTGTCCCTGAACACACCCCCAGAGTGACGTCACTTCACTCACACGCTATTGTTTACACCCGCAGCCGTGCAACACTGAGATTATTTTCTTTTTATGGACAATCGGTTTGAGTCTGGATTAAAAGGACATTTATTAGTGCAGACTTGTGATGTGAGGAGGAGCCTGTATGAGCGGTGAGTGTTTCAAATACATCGACTTTGAAGCTAGTTTAGGTTATTTGTTAGCGATTAGCTGCTGTAGCTCCCGCACATAAACAGGCTGTTTCCTATTGGCCTATTGTAAAGTGACTATATTTGTCCGTACATTTGTTACTGGACCAGCATTGATATGTAAATGAGCTGTGAATAGACGTGTGAATGATCCACATTTATGCATATAATTAATACCGCGGTGCGCACGTTTTTACGGCTAAAGGCTAATAGCGGTAGTTTATTTACTAGCTAGGAGTTATGGGTCGGTCGCGATCGAAGCGGCTCTTAGAGTGAACAACGGGAGCATGCTTCTTATTGGGAGCTGTGTTTTCTCTTTTTCTCTTCAAGCTGCATGTAGACCCGTAGTTTGACAGCAGCAGCGGCTGAAAACGAAACTTTCAGAAATATGCGTGTGCATAGGATAAAAAAAAAAAGGGCATATTTGGCTGCAGTTCAGCATAAAATGAATAAAGCAGGACTAATCTTGGGCTTGAGAGAGAGATAGAGACCGAGTCCCGACACTCAGTCCTGGTTCAGTTCTGGTTTAGTCCTGTTTTACACATGGTTTAAATCTGTTTTAGTCCTGGTTTAGTCCTTTTTCAGTCCTGGTTCAGTTCTGGTTTAGTCCTGCTTGCAACAAAACAATCTCAAGAGTCGCTTGGGAGCCGAAAGAGCCAGCTGCTTTAGTGAGCCGAGCCAAAAGAGCCGGTTCTCCAAAAAAAAAAAAAAAAACTGGAATACCCATCACTAATAGCTAGAAAAAGATGCAAAAAATGCCATTAGGCCAATCTACTGTATGTAAATATGATGTAAAGAGTCAGAATAACAATAAATGTTGCCTAAATAAACCCAATTTAGAATCCACTAGAGCCAAACCTAAGTTTTTTAAACAATTCAAGATTTACAGTGAATTTTTACATCACTAAATATATCGGCGATTATATCGGCTATCGGCAGCTCCAACTCCCATTATATCAGTTTCATATCGGCCACAACAAAATCCATATCGGTCGGGCTCTAATAGAATGTGATTTTTATATACAAAAAAAATAGTACTGTCTTTACCGTAGCACGTTAGTTGCTCAAATTATTATTAGAAATTAGTTTTAGAATCAATTAGTATCTCATTTTCCGTAATATGACAATCTAATACTTTTCTGTATAAATAGTTGTTTTTGCATGAACTCACATGTAGTTGTAGTATTTTGAATGCAATTACATGGACAGGTCATGGAGATAATGAATTGTTTGAGAGCTTTTGCCACGCCCCCTTTCAATCGACTACTCAATCAACAGGGCACGTTTCTAGTTGACCAAGAATTTCAGTCCTACAATGCTGAATGACATAATGAGAAAACATATTGAATTCAATGTTTAATTCAAAGATTCACACATGTCTGGGTTGCTGTTAGCTGTCATATTCTGAGGACTCATCTCACTCAAAGTAAACGTATTTGGGTTTATTTCCAACTGTTTTTATTCAAAAGGACCTGGCAGCGCAGAGTGAGAAGAAGCTGAGACAATTAGCTATCTGATTTGCAAAAACATATTTTTTGTAATTCATGTAATACATCAGAATACATTTTTACCAATAAAATGTAATGAATATTTGATTTCAACACTTTTACTTCAGGAAAATTGCAACTGTTTAATAGTAATAAATAGTCACGCTATTCAAGTCTAATTCATTACAGTTACACTAAACATCACTACACCTCCTGATTCACTCCCACACCACATTCAGTCATTGTCTGCACTTTGTCACTTATCTTCATCTTGGGCAAGCTCAGTATCATTTCCACTCCTACCCCACTAAACCTTTTTATCACTTTCACCATTCCTCTCAAACTAAGCTTTAAAACTTAAGTTCAAACAATATGGCTCTTTATGTTGTACCCGTGTTGTAGGGGTATGTTGCGTTGTGCTGAAAAGAAAAGAACCACTTGAGTGATTTCGCACTTCTTCCTTCATGCACAAGTTTAATGCAATCCAAATATAATAATCATTAAGAACTTTTTACATGTGGCTCATAATGCCTGTGTTTACACAAGATGGCGGACATTAGCTCACAATGTAAAAAAAACGTTTGGTCTTATTAATATAAAAACACAAAAATCAAACCCTTAGCTAGTAAAACATGTCAACAATCGCTTGAACAATATACAGCAAACACAAAACATTTGATAACTCTCACCTGAAAAGAAAAGAACCACTTGAGTGATTTCGCACTGCTTCCTTCATGCACAAGTTTAATGCAATGAATAGAACAGGGGTGGGCAAACTACGGCCCGGGGGCCGTATGCGGCCCTTTAAACCTTTTAATCCGGCCCGCCGAACTGGAATAAATTACAATAATAAACCTTGTTGATGTTTTATTTGTCATGCATTTCCAGCGTTTCCCAGTAGATGGCGCACTATATATACATTGAGTTGCGGCGTATTATGTTGGCCGCAATGCTTTATGGGAAAGTGTTCTTACAGGAGTTATTCAGACCATGAGTGAAGAAGTTGGTGCTTAAGATATAAGACTGCACTGCTTCCAGTTTGAGTTGGTAAAAATCAATCAATGAAAACCTGTGGTCTGTGAGTTGTATTTGTTAATGTGTATAACATTTTTGAATTGGGTTTTTACTGCACTCACAGGTGTGTATTAGTGGTTGAATGGCGTAAGCTTTCTTATTAAGCTGTTACCAGTCACATTTGAAAACAGTGAAGTCATGATATACATTCACTCGTGGTGTGCAGTGGAACAGGTCTCAACAGTTTTATGTGTTCTGAATCTTTCACAGCAGAGATGAAACGTGTAGCGCGTCTGAAGTCCTAGGTAAATGTGAATAAGAAAGTAATGAATCTGAGCTCTTTACACGTTATGTCCTGTCTTCTGTCCGGCCCTTCAGTCAAACTTTAGGACCCTATGTGGCCCGCGAGCCAGAAAGTTTGCCCACCCCTGGAATAGAAGGAGCGCGAAATCCCCCAAGTGGCGCGCGAAGGCATTACCAATCACCCGATCATTGAATCCCAGGCTAAGCAGTCGATAACAGATGTGATGGATGGTACTGAAAAATAAACGGTAACACTTTATAATAACTACAGCTTATTTAGCCTTAATAAAGCATGAACAAAGACTGAATTCATAATGAACTAAGACTTAATTAATCATGAGTCACACTTAGTAACTACTTAATTACTACCTTAATTAGCACTTAATTCCTTAATTTGCCTGTGCTCTAAATAGTTACTCATAATTATTTCACACTTAATTACTCATGAACTCAGCATTTGTGTGTGCATTTGTAAATGTATACTTAAGTACAAAATTGAGCATTTTATTGATGATTAGTAAGCTATGAGACAATGATTTACTAATACTTGCAATGCAATGATAATTCAGGCAGCTATTATCTGTTAGTTAAGTCTTTTGAGAGCTTTTCTAAAGTGAAGACTAATTATGCTTTATTAAGCATTTGTTAAGGTTGGTCAAATTCCAGAGAAACAATAATCACATTTTCAGATTATTTAGGAATGTGATAATGATTAACAAATGTCTAAGTAACACCATTGATTGATGATTTAGTTCAACCAGTAGTTAATACTTTTGTAAACATTTCTAAAGTGAAGACTGTTTGGACTTAATTAAGGATTGTTAAGGTACTATACGGCCATTATCTAAGCCTGTGTCTTGACTCATTTCCCCCTGAATTTAACTTCAGCAGCGGTGAGAATCAACACGACATAAAAAATAAGCCAACAAACATGGATACAAAAATGTGTATTCAAATAATTTTCAGAACATTTACAACACAGTGTCAGTATTCTGGTTGTGAACTCTTTTTCTTTTAAAGGTTTCAAATAACTTAGTGAGTAAAAAAAACAAATCTAGCCATCAACTAATTAAAAATAAAACAAAAAACTATAACATAACAATAAAGTTTTTAACGTCACATTTAAAAAGGTAAATGAAATGAAATGAATACATTAAAACTGTTAAACACCTATCAAATAGGGTTTTTATTGTTTTTTTGGAACCTTTTTAAATTGGACCCTAAAAAGCATTAAAGGCACATTTATAGTCATTACCGTACATCCCCAGCCTGATGGGAGGGTAAGCCCTTCTTTCGGTACCAGTGGTTGCCCCTTAGGCCAGTACAGTTATTTCAATGTCCTGTATTTTTGTACAGGCTTGTAGTGGAACCATTGGTACTGAAAGAAGGGTTATTCTGCATCAGACGATTCTGGGCCATGTATGGGCAAGAGAAATGTTACAGATTTTAATCCCAAAGTTTCAAATATTAATTTGAAAAAAAAAAAAAAAGATAAATAAACATCAAGAAACCACAATGATAACCACAAGGTTCTACAGATCATTGAATTGTTTCACTATATCATAGATCAACCTTCCTAATGGCCCATCAACATGTTTTCTGGCCAGCCATTCCATCCTCAATTACAGCATGTGCTCAGATAACAATTATCTTTCTATCCCCCTCAGCTCCAGACTGCTCTTTGTAAGAGCGCCATGCCCTCTCAATATGTTGCGTATGGGCACCTGTGTTTGGAGCTACCCAACTCCTGCTGTGGTTAACTGTGTAATGGTGGTATCCCAACTGAGGCAAAATCCGATATGCTCGCCATTCGTCACTGATAACAGACGAGCCTACTCTCACATGCGAGCATGATGGGGACTAAATGCTTCCTTGATCTGCGTTCTACAAGCCGTAGAACTGGCTTCCTTTCACCATTATTTTGCACACCCAACATTCCAAATACCCATCTCTTCTCTTTCCATCCACCGGCCATTCTGCCCTTTCCCGTCTGCAACAAAAACAAATATTTAAAAGGATTATATTAGATTGTTAGATTACATGAATCATTGTCTTAAGCTTACCTTTCGTTTGTGTCGAAAATAGCTTCATCTATTGCTACAAATTCTCTTCTTCCTCCAATCATCTGGCCAGTTTGTCTCCTCAGCTTTGCATTGCTGTCCACACACATCTCTTATTTTTTTGGCCATTCTTGTAATGTTGCTGAACTGGCAGGCACTGAGTCATCCATCATGTCTATTTGTCTTAGCCTAATCCTTGACAAAATCTAAAAATACATACAAAAATATTGAAATTAACAAGCACATATTTGGCTATTTGACTTGACTTGAACCATGTATAAGTTTATTTTGGCTGATTCGTGCAGTTTGTGTATACTTTAAAATTTTCCAGTTTCGAGTTGAATGAACATAACACCTACACCTGTCCCTGTCCACCTGTGCTTGTACCGTTCTTAAAAAAAATAAAATAAAAAAAGTCTAGCTTTGGACCATAGGCTGAAAGCCAGTGGAGCCTATGTTTAGTATGCAAATATTTTTTTGTAGAATTTGTTAAATAAACATAAAACACATGTATCACATCCAAACTATTGTTTAATAAAAATGCAATTAAGTGTTTCATTTGAATTACAGAGTTCCTAATAAAACTTATAACTATGAATTTTTATCACAAATTAATTTGTCACGATTTCTAACGATATCTGTAAATATAAATGCAATGTTTAAATTATTTGTTTGTTTTCATGGAAATTTGCTAAATGTACCACCAATGTAAATAATTAATTCTTACATTTTATAATTGTAAACAACATTCGATTATTAATTGAAAAGGGTTAATAACAGAAACAGGTCCAGGGAAAACATTAGACCTATGTAATCAGATAATTTTAGCAAATTATATCTCCTTTTTGCCTCCAGTTTTAGATCAATATTACATTATACAATAATGAAATTTTAAAATATGTGTCTATTAATTAAGATCAACATAGCCTTATATTATTGTTTGCTGTCATCAAGTTTACCAACCTGAAATGAAATGCATTCCACTTCCTCAGTGATAATTTGACCTTGAAATAGATTTGTGTCTGATGGATAGCTGCTTTGGTCTCCCCCAATGCATGCTGCATGTGACATATCCTATTAAGAAAGAACAAATATTAGAAACATGATAAATAAAATGGTTGTACACCAACTTTTTTGGCCAGTAAGCCAGCATTAAAAAATGTATTTGTGCCTTCCCGTGCGCCCTCGTAGCCAATTAGCTTGCTCTGTTGCCTACAGACTGAACTTTTTAAATCAATTTAAAGGATTTTTAACTAACGAAACAGACTTTTATGTATCTTGGCATTCTGACATAATTAAACTTTAAATTGCCCAATTAAATATGTAATATATTTCATTATAATATAGACTAATTTCCAGAGCATCAATGTGTGGGTTTTTTCGGAAGGTTCAATGCGTGTCCTAAAAGAAGCACAGGAGATGGAGAATCCGAGAGAACAGGCCACTTATTTCAGCATTTCCATTGAGAGAGATTCAAGTTGATTACAAGTACAACTGCCACCCCGAACGACGTCTCTGACCAACTCAAAATCAGGGTAGCTTTATACTACATCTTGACAAAACATTAACTTGTTGATTTACATATACAGCAAGAAAATGAACAATACTGCTGACCAGTAAACCTTATCATGGGTGGGAACATGCACGGGGTCCACATATGTCAGTTTTTCTGTTCGTGGCACTCAAGTCCAGAAAACATGTTCTTTATGGCACTCAAAGTACAGAAAAAACATGTTATATAGACCTATAGATAGTCATACGTGTTTTCCACCCTGTTGTCATTCCAAAGTCCATAATATTGGGTGAATTAGCATGACCAACACATAATATTTCCCACAATGTTGATCCAAAGTTTCGCTCTTGGGTTACTTACTCTCCTCTCAGGCGATGCCACACTGTCAAGAAACTAGGTGCGAGGAGGATTAAACCATTAAAACAATAAAAGTTACTAAATTACAGGCATAGCGATCCCCAGTGTTGGATTTTGCTTTCAGTGTCATATTCCGATGGCAGCTTCTGCATTTCATCTTACTTTTCAAAAGTTTTTTCCTTTGGACCACTGGATGAGTTTTAATGTCCTTCTTTTAGTCATCTCAAAAGAAAAAATCTCTTAAGCAGGTGAATCGGCCCATTGTTGGATATACGGTATGAGAAAAATTGATTCCAGTCTGATTCCTGATTCGAACCCACTTGATGGCGCGTACGCAGTTGCGCATCGTAACGGGGAATTCCCGCTCATTTTCCTCTTCTCTGACTCTAGTGTGACTCTATTCGTCTCAAATTAATTCAATAAAATTTTGTATTTAATTTTAGAGTTTTACCTTAATATAGGTAACATTAAGGTGCTATACGTAAGAATATTTAGATTTTTATTTTTTTAAGTGTGATTTTATAATGGAAAGAAACATTAGTGTTGATGACGTCATCAGCGCAGACCCGCTCCCTTCACTTTCGGGCTAGCTCAGTTGATAGCGCCTGTTCAACGCATGGGTCTAACGCAGAGTCCAACTTTCTGCTATACGTGTATGGTTAAACGTGAAAGAAATGGCTTGTTGCAAACGAAGGCTTAGAAGCACAACACTTAAAAAGAGATGGAGATCCAGGAAAAATGACGCTTCCAGCGGTAAGTGTTTATAGTTTCTTATGAACAGGTCAAAGTTAGCATACTTTTTCAGCTGTTAGATTCGAAAAAAAAAATATATATATATATTTTTTTTTTCATTATTTGTCTCAAAGCCAAAATGAAAATGTCATTAGCGGGCCACCAGCTGGTCGCAGGACTGCCCAGTCCAACTAGGTCCAAATCCGAACTGTGTTTTCGCAGAAACGGTTAGTCCAGGCGGTGACCGGAGTGGGGTGGTGGCCGAGATANAGTTAGGAGGAATTGCACATCAAAAATATTATCAAGCAGTTATATTAATATCTTTATCTAGTACTGTATACAATTCCAGCAGTTATTTCATATAATTAAAGTGTGATGACTTCAGGTTCCCAAAATCCTCACAATAAAAAAAAAAAAAAAAAAAATCTGGATTTCTTTAATTCACTTTTGACCCACTTTTTAAAACTCTCTCTCTGATTCATAATTGATTTTCTTTATTCGTTCGCAGCCAGTTATGTCCAAGCAGGAAAATGCGTACTTTAGTGGATTGGGGGACTCAGCTAAAGACTTCCAGATCTTCTCTCATCACCCCCTCTTCAGCCACGAGCCCGTCCTGGGATCACGTCTAGTCCAACTCTACGACCAGTATCTCAACAGGAAACACAATAACCTCACTGGGCACCTCATTGAGAAGGTACACAGCAGGAAAAACACTGTTAAGTAACCATTCATTTTCATATTGTTAATGCTTCATGGTTTTGTGATTTGGTCATTGTAGTTGAAAGGGTTAAGATCTGCACTACAAAATATGGTCGAGATTCACGGAGGGGAAAATTTGACTGAGGCTGGGCAGAAGAGGATCTCAGAGTACAACGTGGAGATCAAGTAAGTATAGCCAAGTGTTTATTCAAATTCTTTAGGTGCATTACTGACACCTACTGGAGTCATTTCGTATTGCAGCTGTATCTGAATAATTCAAGACACACATAAATTAATCAAAATATAGTCAAAATATTACAAAATTTATAGTGTTATTGGGGGCTGCTTTTTTATTGCTACACCCTACCCTGCATAATAAAAGAAAAAAAAAACATGTAACTATTTTTTTCCACTATTATTCCAAAAGCAGTGTCCTTTGCGTACAATGATTACCTATTATTATACCATTAGTATCACTTTTGTAGTATAAAATTACCTTTTGTAAACATTTTGAATACCTGGAGATACCAACTTATTACTTAGAAACAACCACTGTTTTTCTCAAGTTAAATAAACAAGTTCACCTTTAAGTGAAACAGTAACTTTTTACCTTATAACCAGACACAAAATTGGCCAACATTTTCTCTTTGTGTGTTACCTTACCACTTTATTGTCACCAACATTTTGATAAACTGAATAATTCTGGGTGTGTTTGATTGGCAGTTGCAGGGACACCCATCAGTTGCGAGACCCTGAACAAGACCAAGACTCTGTTGAAGAATATTATTAAAGTTTGGAAAGACTTGAAAACCCTGAGAGACTTTCAGAAGTTCACCAACACACCATACAGACTCCAGCTCAGACAGTACAAATAATCATACGTGCGATTTAAAAGTTCACTTTTGGTTTGTCCTTTTTAGTATTTTTGTTCCGTATTAAGTATTAATGTTTTGTCTCTCTTGTGCTGTTTGTAGAGAGATATTAGACCCTGAAATGGATGAGCAGAAGTATGAGAGGGAGATCATGGCGGAGGTGATAGAGTTGGAGTTAGAAGCTGAACAGGAGTATAAAAGAAAGTGGGACAACTACAAGACACAGTTGGATAAGTAGAAACTGTGGAGAAGGAAACAGGTACAGGTATTTATTATCAAATACACCACCTGACTCACAGACACACAATCAGAAACAGCAGTTCTTCAGTCATTTTTATACTGAAGCTATTTTTTTCTTATTTTATTGCACAACATACTGCATGAATGTTTCCTACTTGGTCTATTTTAGTTTCCTTGCTTTTACCCCAACACCCTAACAACCTATACACATTTTATTATGAGGACAGTAAAGTAGACCTTTACGAAAAATATGTTATTGACTACAGATCAGTAACACCTTTTAAGAGCTGTGGCTGTGGAATGGTTTTCCTATTATTCATCAAATTTGAAGACCCATTAATATCAAGTTATTATTAATGGCAATAAACCATCCATGTGATAAAATACTCCTATATTTTTATTGTATCGAGAAAGGTAAAAAGAAAAAATCCATGAAGAATAAAAGGAAAGGCACAGAGGCCGATTCAGAAGATGAAGAATCTCAGTGATTCAGAGGGGCTTGATGAAGAGGCACCTCCAAAACCAGACCTTCCGGAGAAACCGGATTTAAACTCTTCTGAGCAGATCGTGAGGGAAAAAACCTCAAGGATACTCAGAAACCAAGAGAGCCCATCCTGATCCCAGAGCTGTCTATATTTGTATTTGTATCCTTTTTAAACTGATGCCAAGTTGATGCCAATCCTCCTCAATATGTCAAGAAATATTGAAAAACAGCCAACAAAACACAACATTTATTGTGTGTGCTACAGCCTTTTGAATTTACATGATCAAATATTTAGGAGGCCTGATCTAAAGTTAAGTAGACAGGTGCCAGTACCAGGTACTCTTCAGGTTCGTGGGCAAAATAGCAATTAATGAAAAGAGATATCTGAGGCATTAATAAGGATTTGTTACAAAAAAATGAAATATGCATGGCCATGGCCATGCTTAGCTTCTGATATCTGACGAGAAAATATTAGGTAATTAAATATAATTAAATATAATAATAAGCACCCTCCCACAACTGTGTTTGCTCCATAGACTTAATATATAAATGGACATAGCTAACGCGCTAGCCACTGCGTAGCAAGTTCACATGTGGCTTTTCTGGCTCCTACTGACCCTGGCTCCCATTGACTTACAGTGGAATATTGTGGCCTCTCTCTCTGTAACTGCTGCTGTGAGCCTAGTTTTGGTCTTAATATTTGTATTAATCCTCTCTCTCTTTTTTTTTTTTTTGCTGTTTTGTCTGTCAAAAAAATCCAATTCATAATATAGAAATATGGGTGATGTCACACTCGCTTAGTCCACTTTTTATACAGTGTATGGTCTGCTCTCACCTGCCCCATCCTCATCTGTGTCTGTTCCCCTCACCTTCCCCTTCGTCACATGGCACATCTGACTAGAGAAAAGACAATTCTGTCATAAATCTTGGCAAAGTTAATAATATCAATAGAGACTGAACAGTGCAACACAAACTGGTGTGTTACAATAATCAAGTTTTTTTTTGCCAAACTACTGTCCTCTCTGAGGTTCAAAATTGTGAGCGCTGAACCAGGGGCTTGTAACACCACACCAGACAGTACAGGCTCTGGGCACAGTCCACATAGAGGAGGCATTAGTTCAGAAGGGTCACACGTGGTATGGGTGAATTCCTCATTATCATACAGAGACACAGCCTTAGGAAATAAGAGGCTCCTCATGTTGATGTAAAAGTGTACAAAAAACAGCCTTCAGGTGTTTCATATAGTGTACTACAGAGAAATAAATGTGCCAAAAAGGTAAGAAAAAAATAAATGTTCATAATTGTCTAACTAAGCTGAAAGCTTATACCAACTACCAACCATTACCAAAGCCACCATCATTGCCAACTTGAAATAGAAGCCAAAACAAAATATTTTAAACACGTCACAGTACATGGGAAAATTGATCTGCACCTACTGCACACTTTAAACAGAAGTACTGCTGTGTAATTTTCATTCAGGAGTGGTGATTCATGTAATGTCTTGTGTATTCGCAGAAAATAACATAACAACAACATTCATTTGCATGTCGCAGACCAAATCATTTAAAGGTAAGAAAAATAATTCATATAATGTCATTTCAATTGTTTTTTTTAGTTTGGTTTCCTTCGGGCTGTCTGTTTATTGCACTTAAAAACATGTGTCCTTAATATGACTAGGCTTGCATCAAACCCGACTCTTATTTATCATATTCTTCCTTTGGCTATAATGTTCCACAGTATGGCATAAAACTTATCTGTCTTGAGAATGTTCCAAAGTATGATTAAATTTTTTTCCCCATGAATTCATGCAGGTGATTGTCACCTCCATAAAGTTACAACTTTTAAAAAGTTAAATTCACCTTTAAAAGTCCCTTCAGATGAATCATGATTTTCGTTGTTGTTATATTTGCATTATAATTTAGATTATACATTATTTACATTTTGTTCTTCATCCTATTTGTCATATTCTTTCTAATGTTTGCAGAATTATACAGATTATTGTAAAATTCATGTCATGACGACATCTGCATAATGGCTGGTTGGTGTGACAAAGATCCATCTGAATCTGAAGAAGAGGTGGGCATCTTATACAGAGTCACAGCATTAAGTAAATTACTAATGACATCATTATGAGATGTGGGTAACCATGTGTATTTTTGTTTTTGCAGGATTTTTATGATGCACTGGAATTTCATGATTGTGAGAATTTATTATTATTATTATTATTATTATTATTATTATTATTAAAAAAAAAAAAAAAAGTTTATAATTGTTTTACAACTGTGATATATACACCCAACTTAAATGTCTTTTCAATTTAATTTCAGGCGTGTCCTCATTGCCCCCAGTAGACTTCAGGACTGCACCAGTTTCCTTGGAATCTGATCATTTCTCTGACACACAAGACCTTTACCTTGCAGGTAAAGAGAATGCAAAATTCTCATGTGGTACTGATAATAAATGTGCTCTCTGTGTTAACTTCTAGAACATCAAAGCCATAGATTATTTACACATTAGAAAGCATTTTTAACCATACTATATGATTATAATACTTTACAGTTTCTAAAATATTTTGTGGGAAAGATAATAAAAAGTATAAATATATGATCACTGATATTGAAGTCAAACTTGTGCCAAATGTGAGTGAAAACTTGTTTAGCTGGACTGGCAAGAAGAATAGAATAGACAACTGTGTGGCATTTGTAAGGGAGTGCCACTTTCCAGGAATAAAACTGTGGCTTTACGAGAACTAAGACAGTTTACAGAAATAAATTAATCTGTAGTGTCAGACAAACTAGGAACATTTACTTTGACAAGTATAAACAGAAGTGGCACAATGAAATCTTATGTAAACCAAAATTAAGAACATATATTTTAATTAAAGACTGTTTTGGTCCTGAGCCTTATGTCTCTCTGAACTTGAGCAGTGGTCAGAGGTCAGTATGTGCCCAGCTAAGATGTGGGACTCTGCCTCTGGCTTTGGGGACGGAACGTTTCTACTCAGTCCCAGAGGAGGAGCGCACATGTGTCTGTGTGACATTGTAAATGAAATGCATTTTCTGTACTACTGTCCTTTGTATCATGACCTGCACTGTTAGTTGTTGTCTAATGTATCTTACTGTTGGTTTGCTGTGTCTGATGAGGAGAGACTGGAGTAAGTGTAATGTTTTCAAGCTGGCTCAGTTTGTGTTGAAAGTCTT
Organism: Boleophthalmus pectinirostris; assembly: GCF_026225935.1. Classification (NCBI taxonomy): domain Eukaryota; kingdom Metazoa; phylum Chordata; class Actinopteri; order Gobiiformes; family Gobiidae; genus Boleophthalmus; species Boleophthalmus pectinirostris. The sequence continues at coordinate 30,768,949 of NW_026571353.1, read as the reverse complement.
GGACCTCTGTAAGAGGACACTTTATGTTTGATGTGTGATCTGTCTGCTTATTGTTTTATGTGTCTTATAAGCCTATGCGGGCTGGGCACCAACTAAATGGTGCATGACACTAAATAAATAAAATAAACTAAACTAAACATAATTTTCCAAAAATAAATTTGGCATTTTAGTGAGAATGTGAACTTTTGCCACAAACTGTGAACTGGCTTATACTGTATACTTCTGTGACATTATTAGCAAATCTTATTACAATATTTGAACCAAATTGCCAAAGCCAATTCCCAGTTTCTGTAAATTTATTTACTGACGACTGAACATTATTCAGATTCTGACGGTACAAATCAAACTGACTGAAAGTCTCAAACGAGGGGAGGAGGGCGTTTTTAAATGAGCACCATTTAGCAACACGTAGACTCTCAAATGAGTGGTTTGTGGCCTTAAGTGGTTGTAGTACACAAAAGACTGTGTCAGCACAGGAAACACTCAAACTCAGAAGAGAGTATGGTGCTTAATTTAAGCAGAGGAAAAAAAGATGCTACAATTAAAGTTTGTTGTTTTTTTTACCCCCAAATTATTATGATGTTAACGTTGTGTCTAATGTCTTTCTTATTGTTTATTGAAAACAAAAAAAAAGGAAAGAAAAAAAAAAGCAAGTACAGTAACAACTAGACCAACAGCAGCAACAGTAGACCAACTGAACTGCACATAATTGTGTTATTATTTATTTCCAGAGACAAGTTTGGAGAGTCTGCTGGAGGACCTGAGGCTGGAGCAGCACAACAAAACCAAGTTGACCCTGAGCACAATCCTACAGATTGATGAGAAGAGCATTACAGAAACATCAGCCGGGTCTGTTAGAAACATAGCATGGAATTTTCTGAAGAAATTAATGATGGTGAATGTAACAGCCAGGAATGTCAAAGGCAAAGCATCGCATAGCTGTGACATGGCACTGGAAGAGACTGGGTTTAATCCAGACATTCTGCTGGCCGGTCAAACCTCAGGTGCTATGTTCAACCCTCTAGACATCATCACTGCACTCTTCCTTTGCTCTGATGGATTTGTGCAGCAGGAACTCACACTGAAAATGTCAATGTGTCAGTTTGCGGTGCCTCTGCTGCTTCCAAACCCTGACACCAAACAGTGCACAATGATGCTCTGGGCCCTGAGGGACACTGTCAAACAATACAGACCTCAGTCACTGTTGGAATCTAAGGGTTTCATTGAAGAACACATTGTTCATTCTAAAATTCCAATGGTTTCCTTTGTGAGACTCGGAGAATGTTCTTTGTCTAAGTCAGAGATTCTCAATAAACTCCTGAGCAATTCTCTGCAATATCATGACACTTTTGTGCATCACAATATGGAGGGTGGGGACTGTCCGAGAAAGATTTCTGATGGAATAGTTGAAATAGCTTGGTACCTTCCATGTGGAAACGAGAACATTGACATTTTCAGTGAGCCTGTGACAGTAGCTAACCTCCGTGGAGACATTTCCTCCTCTGTACCACAGTTCTCTTTTTTATGTGAGACGTCATGTGCAGTGTTTGTCTTCTGTGACAAACTGGATTTGGCCTGTGACATGCTTCATAAAAGCAAGGCTGATATTTTCTTAGTTAGTAACTCTCAAAGCAAGAACTTTAATAAAGAAGATTTTATAAGGTTAGTTAAAAATTTGGAATTGACAGACAGCAAAATAACTTTAAAAACTCAGACAATGAATGATGCAGATTTTGTCAGAAGACTCCAGGGGAAAATTAGGAGTGTTGTTGAGAAGGCAAAATCTAAGATGTCAATAGAGCGCATGGCAGATGTTGCATATGAGTTTGGAATACAAGTCGATGAAGACTGTCCCGAGTGTCAGAAAGCCAAAGAAAATGCAGATGCTATTACGTCAGAAATCCATGACACACTTGAGTTTAAAAAAAAACAGCTTCCTTTGCAAGGTCAGATATGGAAGGAACTGACCTCTCTGGAGAAAGAAGAGTGCAGACTTAGAAATGCTGGCTCTGAAAATATCAAAGACTATAAAAAAACACTTATGGATCGAAAAAGTATACTTAGGCACAAACAAAATTCTTTCTCTATGTCAACAGCCATGTCATGTTTCCTTCATGCATTATCAAGCTCTAGTATTGAAAGGTGCTATTTTCTGAAATGGATGCGTCTTAATCTTGATAACCTTTCTCGACAGAAGTTATCAGGCCTTCGAGAGAAGTACAAAGAGGAATCAAAAGAATCCAAAAACAAAGCGGTGATTCAGGATCTTGATCATCAACTTTAGGCAGTTCTCTGGGGGTAGAGCATTTCTTTCGTGAAATGGGTCAGATATACGAAGCCTCAGTGTCTCTTCCTGCAGACCACCCTTCTCGTCTGCAGGTGCAGCACTTAACCAGGCTCTGTGCAGAGCTGCTGCTGGAGGGACTCCCTCTGGAACTGGTGGACGGAGATGCCTCCAACATCCCTCTCAGATGGGTGAGTGATGTTCTGTCTGAGCTCCATCAGTTGGTGTCCTGCCAGAGTAAAATCTTAGTGATCACAGTTCTGGGAGTACAGAGCACAGGAAAGTCCACTCTCCTCAACACAATGTTTGGAGTGCAGTTTGCAGTGAGCAGTGGGCGCTGCACTAGAGGAGCCTTTATGCTCCTCATAAGAGTCAGTGAAGAAGTAAAAGAAAAACTCAACTGTGACTTTTTAATGATCATTGACACTGAGGGTCTGAAGTCTCCAGAGCTCGCAAAACTGGACAATAGTTATGAACATGACAATGAGCTGGCAACCCTCGTTGTGGGGTTAAGTGACATCACTTTAATAAATATTGCAATGGAGAACTCCACTGAAATGAAGGACATCCTGCAGATAGTTGTTCATGCATTTCTCAGAATGAAAGAAGTTGGAAAAAGGCCCAAATGTCTGTTTGTTCACCAGAATGTATCAGCTGTTTCAGCACATGAGAAGAATTTTCAGGACAGGAAACTGCTTTTGGAACAGTTGAATGCGATGACACAGGCTGCAGCCAGAATGGAAAAGAAGGAAAAGAACAAGTGTTTCACTGATGTGATGGAGTACAGCACAGAAACAGGAAACTGGTACATCCCAGGACTGTGGAATGGAACCCCTCCAATGGCTCCAGTCAATGCAGGATACAGTGAAGCTGTGTATGAACTCAAGAAAAACATCATCCAAATTCTGAGCAAAAGTGAATCATCTGCCAATGACATCTTGGAGTTTCAAGAGTGGATAAGGAGTCTCTGGACCGCTGTGAAGTATGAAAACTTCATCTTCAGCTTTAGAAATAGCCTGGTGGCCGATGCATACATGAGACTATGCACAGAATACAATAAATGGGAATGGAACTTCAGGAAAAGACATGTACACATGGGTCACAAATGCTCAAACAAGAATTTCAAATTATGGGAAAGTTGCTGTTGAAAATGATACAAGAGACATTGGAAAACTTCTAAGTGACTTGAAAACTGCTGCAAGCACAGAACTGTCCAAAGGAGAAACTAAACTCCTTCAGAACCTCACACAGTACTTCAAACAGACAGATGGCCACGTGAATCTGGTGGAAAGGTATAAAGAGGAGTTCATGATTGGTGCAAAGGTTACGCGGAGGGAGTTGGAAAAGTCAATAATAAATCAGCTTACTGCAACTGTTGACATCCGACAAGGAATGAGGGAGCTGGAAAAAATCAAGGAGAACCATACACAAGAAATGGAAGAGAGGGTGCTTGAATTGATTGAGCGTTGCCGCAATAACAAAGCCAACATGACTGATACAGAGTTAGACAGGGAATTTGACAACATGTGGGCTTTAAGTGTTGAAAAATTATCATGTTTCCGGCCGGAGCTGATTGACGTTGAATCCAGGGTTTCCCACTGTTTGTGGGTAAACGTTTCACCCAAAGGAAGTTATGCAAGTGAACTTCTAAATAAAAATAACTTATCTGAATACAGACGCCAGCCTTTTGTGTACAACCCTAAAGGATGGAGAAAAATAACACACAGACTGTGTGGTTTCTTTTCCATTGATGATCACGTGAATGCTGTGCAGAGGTTGGCTGACAGTATCATAGATGCTTGCCAACAATCAGTGAACAGTAAAAAACAAAGAAAATCCAACTACCATGACACCTACATTGTAGAGATCCTTCATATGATTGATGAGAGACTGCAACAGAATGAACAGCTCAAATTGGACCAAGAATTTGAAGTTTTACTGAAGATGCACATATGTGCCAGAGCAGCAGAAGACTTTGCAATAATGCAGAGTGACTTTCTACAAGAAAATGATCCTCATAGATGTCTGGATGAAAATAAGGGAAAATTCCGTGCTGATTTCAAAGATGTGTTTCATGAGCGAGACCAGTGCCAAAAGAAAGCAGAGGAGTTTACGGATCAATTTTTGAGACCTGCAGTTGAAGACTTTGTCAATCGCTCCCTGGGTCATGACATTATTGGTGAAATGTTGACATGTCAACAGTTCAGCACCAGAATGTTTTTCCAGTATTCAATTCTGCTGGATTTGATTTCAGAGAGCCAATTTAAATTATTTTGGGGCTACATTAAACGCTATGAGGCTTATGTGAAACAATGGATATATGTACAAATAATCTCACACTTTTCATCCCAGGCTTCAGCGAGTGAGTTTGAGAACCTGCATCTCCAGGCATGTATCAACAGGATAAATGCTGCTGTCAAAAAGGCTAAAACCGAGAAGAACAAATCCTTGAAATGTTTTGTTGGGAAAGTCTGTGAGGAACTGGGTGATACCTTAGTTATTTCCCAGGATGCACTTATAACCTTCATGATTTTAAACACTGCAGACCAGGACCAGTTTGCCCATTATGTTTTAAACTGTGTAAAACAAATTGAGAAAGATTGTCAACAGAAGTTCCACAACACAGATATTGTTCTCAAACTTGAGAAGTGTTCTGTTAATGTTCAGCATGAGCTTTTTGTCAGAGTGATCGGATGTGGTAAACAGTGCCCATTTTGCAAAGCTCCATGTGAAGCAGGTGGAGCAGCCCACACGGAGCATTGGACATCACTTCATCAGTCACAGGGTTTGGGAGGATGTAGATCTGAAGAGTCAAAAAAACTTGTTTCAGACATATGCACCTCTCTTGTGAACTCTGATCGAAGATTTGGGCATTATGATGACAAAGCTAAGCTGTATTATCACCCATACAAGGTATACAAGACATTTTCCCAGACTGGAAGATTCCTCCAGATGGAAGTCTCGAAGAATCTGACTATTGGAAATATGTCATGGCAAACTTCAATGAAGACTTTGCAGCAGCATATGACGCCAAGCCTGCAGACATCCCACAAGCTTGGAAAAACATTACCAAGGATCAGGCTAAAAAAAGCCTACAAAATGCATTCAACATGAAATGAGATTCAGTTAAATATCATTAGGTATATATGCAATGATTTCTCATTGCAAATATACCTAATGCACTGTGTTTATAACATATTCTTTCAATGCAAATTTATGTTTTCTACTGTTACCATGCATGATCTCTGTTACGACCCACAACATATTTTAAAAGGGACATTAATGACAAAGTTAAGGATTGCAAACCTTCATCTTCTGCACCGAGAAAAAAAGAAAACTAAGTAACAAAGGAATGGCGGAAATGAGCACAAACAATGAAACCTTAAACATCTTAAAAATAAGAATAACTTACACTACACTTTACTACAATAAAAAAAACAAAAACAAAAAAACAGGGGAAAACAAAAGGTCCTCAAATGTAAAAATCTCAAATTTAGCTATGAAATATTTAACTAAAAAAAAAAAAAGTTTGTGTTCAGGCATAGACAGAGGGGTCAGTCATTGAAATAGAACAGGACCAAACGTGTCTACAGGAGAACTATAATTTGCTCAAACAGGATGAAATCATGCATGGATGCAGCCCAATGTCTTGTTGATAAAAACAGCAGCATGGTTCAGATTACCAAAAAAGATTGATACAGGTACAAAACAAAATCACATTGAGAAGATCATTAGAGAAAAGACAATTCAGTATGTCCAGTTTAATTATTGTATTTAATTATTTTTATGATTATTATTATTCATTATAGCCAACTTGTAATGTTTTTGAAAGTTATACTTTTGTTTACTTTTGTAACGAAAAAAATATATATAGCTATTGTGCACATGTAGGTCTATAACTGTTAAAGCTTTTTACGATCCAGCACCATTACAATAATCAAAGAGAAAATCTTCTGTAAACTCTAAATGATGCTCTCTTGGATTCATCTCTCATTTGAAACATACAGTTGTGGTCTGTAATGCAGTGTCATTTGTTCATACCATTTATTTTTATTATTAAAATATATTTTATCTGTATGTTTTCATAGTTTTTTTTTTTCTCCACCTTTGCATTGACCATCCTATTATAGAGCAGGAGGAGGTGGTGCCGACAATTTAAAAATACCCTAAATTGACTGATCCTAGAATATGATACTCATACTCTCAGATGGAGGGTTAGGGCCACTTTTTCCTATTGATTACATTGCACTTTTCCATGAAATACCGAAAAAGTAAATTCACAAATGTGGAACCTGGTATTTTCAATTATCGACCAAACCTAAGAAAGTACTATTACAATATCATTTTGCATTTTAACCATATTAATTTTAGCTGCTACGGGTTATGCTGTGATGTTATTTGAACACCAGCAACTTAAGGGCTGAAATTATCTATATCAGGGGTCCCCAACCCCCGAGCTGGAGACTGGTATTGGGCCATGGGTCATTTGACACTGGGCCGCGAAACAGCGAACCCACCCCCTTCCCATACACTGCCGGAATTGTCCTCCTCTTCCATACACCGTGCGGACCGTCCCCCCTCCCGCATGTCGCACGGACCTTGCCAGAAGTAAAACCAGGACTAAACCAGGTTTAAAACAGGACTAAAACAGGTCTAAAACCAGAACTAAAAGAGAATTTAGCCTGGACTTAACCATGCCGAAAGGACCGCGCCCCGTGCTTCCTCCCATACGCCCCCCTCGCCCCTGACCCTCTCTGGTCGTGAAATATTGTTGTTCCGTGAAAAACCGGTCAGTGGCTCAAAAAAGGTTGGGGACCACTGATCTAAATGATCCTAGTGTAAGTGTGTGGGGTTTAAAAACACAGTGGAGGACTTCCTGTATTGCCACATGACATCACAAGGTGGCTATTCCATTTGAGAGAAGAACTCAATCTAGTGCAGGATTTGTGTGTTAAATGTGTGAATGAAACAAAACACATCTCTTTTTAAGTACTTCCAGACCAGGCCAATACTTTCCCTGTAGTTTTCTAAGGAGAGACGGAAAGCGCATTCCCATTTCCATAGCCACTTTCAGCCACTCACGGAGGCACTCAGGTCCTTCTTCTTATCGCTCCTATCATCCCACCCATCTTTGTTCCAGGACCGAGGCAGCGGATGCAATCTCCGGTGAGTACTGATGCTTTTTGTGTTATTTTTACACTTCTTTTTGTCAAGAGATTCTGGCTACAGACCTCCACCCAGAGGACTCTACCCAACAGACCTCCACCTACAACAACATGTCCTTCACCAGCTTTCACTAGTTTACCTTATAAACAACTTTAATACACTTTCTATCAGCAATTGCTTTACTTCATTGTTCATTAAATTTAATTTCAAATTGTTAAGAGCGTAGTACTATTTAATCACCAATAAGCCTTGTGTCCATTAGTTCACTTTGGAGCAGATTGTATGGGCCTCCACAGACTAAAGTGTTGCCCCGTATTGCCCTGTTTGAGGGGTCTGAATTAGGTCCGAGCGGGGTCAGGGGTTGGCACAGTACGGCTCCAATGGGTGGTTTAAACGATAAGACATATGATTGGACAAGAGAGAATGCAGAGTCAGATATAAATCAAAACGCAACAATAAATTCTTACCAACACTTCCAGTTATGGCAAGTTGTTTCCTGATTATCGATGCACAGCACTCGCGCATAAAAGATCAAACATTTTCCAGTGCATAAAAGACATCTAACATGAGCCACACCCAATGCATTACATTACTGATTAACAATAAAATAATTGATGGTCTTTTTGAGGAAGCTGAACACAAAAATTCCAACGTCACACCACTGACGTGCACTCATACTGTGCACTGCCCTTTTAATTACTTGCCCTATTAATTTTATGGCTTTTAACAATCACATTTTTTAGGGTTGAATAATGGAACCACTTTCTGAAGCTGTTATGAAAAATGTATTTCACTCTGATTAATTTGCTCTGATGGACAAATTATTGGACTTTTTTTTCCATGTGTGGATCAATTTTAAACTATTATTTTAAACTAAGCATTTTAGAACATTTATGAGAACAGAAGACATTGATACTTTGCAGCTGATGTTGTCAAACATTCCCTGGGGGATGACGCTAACTAGAGGCACTGCACTTTCTGAAGTTCTGTTACTCAAGTTTGACTTTAATTTAGCCTTTATTTATCCCCGTTTGACCCCGCAGAACTGAACTAGTGGGAACTACAAGCTGAGAACTACAAGTGAGCTCATTTGTGCTGTTAAAGTCTCTCAAATAACATTACAGTCACAAGTTAGTGGGCATTAGCCAACTGTTTTTCAGGTAGTCACATTCAACATTTTTGTTGAAAATCACCTAAACCGGACCATGAACACTTGTAATGATCACAAGTAATTAATTTCATTTCATTCTTGAGTTTTCAGATGATCTGAAATCTTTTTGAATGTTTACAAATGTTTGCATTATGTCACCATGTTAACTGTTGAACTTTCCACCACAGACATGCATGCATTACATTCCCAGCGTGACGTCACTGCAAAGTATCGATTGTCATATATTTAAAGATGATTTGGAGGTTTTAAAGTTTTCTATTTAAGCTTCACTTTAGGAACACCCCAAACATGTAGATTTACTTTAACAACACAAGAGCTGTTTAATACTCATATGAGGTGAAAGTAGCCGCTGTCACTGTCCCGCTCACAATATTACATGAGGTGAGTGCTCCCCTTTGTGGCTAAACCTTGGTAATGCAGTGAGACATTTTTATCTGAAACTGAAAGACTTACATTGCTATTTTATTTTTAATGTGATATTTACACTGAAGAAATAGTGCAAGAAAAAAGTCCAATACTATGTTCTTTATTTCAACAAACACCAGTGTAAACCAACGTCATCTCAATCATAAACTTGTATGTAATTTCTGCTATGTCTGGAAATGAAATGAGATTAGAAAAAAGGATTTTTATTACATAGTTTTGGTTCAGATTTGAAAACAAACTGGCAAACAACATAAAAAACAAACAAAAAGGGAGCTGGAAAAGTCAATAATAAATCAACTTACTGCAACTGTTGACATCCGACAAGGAATGAGGGAGCTGGAAAAAATCAAGGAGATCCATACACAAGAAATGGAAGAGAGAGTGCTTGAATTGATTCAGCGTTGCCGCAATAACAAAGCCAACATGACTGATACAGAGTTAGACAGGGAATTTGACAACATGTGGGCTCTAAGTGTTGAGAAATTAGCACGTTTCCGTCCAGAAATTGATTGATGTTCAATCCAGGGTTTTTCACTGTCTACGGGCAGACGTTTCACCCAAAGGAAGTTATGCAAGTGAGCTTCTAAATAAAATGAATCTGAATATGGAGACCAACCCTTTGTCTACCACCCTAAAGGATGGCTAAAACGACTAAAACACAAAATTAATGATGATCATGTAAAAGCTGTGCAGAGGTTGGCTGACAGTATCATAGATGCTTGCCAACAGTCAGTGAACACTCAAGTACAAAGAAAAACCAACAACCATGACACCTACACTGTAGAGATCCTACACATGATTGATGAGAGACTGCAACAGAATGAAGGGCTCAAACTGGACAAAGAGTTTGACATTTTATTGAAGATGCACATATGTGCCAGAGCAGCAAAAGACTTTGAAAAGATGCATGAAAACTTTCTACAAGAAAATGATCCTTACAGATGTCTGGATGAAAACAAGGAAAAATTCTGTACTGATTTCAAAGATGTGTTTCACGAGCGAGACCAGTGCCAAAAGAAAGCAGAGGAGTTTACGGATCAGTTTTTGAGACCTGCAGTTGAAGACTTTGTCCATCGCTCCCTGGGTCCTGATATTATTGGTGAAATGTTGACATGTCAACAGTTCAGCACCAGAATGTTTTTCCAGTATTCAATTTTGCTGGATCTGATCTCAGAGAACCAGTTTAAATTATTTTGGTCTTACATTGAACACTATGAGGCTTATGTGAAACAATGGATATATGTACAAATAATCTCACACTTTTCATCCCAGGCAGTGAGTGAGTTTGAGAACCTGCATCTCCAGGCATGTATCAACAGGATAAATGCTGCTGTCAAAAAGGCTAAAACTGAGAAGAACTAAGAACTTCTTGAAATAGTCCAATGAGATTCATTTGGTCTTCCAATATTCTATGTTATTAGGGGGCTTTTTTATACTCTCACACACCTGGGGATGCTGTCCTGAGGAAGTTCAAGGTTCAAGGTTCAAGGTTCTTTATTTTGTCATTCAAACATGTGAGAGAAACACATGACAGAACGAAATGTGCTCCCCGAGGCCCAGTGATACAGAAAGAGCTAAAAAAAAAAACAATAATAATAATAAGTTGGACTGTGGATGGCGCTGTCGTCCTGCCTCCACCGGTAGGAAGACAGCGCCAAAACCTGTTTAAATCAGCTGACTGGACACGTCACAGCAACATCACGTGACCACTCTGAGGAAGACACTAGTGAGCAGTCGAAACTGTCAGGTATGAAATAACACTCTGGAAAAAAAGAACCTAATAACATAATTCTTGAAATGTTTGGTTGGGGAAATCTGTGAAGAACTAAATGATACATTAGTTATTTCCCAAGATGCACTTGGAACTTTTATGATTTTAAACACTGCAGACCAGGACCAGTTTGCCCATTACCTTTTAAACTGTGTAAAACAAATGGAGAAAGATTGTCAACAGAAGTTCCAAGACACAGATATCTATTCCAAACTCAAGAAGTGGTCTGTTAACGTTCTGTATGAGCTTTTTGTCAGAGTGATCGGATGTGGTAAACAGTGCCCATTTTGCAAAGCTCCATGTGAAGCAGGTGGAGCAGCCCACACGGAGCACTGGACATCACTTCATCAGTCACAGGGTTTGGGAGGATGGAGATTTGAAAATCAGATAAACTTGTCACAGACATATGCTCCTCTCTTGTGAACTCTGATATTTCATTTGTGCAGTATGATGCTAACAGTAAAAAGTATTATCACCCATATAAGAGATACCAAGAAATTTTCCTAGACTGGAAGATTCCTCCTGACGATAGTCTTGAAACATCGGACTATTGGAAATATCCATCCATCCATTTTTGTCCGCTTATCCGGGGCTGGGTCGCGGGGGCAGCAGCCTAAGCAGGGACTCCCAGACTTCCTTCACCCCAGACACGTCCTCCAGCTCCTCCGGGGGGACCCCGTGGCGTTCCCAGGCCAGCCGAGAGACATAGTCCCTCCAGCGTGTCCTGGGTCTTCCCCGTGGCCTCCTCCCGGTGGGACATGCCCGGAACACCTCCCGAGGGGGCGTCCAGGAGGCATCCGGAACAGATGCCCGAGCCACCTCAACTGGCTCCTCTCGACGTGGAGGAGCAGCGGCTCTACTCCGAGCTCCTCCCGTGTGACTGAGCTCCTCACCCTATCTCTAAGGGAGCGCCCAGCCACCCTGCGGAGGAAAACTCATTTTGAGCGCTTGTATCCGCGATCTCGTCCTTTCGGTCATGACCCAGAGCTCATGACCATAGCCCCTCCTTGAACTGTCACCTTATCATGGTGGAGGGGTTTGAGTGCCCGAATGATCCCGGGAGCTATGTTGTCGGGGGCTTCATGCCCCTGGTAGGGTCACCCAAGGCAAACAGGCCAGACGAAGAACGGTTCAGAAGCCCCTATGATGAGTGTACCAGCAAGGCCAGTTACGTCGCCCGGATTGGCGTCACTGGGGCCTCACCCTGGAGCCAGGCCTGGGGTGGGTGCTCGCCAGCGAGCGTCTGGTGGCCGAGCCTCCCCCCACGGGGCCCGGCCGGGCTCAGCCCGAAGGAGCGACGTGGGGCCGTCCTCACGTGGGCCCACCACCCGCGGGAGGATCCATATGGGGCCGGTGCAGAGAGATCTGGGCAGCAGTCGACGGCGGGGGCCTCGGCGACCGGATCTCCGGACATGGAGACTAGCTCTGTGGACATGGAATGTCACCTCGCTGGGGAGGAAGGAGCCTGAGCTTGTGCGGGAAGTTGAGCGTTACCGACTAGAATATAGTCGGCCTCACCTCCACGCACAGTTTGGGCTCTGGAACCCAACTCCTTGAGAGGGGCTGGACTCTCCATTTTCTCTGGCGTTGGCCGCGGGGAGCAGCGGCAGGCTGGTGTGGGCCTGCTCATTTGCCCCACAGCTTAGCCGTTGTGTGTTGGAGTTCACCCCGGTGAACGAGAGGGTCGCATCCCTGCACCTTCGGGTTGGGGACAGGGCTCTCACTGTGGTGTCGGCCTACGGGCCGAACAGCAGTGCAGAGTACCCGGCCTTCTTGGAGCCCTTGGGAGGGGTACTAGACAGTGCACCGACCGGGGACTCCGTTGTTCTCCTGGGGACTTCAACGCCCCACGTGGGCAACGACAGTGACACTTGGAGAGGGGTGATTGGGAGGAACGGCCTCCCTGATCTGAACCTGAGCGGTGTTTTGTTATTGGACTTCTGTGCTAGTCACAGTTTGTCCATAACGAACACCATGTTCGAGCACAAGGGTGTCCATAAGTGCACGTGGCATCAGGACACCCTAGGCCGGAGGTCGATGATCGACTTTGTAGTCGTGTCATCTGATCTCCGGCCGTGTGTCTTGGACACTCAGGTGAAAGAGAGGGCTGAGCTGTCAACTGATCACCACCTGGTTGTGAGTTGGTTCGCTGGTGTGGAGGAAGCCGGAAAGACCTGGCAGGCCCAAGCGTGTAGTGAGGGTCTGTTGGGAACGTCTGGCGGAGCCCTCTGTCAGAGGGACCTTCAACTCGCACCTCCGGGAGAACGTCTCCCGGATTCCGGGGGAGGCTGGAGATGTGGAGTCCGAGTGGGCTTAATTCTCGGCCTCTATTGTCAATGCGGCTGCTCAGAGCTGTGGGCGTAAGGTCTGTGGTGCCTGTCACGGCGGCAACCCCAGAACCCCGGTGGTGGACACCGGAAGTAAGGGATGCTGTCAAGCTGAAGAAGGAGTCCTATCGGGCCTTGCTGGCTCGGGGGACTCCTGAGGCAGCTGACGGGTACCGGCGGGCCAAGCGTGCTGCAGCCCGTGTGGTCACGGAGGCAAAACTCGGAGCTGGGAGGAGTTCGGGGAGGCCATGGAGAAGGACTATCGGACGGCCTCAAAGAGATTCTGGCAAACCGTCCGGCGCCTCAGGAGGGGAAAGCAGTTCTTCACCAACACTGTTTACAGTGCGGGGGGAGAGCTGTTGACCTCGACTGGGGACGTTGTCCGGCGGTGGAAGGAATACTTTGAGGATCTCCTCAATCCCACCGTCACGTCTTCCGAGGAGGAGGCCGAGGCTGGGGACTCGGAGGCGGACTCATCCATCACCGTGGCCGAAGTCACTGAGGTGGTTGGCAAGCTCCTTGGTGGCAAGGTTCCGGGGTTGGATGAGATCCGTCCTGAGTACCTTAAGTCTCTGGATGTTGTGGGGCTGTCTTGGCTGACACACCTCTTCAACATCGCATGGCGGTCGGGGACAGTACCTCTGGACTGGCAAACCGGGGTGGTGGCCCCTCTGTATAAGAAGGGGGACCGGAGGGTGTGTTTCCAACTATAGGGGATCACACTCCTCAGCCTTCCCGGTAAGGTCTATGCCAGGGTACTGGAGAGGAGAATTCGGCCGATAGTCGAACCTCGGATTCAGGAGGAGCAGTGTGGTTTTCGTCCTGGCCGTGTAACACTGGACCAGCTCTACACTCTCCATAGGGTGCTCGAGGGTTCATGGGAGTTTGCCCAACCAGTCCACATGTGTTTTGTGGATCTGGAGAAGGCATTCGACCGTGTCCCTCGTGGTGTCCTGTGGGAGGTGCTCTGGGAGTATGGGGTCCGGGGCCCCCTTTGCTAAGGACTGTCCGGTCCCTGTATGACCGGAGCAGGAGCTGTGTTCGCATTGCCGGCAGTAAGTCAAACCTGTTCCCGGTGCATGTTGGACTCCGCCAGGGCTGCCCTTTGTCACCGGTTCTGTTCATTGTATTTATGGACAGAATTTCTAGGCGCAGTCAGGGGCCGGAGGGGGTCCGGTTTGGGGACCACAGGATTTCATCTCTGCTGTTTGCGGACGATGTTGTTCTGTTGGCTTCATCGAGCCAGGACCTGCAGTGTGCACTGGGGCGGTTTGCAGCCGAGTGTGAAGCGGCTGGGATGAAGATCAGCTATTCTAACTCTGAGGCCATGGTTCTCGACCGGAAAAAGGTGGCTTGCCCTCTCCGGGTGGGTGGGGAGTCTTTGCCTCAAGTGGAGGAGTTCAGGTATCTCGGGGTCTTGTTCACGAGTGAGGGAAGGACGGAACGTGAGATTGACAGGCGGATCGGTGCAGCTTCGGCAGTGATGCGGTCGCTGTATCGGACCGTTGTGGTGAAGAGGGAGCTGAGTCGAAAGGCGAAGCTCTCGTTTTACCGGTCAGTCTTCGTTCCTACTCTCACCTATGGTCATGAGCTATTGGAAATATTTCATGGCAAATTTCAATAAAAATTTTGCAAAAGTATATCATGCCAAACCTGCAGTCATTCCTCAGGCGTGGAAAAACATAACTAAGGATCAAGCTGTAAAAAGCCTCCAACATGCATTCAATATGCACTGAGACAAATAATATTATGTTGAAAATCATTAAGTTTATCTCAGACTCTTAAGTGATGCTTTCAGCTTCTAACTTGATATCTTTATGTTGCATCTTATCCTATGTAGTCTTCAAATCGAACTAAATGCTTTTTATGTTAATTGTTGCCAACTGCTATCATTTATGATCTCAAAAATGACTCATAATGTGCTCAACAAAAAAATGGCATAGGCACAACTATCTGTCAATTCTCAATTACTTATTTGAAGATAGCATTTGCCTTGTTGTCCTTAATGCAATGCTTGAAATCCAATGAACAGGATTAGACCTAAGGTCTTAGAAAGATATTTTCTTATCTATAATGTATATTCTTGTTAAACTCTTTCTTGGTCCAGCTGTTAAGTCCGTGTAATGGGCTGGTTGTCACATGTATTCCTCTTACCAGACAAGCTTTTGAACAGGAATGTTTTTTTTTTGTGTTGCTTGTAAAGTTGACATAAAGATATATTCATGTCAGAATTCAGACTGTCCTTTCCCTGATTTTTATAAAATGTAAGTTCTGTGGCTCTAGGACATGATCTGGCTATTGTAAATTGTTGTAAACAAACATGTTTTTTTTGTTTGTTTGTTTTTTGTTTTTTCCAGTTTAATATTTGGTTGATTCATTAAAATTTTCTTTTTTTTATTGTTTGATGAGTTTTAAAATATGTTATGATTATGAGTTGTGTATTTTTGTTACCTGCATACAGCAGCAATGACACATGAAAACTGGCCTTTAATCATCTATGCACATGCAGGTCTAGAACTATATTGATACTTTGCAGTGACATCTCACTGGGGGTGTTCTACGTGTGCTTCTATTGGTAGAATTTGTATCAGTTACTATGGTGACACAATGCACATATTAGGAAACACTGGCAAAAAATCTTAATGCAATCTGAAAACTCAAGAAAAAATAGAAAATGGATTTAAACAACACATTTAGCTTTTAACAGAGTTGTGCTTTCAGTTAGTTTCACATGCCCAGGGAATGGTGATGATATCAGCTGCAAAGTATCACATTTTTGCAGCTGTTCACTGTCCAGCACCATTATAATAATCAAACAAATATTTTTTGGTTGAAACTCTAAATGACACTTGGACATCTCCCACTTGAAACATGCATTGTGTTCTGTAATGTTATTTGTTCAAACCTTTAACTTTTTTCCCCTATTAAAATATATATTATTTGTATCCATTTCATAGTCCATGTCATTCACATATTCTCCCTTCATGACTTTTGTAATGATCAGCCTAATGTAGAGCAGGAGCAGGTGGTGATGACAATTGAAGTTACTCTGAATAGGCCCCCATCACTGACATGCGGATGTGCCACAGGCTGGCAGCGTGGCTAAACTATAGGGACTGGTTGGTGAAAAAGAAAAAAAAAAATATCAAATGTGAATAAAACACATGTTCTCTTGTGCAACAAAAATGACAATGCAAATTCTCAAATAAATGTCCTTTACAACTTTTTACTACTTTTACTTGAAAAATATGGGCCTGATCTTGCCTCTGATCTTAGCACTAGTGCTGGCGTTAAGGAAGGGGCGTGTCCAGGTGGGCTGTACTTCGCTGCTGGAGGCTGGAGTGGGACGGTACAAGTACATATATGGTGATGACATCTGAACCAAACTGTGACCACTGTCGCATTTAAAAACACTGCCAGTGTGGGTAATGTCTGCAATCTTTGACTCATTACCAGGCAGAAAAGAGGAGTGTGGGTATCTCATGCGCTCCTCATCCCACAACAAACGCAGTTGCTGCTTCTCTCCCCCTGGTCGCACCCTCTCCCATCTGTCCCTGCAGTCTGCTCCCGCGTCTCTCACCTGAGGTACCAGTGTCCACCGCTGCTACTGCTGATCGCTCACGTTCTCGTCTCACGGGTGTCCACTGCATTTGGTCCCACACAGGCAGATGTCTCGTAGATTATGGAATATGTTTATTGTCATATGGGCTTCCGACTCCTCACAAGCAGCATATTATGACTGGTTTAACAACATAAACACTTAAAGACTATAAATAGAAAAGCTAAGGGTTAAGAAAAAGTGCAATGAGAGACTAAGTTGAGTATGCTGCATGTGCCTAAAGTGTCTGATTTAAACACTGTGATGGTATGGTAACAGACAGACAGAGAAAATGTTTGTCTGGTTACAAGGTAAAAAGTTATTGTGTCACTTAAAGGTGAACTATTTAACTTGAGAAAAAAAAATTGTTATTTTTAAGTAATAAGTTGGTATCTCCAGGTATTCAAGATGTTTAGAAAAGGTAATTTTATACAGCAAAAGTGATAATAATGATATAATAGGTAAGCACTGTATGCAAGGGACACTGTTTTGGGGATAAGAGTGTGGGGGGGAGAAAAAAAAGTTAAACACTTATTTTTTTTATTAAGCAGGGGAGGTTGTGGCACCCTGGAGATATTCATTATAAAAAAAGCACCCCCAATAACACTTTTAATTTTGTAATGTTTTAACTATATTTGGATTCATTTATGTGTGTGGCACTCACATTGAATTATTCAGACACAGCTGCAATACCAAATCCCTCCAGTAGATGTCGGTAATGGCACAGTTAAACTCAGCTGCACCAGAAGCAGCGCAGTTAAACTGTTAACAGTAAGTTCCATGGATCTATTAAAATCACTTTTAAAATATTATTATTAATTTTCTTTTATAATAAAATAAAATAATCTATCTCATCAATCTAAATCAGGGGTCTCAAACTCAAATTACCTGGGGGCCACATTAGATAAAGTCTGAGGGAGGCTGGGCCGCACTGTGTATTCGATAAATAGCGGTTGCACGGAAAAAAAGACAGAAAGAACAACATGCAACACACTTTCTTAATCTTTAATAACTGTTCAGAACATGAAAATGTATTCAGAACGTAAGTTTAAACTAATACGTCTACTCTTCTTCTTTTGCCTACTCCTTGCTGGTTGAAACCTGGCTACGCTTCATCTTGTACAGCTGAGAGATATTTGGCTTGCAGGAGGAAGCAGATCCTCAGGATAGATTGAAGATGCTCATCAGTGAGCCTTGACCTGTATTAGGTGCTTTCACACCGACAGTATTTGGTGCGCACCAAACGGTCCATGGAAGTGGTTAGCTCGGTTCGTTTGCGTTGGTGTGAAAGCGTCAATCGGACTCTGACCCGGACCAACTCAAGTGGACCGAGACCTCAAAAAAGAGGTGGTCTCGGTTCGCTTGAATCCGCACCAAATGACCAACTTTGGTGCGGTTCCTCTGGTGTGAACGCGAACCCGGTTCCGAACCATAGACAGCAGGTCCAAACGAACTATTCTAGATGCATCATGGGAGAAACGCATCTCCTGCCTGTAATGACTCGCTGTACGACTCCAGCGCAGTAACAGATTGTTGTCCAGACGCAGCCGCGATTCATTTTCGAATTATTTTACCAACAATGGCCAATACAGAGAATGTAACACACGAAGATCAGAGCAAGTACCAGTGTGCGAACGTGTGGCTCCAGAGTGAGTCAAAATGGGGGTGTGTACTTCTGTTCAGGACCTGCACAGGGGTCCCGGTGTTCCCCGTGATCATGTAGGAACCAGCAAATTTTTATTTTAGGCTTTAATTAACCAAATAAGTTTATGGCAATATTCAATCGCCCATTCAATTGATTCACCTTTAAAAAATGTCCTGCTTTTAGCCTAGTGTGAGAAATACAGTCGGACTAGATCCAAACCAGAGTCCCGAACCAGCAGGAGCAGCTCCGGTTCTGTCCGGGCTCAGATGACGTGGAGCGGGGAGTGAAAAGCGCTTTTCCCGGGAAGAACTAAATGCGGACACCAACTAAACTGGACTCACGTTCTGTCCGGATGCTTTGCACCACCTCGGAACCAGCCGCGGTTCTTGAGCGCGGAGGACAGGAGCAGCACAGACCTGTAGGTATAGTCTACAGCGCAGGTATTAATACGGAACATCAGTATTAGTTACTGGAGATATCACTGTTCTGCCGGGATACAGAGGTTCGTTAATCGGACCAGTTTTGGTTCGTTTGCCGGTGTGAAAGCAGACCACACTGGAGTGTATCTGCTTCTCGTATGTCAAACATGGATGGAAGACGCTTGTTTTTGCCTCGTACTTTTTGCTAAGGTGTTGTCAAGCCTCTGGAATAGATCACTGCAGTTTTTGTGGTGCTTGCATATTGATGGGACAGCTGTGTTTGCTGCTGAGTGCGCGTGGATTTCGGCGACACATATGTGGAGCTTGGTCATCGGGTTGCCAGCAAGTCACGCACCGAGTGTTGAACAGGTAAACAGACTGTCAATGTCTTTTTATTTCTTATACTGTGATTATGGGAGCGTAAAGTGAAGTGCGCACACGTGTACCACCATGTGTGGTTTGTTTTGGTTCTTCGGTGACGCCGTATGTGCACGTGTATGTGCACGTGTACTCGTATTAACAGATCCACTTAGACTCGTTGCTTCACAACTGCTGTAAGTTGAGTTTTTGGATGTAAACTGCGTTAATAATCTGTTGTTGTGAATCTGCATGGGCACCGATTGCAGCTTCATCTGTCAGTGCGGCCGCAGTTGGCCCCCGGGCCGCGAGTCTGAGACCCCTGATCTAAATTATAATAATCGGGTAAATTCCGATTACTCAGAACTGTTTTTCTGTGTTTACAGGTGGGTACAAGCACGATGTAAAGGATGTTTTATGTTTATGTAGGAATATGTTTTATTAAACCAAGTTTTATTTTGCAGTTAATCTGTTGTTATCAATGATCTGTTAACTACCACAGCTAGCACATCCAGTGTATGGCTCTGTAAGTGTCTATAAGACATGTTTTTGTTTATTAATGCGTATATTTATATATGTATTTCCTGTATTAATACTTAAATCTGGTGCAAAACTGTATGCATTGTGAATATTCAATTATTTAATATACATTTGCTGTATATTTTGGTTAATTTTACAGCCTGATGCAGAAATGCAAGACATCTCTCATTCCCTCAGCACAAGAGTTTAATTCAGAGAAGCAGTGCGAAAAGTAAGGATTGTGAGAACACTACAATTTCCATAGTAATCATGTAATACTATACTCAGATATTGCATCTTTCTGTCAATAGAATGACACTGGCATCCTGACAGCAGAAGAAGCATTTCATTTTTTACATTCAACTTTGAACCAGAGCCTGAGGAGAGTGAGGAACAGAATAAAAAGTCAGATCAAAAAGAGGATGAGGATGGTGAGAAAGTGGAGCAAGAAGAGTCGGAAATAGATCGGGCAAATCAAGACGAAGATCATGTAAGATATGCTCATAGAAATCTAAAGTTATGTAGATTTAATATGTAAATAAGATGTTTGTAAAAGGCACATCATTTGGTAAAAGGCTTTGTAAAAGTTTGAGAAATGTGAGCTTTGTTGATATTTTTGTTTGTCATATTGTTTCAGCAATATTTCCTCATAATTAATTTAACTCGCAATGTGTTGCCACAGTTTGTGAACCCTGTGTTGGAGAGAGTATGCATTTCAGTGTGTAGTTTATTTTTGATTCACATGTTTCTTTTTGTTAATGCCTTATCCTTGCTGTTGCAGAATGAGGAAGAGTCAATGGAGGATTTTATTATAGTGAAGAAAGTTGAGTACATCGGATACCACAAGCGCCTTCAACACGAAAGCAAGCTACTCTTCACACCCAGCTACAACCAGGTAATAATTATGTTCCAACATTATTATTATATTTTTTTTGTTGTTGTTGTTGTTGTTGTTGTTGTTGTTAATATAATTATTATTATCCATCATTTGTCCTCTAGAGAACAGATTCAGAATAGTGCAAATGATGTTTTACCTTAAATTATTATTAAATGAAACTTGGCCACAGTAATTATTTTGGTGTGGTTATAAATTATGTTTTGGATTCAGAAGACAAAATTAAGTTTTGAGACAAATTGGAAGAAGATGGGGGAAAAAAACAACACTTCTTTATTAAATAAATACATTATTAATCTTTGTATAGTTGTGATCTCTGTAGCCAATACCGGTTAAAAGTCTAATTTGTGTGTATGCTGCATTTTTACAGTTCCAACATGTATAAAACTGTCTGAAAACATTAAGCCTCACTATCTGGAAGATGAGGGTCTGAATGTAGGAGAGAGACCCCCTGTGTCTTTGACCAATGAGAATATTTTAGAGAATCGTCTTTTAAAGTCAGCAGAAGTAACACCATGCACATGAGATTATAAGTATATACTTTAAAAACTTTTGTATAATGTGATTGTTTCTTTATAAAGGGGAAAAAGTGGTTTAGCGATGACAGCAGGATAATGGCATTACCAAATCCAATAAAAGAGTCATCCACACGTCCTCCTTTGTTTCATAAGGAGGAAGAGCTGGACCCGGCACTACAGACTGTCTTCAGGAAGGTTAGGAGTTAGGAATTGCACATCAAAAATATTATCAAGCAGTTATATTAATATCTTTATCTAGTACTGTATACAATTCCAGCAGTTATTTCATGTAATTAAAGTGTGATGACTTCAGTTTCCTAAAATCCTCACAATAAAAAAAAAAAAAAAAAAATCTGGATTTCTTTAATTCACTTTTGACCCACTTTGTAAAACTCTCTCTCTGATTCATAATTGATTTTCTTTATTCTTTCGCAGCCAGTTATGTCCAAGCAGGAAAATGCGTACTTTAGAGGATTGGAGGACTCAGCTAGAGATTTCCAGCTCTATGTGGATGTCTCTGGACTGATCTTCTCTCATCACCCCCTCTTCAGCCACGAGCCCGTCCTGGGATCACGTCTAGTCCAACTCTACGACCAGTATCTCAACAGGAAACACATTAACCTCACTGGGCACCTCATTGAGAAGGTACACAGCAGGAAAAACACTGTTAAGTAACCATTCATTTTCATATTGTTAATGCTTCATGGTTTTGTGATTTGGTCATTGTAGTTGAAAGGGTTAAGATCTGCACTACAAAATATGGTCGAGATTCACGGAGGGGAAAATTTGACTGAGGCTGGGCAGAAGAGGATCTCAGAGTACAACGTGGAGTTCAAGTAAGTATAGCCAAGTGTTTATTCAAATTCTTTAGGTGCATTACTGACACCTACTGGAGTCATTTCGTATTGCAGCTGTATCTGAATAATTCAAGACAAACATAAATTAATCAAAATATAGTCAAAATATTACAAAATTTATAGTGTTATTGGGGGCTGCTTTTTTATTGCTACACCCTACCCTGCATAATAAAAGAAAAAAAAAACATGTAACTATTTTTTCCACTATTATTCCAAAAGCAGTGTCCTTTGCGTACAATGATTACCTATTATTATACCATTAGTATCACTTTTGTAGTATAAAATTACCTTTTGTAAACATTTTGAATACCTGGAGATACCAACTTATTACTTAGAAACAACCACTGTTTTTCTCAAGTTAAATAAACAAGTTCACCTTTAAGTGAAACATAGGTTTTTACCTTATAACCAGACACAAAATTGGCCAACATTTTCTCTTTGTGTGTTACCTTACCACTGTATTGTCACCAACATTTTGATAAACTGAATAATTCTGGGTGTGTTTGATTGGCAGTTGCAGGGACACCCATCAGTTGTGAGACCGTGAACAGGAGAGAGACAGGACTCTGTTGAAGAATATTATTAAAGTTTGGAAAGACTTGAAAACCCTGAGAGACTTTCAGAAGTTCACCAACACACCATACAGACTCCAGCTCAGACAGTACAAATAATCATACGTGCGATTTAAAAGTTCACTTTTGGTTTGTCCTTTTTAGTATTTTTGTTCCATATTAAGTATTATTGTTTTGTCTCTCTTGTGCTGTTTGTAGAGAGATATTAGACCCTGAAATGGATGAGCAGAAGTATGAGAGGGAGATTATGGCCGAGGTGATAGAGTTGGAGTTAGAAGCTAAACAGGAGTATAAAAGAAAGTGGGACGACTACAACACACAGTTGGATAAGTGGAAACTGTGGAGAAGGAAACAGGTACAGGTATTTATTATAAAATACACCACCTGACTCACAGACACACAGCAGTTCTTCAGTCATTTTCATACTGAAGCTATTTTCTTCTTATTTTCTTGCACAACATACTGCACAAATTTTTCCTACTTGGTCTATTTTAGTTTCCTTGCTTTTACCCCAACACTCTAACACAACCCATACACATTTTATTATGAGGACAGTAAAGTAGACTATAATTCGCTCTGGGATGTAAGTCACACCAGCCAAAAAATGCATAATGAAGAAGAAAAAAAACATGTAAGTCACACCGGAATATAAGTCGAACTTTTTGGGGGAAATTTATTTTATAAAATCAGAGACCAGGAACCGACATATCATCTTGAAAGGCAGGCGATAGTAATAACAATGGAACAGAGAAAAACAGGCTGTTAATGTCACATATGAACAGTTCTTCAGATAACTGTAGCATAAACAACAGAAAAGAACAAGTTTACCAAACTCTACATCTCACTCCAAATCATTAAATCCATTGAATTCTTCATCCTCAGTGTCACTTGTGAACAACTCCGCAACCTCCAGAGGTAAACGGAGAGCTGCTTCCTCTTCTGTGTAGTTGTAGTCAGACTCAGCATCAGTTCCAGGTAGAATTATTCTGGCCTTTCTGAATCCCAACAAGATGGTTTTGGTTGTCACTGAAGTCCAGGCTTTGTCCATCCATCCAGTGATTCCAGGAAGGTTGAATGATGCACCCTCCTGGTGTTTCTCGCTCACTCCAAACTTTCTTTCTGCTGCTCGATTACCATTTTCGGCTGCATTTTTTGCTACTTGAAGCTTGTAATCTGCAATATATGATTTGGGGGGCATTTGTGTTCAGTCTTCTCAGTTGCCTTTATAAGTTTATTTAAATTTTACATTTTTACATTGGTACAGAAATAATGCGATCGACTGACATACATGATACAGACAGGACTCTTTCTGCTGGACACATGCGCAGTAGAGTGAAATGACAGTGGTATAGGAGTAATAGTAGTAGCAGATACTGACATACAAGCCTAGAGCGCCCTCTAGTGACTGTCAGTGTGAAAATTTTAATATATAAGTCACACTGGAGTCACAGGAATCATATTATCTAGTTTTTTTATACTGTTTGCATATTGCAGCCTGATGTGTCAAATTGGTATAAATTGGTCAAACTTGTGGCAGCACTGTCATTGTGTTTGGAGAAAGAAAACTACAAGTATTAACAGTTTTATTTGTAGGTACCCACAGCCTACGTGCTGACATATGATCAGAATCGATACCTGATCTGGAGCCCGAGCAGTGGACAGCATTATGACCAGTACGACACCTTCTGGCCCCTACAGACTGTGGGCTGCCTGGTCGACGCTCACAATGTGGGTGACCCTGTGACTCTAGCTTATAATATTTAATAATGAATTTATTATGTATTTTATTTGTCTGTGTTATGAATGGAAAGTTGTGTTCTATGTGCAAACATTACTCATTTACATTACAGTACAACTCATTTACACTACAGTACAACTTCAAAAAAGATTCAGATAATAATTTTCGACTTTAAATTTCATAGGTCTGGTTTAACATTCAACAGTACAGCTCCCCAATGAGAATGAGTTTTGACACATCTGACACAAATCTGTGGCGGTCATTTTTCTCGTTGTAGTTTCTTCACACTCTTTCCACTGTTCAGGTAAGGTTTTGCTGTATTATTTAATTATTGGATATCCTCTTTCAATGTTTAATACTTATTTTTGTGCTACATAAGGCAAGTCAATGCTG